>NW_027507758.1:656097772-656230711 GCF_037356315.1 Lithobates pipiens
GTGCTAGGAGGAGTGATTCTTTGGAGGGGGCACTTGAATTGAGGGGGATTTCGGGGGGAACAGATTTGCACTGGAAGGAGGGGGAATTTATGCTTAGGGGGTGAAAAAGATTAGTGCTCAGTTTTTTTTGGGGGGGGGGATTTTTGATGATGCATAATTCTCATACAGCTTGGGGGCGGGGGGTGCAGTTTGGCATGTTTGCCCTGGGCTCTGGATGACCTTGTCCCGGCACTGCCTAGAAACACCCCTGTACCCCAACATTTGGTGGTTGGTGGTACCTCGGCCACTTTTGTCCTGTTTTTGCGGACTTTGTAGGTTGGCCGGGTTGTAGCAAAATCGGGGACAACCCAAAATAAGACTTTCAAATCTCCCATTTTGTTGTGGAGTGATCAGCACCGGCCTTGGCACATTCCACGGTTCTTAGGTGAGTCACCCACGTGGCTCTATATATTGGGGTACCTCCCGACACTGGCTAGAATAGAGGAAGCCACTTGGATAAAGGGTGAAATGTCTCACAACCTCTAACAATTTGTCCCGAATTTATCACACTTTTCTCCGCCATAAAAACTGGCGACAGAAATGTATTTATTTATTTTAATTAACTTAATATTAATGTTTCTAAAATGTATCTGTTCAGGAACTACAAGACCCAGGAGGCCTCGCCAGTCTTGGGCTTGTAAAGTATAAAAGGACGTGTAGGGCATCCTTTTGACTCGGCCTGTGGCATGCTGGCACTTGTAGTTCTGCCACATCAGGTAACTCACGCCTGACAAGATTTTATAAACAATATAGAATTCCTTATTGGCAATTAGTGACTCCATCACCACATTGTGCTCCGTGTCACCGACTTGGAAAGCTCTCCCTGTCATTATCCCTTCATTGTGCTGACAGTTTGCACTATGTAGCAATAAACATGGCTACTGTGTCTCCCGTATTGTGCTGGTGACATAATTCTTCCCCTGGGCAGGTCTGACAAGCGCACCGCTAATTACCCCACACAATGAGCAGCCAATTACCCGGCTATTCATGGCGCGGCTCTCCGGGGTCCTGCCAGACTCATCTCAGCCCTGGACATGGAGCCAATGAAGAGCTGGCAGACCAAGTCCATATAGTAAGATATCAGGTGTCCTCCCAAGTCCAGTGATCTTCATAAACGAGAAACGTTGCTGGAGGACTCTTCTCCTTCCTCTACAAATCTCCTCTCCTGAAATACTCTGCTGGAGGACTCCGATTCTTCCTCTACAACTCTCCTCTCCTGAAATACTCTGCTGGAGGACTCTTCTCCTTCCTCTATAACTCTCCTCTCCCGAAATACTCTGCTGGAGGACTCCGATTCTTCCTCTACAACTCTCCTCTCCTGAAATACTCTTCATTGCTGGAGGACTCTGCTGCCTCCTCTATAGCTCTCCTCTCCTGATATACTCTGCTCTGCTGGAGGACTCTGCTCCTTCCTCTACAACTCTCCTCTCCCAAAATACTCTGCACTGCTGGAGGACTCTGCTCCTTCCTCTACAACTCTCCTCTCCTGAAATACTCTGCTGGAGGACTCTGCTCCTTCCTCTACAACTCTCCTCTCCAAAAATACTCTGCTGGAGGACTCTGCTCCTTCCTCTACAACTCTCCTCTCCCGAAATACTCTGCTGGAGGACTCTGCTCCTTCCTCTACAACTCTCCTCTCCTGAAATACTCTTCATTGCTGGAGGACTCTGCTGCCTCCTCTATAGCTCTCCTCTCCTGATATACTCTGCTCTGCTGGAGGACTCTGCTCCTTCCTCTACAACTCTCCTCTCCCAAAATACTCTGCACTGCTGGAGGACTCTGCTCCTTCCTCTACAACTCTCCTCTCCTGAAATACTCTGCTGGAGGACTCTGCTCCTTCCTCTACAACTCTCCTCTCCAAAAATACTCTGCTGGAGGACTCTGCTCCTTCCTCTACAACTCTCCTCTCCAAAAATACTCTGCTGGAGGACTCTGCTCCTTCCTCTACAACTCTCCTCTCCCGAAATACTCTGCTGGAGGACTCTGCTCCTTCCTCTACAACTCTCCTCTCCTGAAATACTCTTCATTGCTGGAGGACTCTGCTGCCTCCTCTATAGCTCTCCTCTCCTGATATACTCTGCTCTGCTGGAGGACTCTGCTCCTTCCTCTACAACTCTCCTCTCCCAAAATACTCTGCACTGCTGGAGGACTCTGCTCCTTCCTCTACAACTCTCCTCTCCTGAAATACTCTGCTGGAGGACTCTGCTCCTTCCTCTACAACTCTCCTCTCCAAAAATACTCTGCTGGAGGACTCTGCTCCTTCCTCTACAACTCTCCTCTCCAAAAATACTCTGCTGAAGGACTCTGCTCCTTCCTCTACAACTCTCCTCTCCCGAAATACTCTGCTGGAGGACTCCGCTCCTTCCTCTACAACTCTCCTCTCCCGAAATACTCTGCTGGAGGACTCTGCTCCTTCCTCTATAATGCTCCTCTAATGAAATACTCTGTGGGAGGACTCTGCACCTTCCTCTATAAGGCTCCTCTACTGAAATACTCTGCTCTGCTAAGAGGACTCTGCCCCTTCCTCTATAACGCTCCTCTCCAGTGGCGGCCGGTGCTCAAAATTCTGGGGGGGGTGGGGGGGGGCACAAACAAACTGAAAAAAACCCATCAATCGCAGCCTCTCTGTGCCCATCAAATGCTGCCACTGTGACCCATCCCCCGCTCACCCTCTGCCTGGCACTTACCCTGTTTTGGTGGGGCAGTGGGTGGCGGCGGCGAGCGGTGTCCTCCAAGTCTTCTCCCGTCCTCTCCTATAGGCCATTGGATGCCTGATAGACGTCCAATCACAGGGCCTGTCCTTTCAGCCAATCAGGTGACGGGTAACAGAACCGAGGAAACCTGATTGGCGGAGAGGTGGCTTCAGTGTTAAGAAAGCAAATATTCATTTGCTTTTCTAACACACCTGGGTGGGCTCTGAGTGCAATGCTCTGCACTCGCAGTTCACCTTTTTTGAAGTCTATTAGAGCCTCTGGCTCCAATCAGGTGCTTCAAAAATACACCCCCCCCCTCCCCCCCCCCCACTGTAATTCAGGTGCCCGAAAAGGATCCAGGCGCCTGAACAGGGGGTGGCAGCGGCGGCCATGGATAGGTTCATGCAATGCATCAATCATTGGTCAGAGAGGGGGTGGTTGGAGAAAGGGGGCGGCACCCTTAATGGACGGGCCCGCCTTGGTCCCGGCCCACATTATAAAGACTTTGTGTAGATGGAATTCAACGCGTTTCTCTATGTGTGTCCCGGATCCACATGTCGGGACGCCCCGAGATTTCATGTATGTGGCTGATTAATGTGAATGCGATACTTTCAATCGGTTTTGCCGACTCATCCTACTGTCTTTATTTTTGCCCCCTTTAGGCATTCCGACCATGTGACTACGCCACCCCCCAGGTCACCCCAGGTCACCCCCCAGGTCATCCCTGGTCACCCCCCAGGTCACCCCCCGGGTCATCCCAGGTCACCCCCCAGGTCACCCGAGACCACCCCCCAGGTCATCCCCCTGGTCACCCCCCAGGTCATGCAAGACCACCCCCCAGGTCACCCGAGACCACCCCCTAGGTCACCCCAGGTCACACCCCAGGTCACACCCCAGGTCACGATTCCCTTTTACTATCTCTATCATCATAGACTCGGAGTAGAACTATTATTACTGATTGTCGGACTCACCACACATCTTGTAGGGTTGGGGCTCCGAGGCAAAGCTGTAAATGAGGATAAAAGTCTTTAAAGTCATTATAAATGTTCATTTTTTTTTTTAAAGTAACAAACACATTACACTCACCTGCACTGTGGAAGGGTTTTGCACAGAGCGGCCCCGATCCTCCTTTTCTGGGGTCCCCCCTGTGGCGCTCCTGGCTCCTCCTCTTCTGCAAGTACCCCCAAGGAGCCGATTTCCATGGGGGGGGCACTCATGTTGGTGCCCTAAAGAGTCCGTCTGCTACATCCATTGACACAGACAGCAGGACTCCCCCCACCCCCCGCTCCCATTTTACTGGATTTGATTGACAGCCAATGGCTCATTGACTGCTATCAATCTATCCAATGAGGAGCCGAGGCAGCGGCTGGAGGTGCTGGGCTCGTTCTCATCGCTGGAAAGATCGGGATCAGGTAAGTGAAATGGGGGGCTCTGGGGGGGGAGGGGAGCTGCACCACAGAAGGTTTTTTACTTGAATGCATAGAATGCAAACCTCGAGGGCTTACAATCCCTTTAATGAACAATCGGAAATGGCCCTTGGCTTGGCATGTTGTAGTGCGCTGCTTCTGGATAAGCTGCATCTTCATAACCAATGCAAGTTGCCCCTCAACAACCCACTTCACAGGACAATCTCTGGTAGACAAGGTCACTGACAAAAAATGTGTTCGTTTTTGTTTCATTTGTTTTTTTGCTTTTTTCAGAAATTCAGAATTCGGAAATTCGAAAATTTGGATTTTCAAATATGCGAATTTTGAATTTTCGATTTTTCAAATTTCCGATTTTTGAATTTTCAAATTCCTAAATTTTCAAATTTCGAATTTCCAAATTTTAGAATTATGAATTTCCGAATTTTCAGAATTCAAGAATTCTGAATTCTAAAATCCAAAAATCTGAAAAAAAGAAAGAAAATCAGTAAAATTCCAAATAATAACTAACTAATAATAACTAACTATTAAATTATAAGTATTGGAATTTCCTTTCAAATTTTTCTGTTAGTGAAAGTAACGAATACGAATTTATCTGAAGTTACGAATTATCCGACATAGCAAATGCCGCATCTAAACAAATGGAACGGAACAAATTAATAATAAGGTTTTATTATTATTATTATTTCTTATTATTAGTTACATTCCATTTATTTAGATGCAGCATTCATTATTTCAGATAATTTGTAACTTTGGATAAATTCGTACTCGTTACGTTCACTAACAGCCAAATTTGAAAGGAAATTTCAATACTTATAGTTTAATATTTATTATCAGTTAGTTATTATTTCAGATTTTCTGGTTTTGGAATTTTCTGATTTTCATTCTTTTGAATTTTCTGATTTTCATTCTTATTTTTGGATTTTCAAATTTCCAAATTTTTTAATTTTCTAATTTTCTAATTTAGGATATTTCAAATTTTTTAATTTCCTAATTTCGAATTTCTGAATTTCCGAAATTTCAAATTTACCAAATTTAGTATTTTCCAATTTCTGAATTTCGAATTTCCGAATTTCAGAAATTCGGAATTTCAAAAATTGGAAATTTCCGATTTCTGAAATTTTGGAAAATTTAACATTTTCGGAAATTAAAAATGTGGAAATTCAGAAATTTCGGAATTAATTAATTTTTCAAAATGCGTTAAAAAACGAATTCAGAACTAAACTAATTGCACATGTCTAATTTCTGGGGCATGGGGCCCCAGATGACGCTATTAATGACGAAACGCGTACACTTGCTGAAGATTTTCACTGCATCTGGCACCGTGTTTGAACTTTATCGTGTTCAGACTAATTTTCATCTTAGTTTTGCTGGACTTTTTTTTTTATCTGAGAGGTTGAGAGAAGCCGTGTGCTCCGCATTGCCGGGCCTAAGAATTAATTTAATAAAAAATTAAAATTCCAGTTTCATGAGAGACGTCACCTTGTGTGTGCTTGCTCGCCCCTGGGTGAGATTCCGGTATGCTGGGCGATGTCATTGCCAATCTGATCTGCTGGAAAGCTGGAGGATTTGGAGATGGGCGGGATGACGATCCCGCCAAGGGATTTCCGCTTCTTCTCTGCGCTGGATCGCACGTAATGCAGGGAGTCCTGGAGGGGGGGAGGGCAAGAGATCGGGATGATCTGGGTGTCTATGGTGAAGAATATTTACAAGAAATCGATTGCACCTAATATTCGAATATAACATCTTCCCATTACCCATTCAAGAAAACTCTAAACTTTCTCTAAAAACACAATTTTCTTTTGTGACCCCCATTGGGACACACATCAAAAGACGAAGTCCTCCCCCCCCTTCCCTAATCAATCGAAACATACAAATTGGTTGAAATGATACATTTATGTTGAGGAGAGATTTCTGGGTGCACGGCATGCGCAAAGTTGTGATTCCGGGTTTGGTGCCGCCATTGCCATCCTACCTCTGTAATAGCCAACGTTTTCTCCGTCTGTCCTCCCACACGGTCCCCCTTCTCCAGGGCATTCCTCGGAACGCCGTCCTCCTCCGGGGTCCCCAGGCGAGGTGTCGGACTCCTCTGGATGGGAGGTACGGGCTTCGTGACGGTCATCAACCTCTGCGAGGCGCTCCTCGGAACGGCGGGTTTGAGAGGCGTGTTCACAGAGTTCATGAACTCAATCGGCGCTGTTATGGTGACAACCAGAAACAATTTACACCTCTTTGTAACATTTTACATACGGAATATAATATCTAAGAAGGAGACGCAGGCATTGGACCGCAAAAAAATACTACTTTAATCACTTTTATGCCAGAGGCTTTGTTTTTCTATTAAAATGCACGTTTTAGGCCTGAAGATTAGTTAAAACCTCCAAAACACTTTATTAGGTCCCCCTTGCTAGTAGCGTGTTTCGAACCCCCTTTATTAGGTCCACCTTGCTAGTAGCGGGCTGGACCCCCATTATTGGGTCCACCTTACTAGTAGTGGGATGGACCCCCATTATTAGGTCCCCCTTTGCTAGTAGCGGGCTTGACCGCCATTATTAGGTCCTCCTTGCTAGTAGCGGTTGGACCCCCTTTATTAGGTCCTCCTCGCTAGTAGTGTGTTGGACCCCCTTGCTAGTAGCATGTTGGACCCCCATTATTAGGTCCCCCTTGCTAGTAGTAGACTGGACCCCCATTATTAGGTCCACCTTGCTAGTAGCAGGTTGGACCCCCATTATTAGGTCCACCTTGCTAGCAGTGGGTTGGACCCCTTTATTAGGTCCTGCTTGCTAGTAGCGTGTTGGACCCCCTTTATTGGGTCCACCTTACTAGCAGCAGGTTGAACCCCCTTTATTAGGTCCCCCTTGCTAGCAGCGGGTTGGACCCCCATTATTAGGTCCCCGTTGCTAGTAGCAGGTTGGACCCCCGTTATTAGGTCCATCTGGCTAGTAGCAAGTTAGACCCCCATTATTAGGTCCACCTTGCTAGCAGTTAGTTGGACCCTCTTTATTAGGTCCCCCTTGCTAGCTACGGGTTGGACCCCCATTATTAGGTCCCCGTTGCTAGTAGCAGGTTGGACCCCCATTATTAGGTCCATCTTGCTAGTAGCAAGTTAGACCCCTATTATTAGGTCACCCTTGCTAGCAGTGGGTTGGACCCTCTTTATTAGGTCCACCTAGTAGCAGGTTGGAGCTGAAGCTGAACTGAAGCTGATCAAGTGCAGATTGTGCTTGATCAGCTTCTTCCCCAGCCAGAACTGCAGGGGAACGGCATGCCTGAACTTGTCACTTCCAGGTTCATTCACCAGGGGAGACATCTCTCTATTCCACCTGCCAACACCCACCATGCCCACAAGAGTAGTCGGGTTTGGGAGTGGTACTTGGGGGGAGGTATATGGTGGAAGTGACCAGGCTGCTTCCACCAGAAATCCAACAATCAGATGACAGATGTAAGCAGAGCCCCAAAGTTTAAACTCCCGTACTACCAGCCAATGTTTTTAAACGGCACTGGTAGACAAGTGGATGAGGAGACCTGTACTGGAAGTATAGGAAGACGGCCATTGCTGAGCTCTCCTTGGAAAATGATGGCTGGCAATCTGGTCTATTTCCCATTTTAATATTTTGACAACCCTGAAGAAGTCTTCATTGCCCTTCCATTGCCCGTTACACTCCAAGCCCACAGGAGCAGTAGTGGAGACTAAGCGATATGGTGGGGGTAGTCGGGTTGGGGAGTGGTACGGGGGGGGGGGGGGGTAGTAGTGAAAGTGACCAGGCTTCTTTCACTTCTTGCCCCAGCTGCGTTTAAAATCCCTATAAAAAGCTCTGGTAGACAAGTGGATAAGGAGACCTGTACTAGAAGTATAAGGGGAAGGCCATTGCTGAATTGCTGACCTCTCCTTGGAAAATGCTGGCTCTCAATCTGGTCCATTGCCCTTCAATATTCTGACAAGTCCACCCTGAAGAAGTCCTGACCAGGAGGTTTAACTTGGCTTTGACTTTCTAATATGCATGCTTCTCCTGGGATGGTGCCTCAGTATAGTTCCCTCAGACAGCCAGGCACCTAGCATTCTCACCTCGCTACAGGTCTCCTTTTTTAGGATTCAGCGGAGGGTCCCGAAATTCTCATGATTTCCGGGTATTGGTTGGTCTTACCTCCTCTGGCACTGGAGCTTTCAGACATCTTCCGTTTGAGTTTGTCCTTCAGCCGGGCAGTCTCCAGGGTGGCGCTGTCCACCTCCTCGTGCCTCTGGTTCTTAGAAAGGGGGTCACTATTTCCCTCCAAGTCCAGCGGTGGAGGCAGGATGTCCGTCTGAAGGTCATCTCCACCCCACAAGTAGGACCTCTTCATCTGGAGGCTCAAGGAGGGCTGTAGAGCAGCTGAAGACCATAAAGAAAGTTCAATGAACCTTTGTGTTCCGCGCTGCTTGGTGAAACCTAAAGACTATAAAAACAACGTATCATTGAAACTCCAGACCCACATATCTCCTGATCATCGTACAGACCTGGGTCAGCTCCAGCCCAGCGGTTGCCGTACAGCTGCAGGTTGGGATCCCCATTGCGTAGAGACGCAAATCCAGGTTTCATCTTGGGAACGCTGCCGCAGTACACAGCAACGGGGGCTCTGAACTTGGCTGGCGTAGGAAATAAACATAACGTTAGCTTAGAAACAAAGTCCTATCAGTCAGCAATATACATGAATCCCACTGAAAGCCCCACCCTGTTCACACAAGTCACCCTTTTCAACATTTTTACCCCCAGAGGCGCCCTTCAAATAATTCATTAGATCTAAGGGAACCTACGCTAAAATTAATGAATTGGTGGTCAGTAGGAACAATGTCCCCCATACAATGGTGCTCAGAATGCCCCCCTTGCGCTTAAACCAACATTGGTGTCTTGGTGTTGGCTCTGCCAAATGGCATCAGACCTGGAATTTGGTGGGCACCGTCAGGTAGAAAGTCAACCAGCAACAGCTCAAGAAACCCCTAGCAATGTCTGGAGGAACCCTAGAGGTCCATGGAAACCTGGATGAGAATGCCCGACCTAAATGGTTTGCAGAACACGTTGTAGACAGGTGGAGGCCTCAGTAAATCCTCCAACCGAACGATGGCACTATGGCATTTCTTCAGGCTGAAGATTAATGGTCTCCTGCTATGGGCTCCAGGCAGCCATCTTGGGGAGGATGGCAAGACTACTGGATTCCGAAGTCCTGTGAGATCTGGGCAACCATGTTGATTAAGGATCTTATAATTAGTATTATACTGGCAAGCTTGGAGCATAGGATGGAGATAAGGACAGAGCGCCTACTGGTTATGGAGAGAGACAGAAGAGTGTAAGCCCCCTGTACACACGGGTCGGATATTCCGACAACCAAATCCGTCGGATTTTGTCCGAAACTGTTGCATACACACGGTTGGACAAAGTTGTCGGAAAATCCGACGTGATGACGTTATTTCGTTACGACGGGACTACGTTCAGGCTAGTAGCCAATAGCTTTGGTGTAGGAATCTGATCTGAGCATGCGTGGCACTTTGTTCCGATCGGAATTCTCTACACATGATCGGAGTATGTCCGATCGGAGCATTTTGTTGGAAAAATTTAACAACAAGTTGGAAAACTTGGTCCGTCGGAGTAGTGCGATGTAGACCACACACAGTCGGACTCTCCGATGGTGTGTACAAGGGCTTAGAGGAGAGCTACCCATCACGGGGGTGTCTCCTCTGCCAGATTCCTGGAAGAGGCTCCCACTGGCAGCCAGATATCTATAAGAACATTTGGGGATTGCAGTGTGAACACGGTATATCACGGCTGCCTCCTAGAGACGTTCTCCTCCAGCATCCTGAGCTATGTGACTGATTTACTACCATTTAGAAAGGGCCTTTTGAATAAACAGCGCCCTCTTCTGCCTGAAGTAGTTTATGACTTGCAACACATGTAGCGCTATTGCTGTCATTTTACTATAGGAAAGAAGCTTGGAGATAAACAGCGCCCTCTTCTGCCTGAAGAATATTGTCAAAAGTATTGGGACGCCTGCCTTTACACACACATGAACTGTAATGACCTCCCAGTCTTAGTCTGGAGGGATCAATATGGAGTTGGCCCTTTGCAGCTATAACAGCTTCACCTCTTCTGGGAAGGCCGTCCACAAGGTTTAGGAGGGTGTCTATGGGAATGTTTGACCACACAGCACACAGAACCCACCGGCAAAGCACACACAGTACACAAGCAGAGTGCGCATCCTCAGAGGACACTGTAGCCTGCTTTTGAAATAGTCAAAGAAAGTACACAGAGCACAGAGCAAACAAAACCAGAATACAGGCAGTACACACAGTACACAGAGCACACATAGTACACAGAGCGCATGCAGTACACAGAGTACATACAGAACACACATAGTACACAAGCAGAGTGCACATCCTCAGAGGACACTGTAGTCTGCATTTGAAATAGTCATAGATAAAGGGTACACAGAGGCAGAGCAAACAAAATCAGAATACATTCAGTACACGCAGTACACAGAGCACACGCATACTTGCCAACGGTCCTGAATTTCCTGGGACATTCCCGGGATTAGGACATTTGTCCCGAATTAATTTTGTCCCGGGAAATTCTGTTTGTCCCGGGAAATTCAAATTTCGCCGCCGGCCGCTAGAGGTGTGCGGCCGGTGGAGACAATGTCTCCACCGGCCACCATTTTTAAGAAGACCAGAAGCTGGTCTTCAATAGAGAACCTGTGGCGCCGCCCACCCCCGCTGCCAGTGTGTGTGTAAAGTGCAGTGGGCGGCGCCACAGTTTAAAGTCTCCGCGCGGCAACGACGGGATGTCGGGGGCCAGTCTGTGGATGGGATGTCAGAGGGGGCCAGTCTGGGGATGTCAGAGGGGGCGCAAGAGTCTGGATGTCAGCTGGCACTGTCAGAGTCTGGATGTCAGAGGGGCGCAGTCAGAGTCTGGATGTCAGAGGGGGCGCCAGTGAGTCTGGATGTCTTGGGGGGCGCAGTCAGAGTCTGGATGTCAGGGGGGGTGCCAGTGAGTCTGGATGTCAGGGGGGCGCAGTCAGAGTCTGGGTGTCAGGGGGGGTGCCAGTGAGTCTGGATGTCAGAGGGGCACCAGTGAGTCTGGATGTCAGGGGGGCACCAGTGAGTTTGGATGTCAGAGGGGCACCAGTGAGTCTGGATGTCAGAGGGGCACCAGTGAGTTTGGATGTCAGAGGGGCACCAGTGAGTTTGGATGTCAGAGGGGCACCAGTGAGTCTGGATGTCAGAGGGGCACCAGTGAGTTTGGATGTCAGAGGGGCACCAGTGAGTTTGGATGTCAGAGGGGCACCAGTGAGTCTGGATGTCAGAGGGGCACCAGTGAGTTTGGATGTCAGAGGGGCACCAGTGAGTCTGGATGTCAGGGGGGCACCAGTGAGTTTGGATGTCAGAGGGGCACCAGTGAGTCTGGATGTCAGGGGGGCACCAGTGAGTTTGGATGTCAGAGGGGCACCAGTGAGTTTGGATGTCAGAGGGGCACCAGTGAGTCTGGATGTCAGAGGGGCACCAGTGAGTTTGGATGTCAGAGGGGCACCAGTGAGTCTGGATGTCAGAGGGGCACCAGTGAGTCTGGATGTCAGAGGGGCACCAGTGAGTTTGGATGTCAGAGGGGCACCAGTGAGTTTGGATGTCAGAGGGGCACCAGTGAGTTTGGATGTCAGAGGGGCACCAGTGAGTCTGGATGTCAGGGGGGCACCAGTGAGTTTGGATGTCAGAGGGGCACCAGTGAGTTTGGATGTCAGAGGGGCACCAGTGAGTTTGGATGTCAGAGGGGCACCAGTGAGTCTGGATGTCAGAGGGGCACCAGTGAGTTTGGATGTCAGAGGGGCACCAGTGAGTTTGGATGTCAGAGGGGCACCAGTGAGTCTGGATGTCAGAGGGGCACCAGTGAGTTTGGATGTCAGAGGGGCACCAGTGAGTTTGGATGTCAGAGGGGCACCAGTGAGTCTGGATGTCAGAGGGGCACCAGTGAGTCTGGATGTCAGAGGGGCACCAGTGAGTCTGGATGTCAGAGGGGCACCAGTGAGTTTGGATGTCAGAGGGGCACCAGTGAGTTTGGATGTCAGAGGGGCACCAGTGAGTTTGGATGTCAGAGGGGCACCAGTGAGTCTGGATGTCAGAGGGGCACCAGTGAGTCTGGATGTCAGAGGGGCACCAGTGAGTCTGGATGTCAGAGGGGCACCAGTGAGTCTGGATGTCAGAGGGGCACCAGTGAGTTTGGATGTCAGAGGGGCACCAGTGAGTTTGGATGTCAGAGGGGCACCAGTGAGTTTGGATGTCAGAGGGGCACCAGTGAGTCTGGATGTCAGGGGGGCACCAGTGAGTTTGGATGTCAGAGGGGCACCAGTGAGTCTGGATGTCAGGGGGGCACCAGTGAGTTTGGATGTCAGAGGGGCACCAGTGAGTTTGGATGTCAGGGGGGCACCAGTGAGTTTGGATGTCAGAGGGGCACCAGTGAGTTTGGATGTCAGAGGGGCACCAGTGAGTTTGGATGTCAGAGGGGCACCAGTGAGTCTGGATGTCAGAGGGGCACCAGTGAGTCTGGATGTCAGAGGGGCACCAGTGAGTCTGGATGTCAGAGGGGCACCAGTGAGTTTGGATGTCAGAGGGGCACCAGTGAGTTTGGATGTCAGAGGGGCACCAGTGAGTTTGGATGTCAGGGGGGCACCAGTGAGTCTGGATGTCAGAGGGGCACCAGTGAGTTTGGATGTCAGAGGGGCACCAGTGAGTTTGGATGTCAGAGGGGCACCAGTGAGTCTGGATGTCAGAGGGGCACCAGTGAGTCTGGATGTCAGAGGGGCACCAGTGAGTCTGGATGTCAGAGGGGCACCAGTGAGTCTGGATGTCAGAGGGGCACCAGTGAGTTTGGATGTCAGAGGGGCACCAGTGAGTTTGGATGTCAGAGGGGCACCAGTGAGTTTGGATGTCAGAGGGGCACCAGTGAGTCTGGATGTCAGGGGGGCACCAGTGAGTTTGGATGTCAGAGGGGCACCAGTGAGTCTGGATGTCAGGGGGGCACCAGTGAGTTTGGATGTCAGAGGGGCACCAGTGAGTTTGGATGTCAGGGGGGCACCAGTGAGTTTGGATGTCAGAGGGGCACCAGTGAGTTTGGATGTCAGAGGGGCACCAGTGAGTTTGGATGTCAGGGGGGCGCAGTCAGAGTCTGGATGTCAGAGGGGCGCCAGATGTAAGGAGGGGCTCCGCAGATGGACACAGATGTGAGGAAGGCTGCTCTGATGGGGCACCTGATGTAAGGACAGACTCCGCTTGGGACACCTGATGGCATCTGATGGCAGGCGACGTGGCTAGTGACGCGCTCAGGGCTCCCACTGATTCTGCATTATGGTGAGTTGAATGATTTCATTTCATATTACAATGTAATAATAGAAATAATGTGCTTCAATCATCCTGACACCATAACAATCATGGCGCCGGGATGATTGAAGCGCCAACACCAGGTATTTGGAGTATCTTTATCTGCTGATTGTCAAACTCTGTAAAACACATATTGCTATTGTGGTGTAGGATCGGGGGGCTGCTGTCCCTCCACCCTCCCCCCCCCCCTTTTCCCTCTCCAACCCGCATTCATCTCAGACACTAACCACACCCCTTTGAGCCACGCCCCATGTAAGCCACTGCCACTATTTTACGTAAACCACGCCCATATTTTGCTGCTGCGCGCGCTGCATTTTATCCTTTTCCTATGCCACACCTATAACCGCATTCCCCACCCCCTAATTATAACACAACTCCGCCTACTGCCAAAAAAGTGTCCCAACATTTTTTTTTACAATGTTGGCAACTATGACAGAGCACACACAGTACACAGAGTACATACAGAGCACACACAGTACACAGAGTACATACAGAGCACACACAGTACACAGAGCACACAGTACACAGAGTACATACAGAGCACACGCAGTACACAGAATACATACAGAGCACAGAGCACATACAGTACACAGAGCACACACAGTACATGCAGTGCACAGAGCACACACAGTACACGCAGTGCACAGAGCACACAACTCCAAAGAAGTCACCTTGCTAATATATGCAAAACATCCAAGTGAAGTCCCCCCACCCCCAGGCATCTATATACATTGCAGTCACCTGGTTACCTGCAGTATAATCATTGTGGGTCATTCTGGAGGTTGTGGGGCTTCCTGTCAGGGCCAAACATCACCAGCGGAGTTCTTCCTTTTACTGTGTCCTGCCATAAATTCCTGTAAAGGGAAATGATGGGGGAGGGGTCACCAGGACATCATATACACACAGCAGTCATTAACAGGTATATAGAACAAAGCTATACAACCCAGAGAGGGGGGACCAGTAACCCCAATATACCGATGTATGATAAACCCCAACAATCATCTCCTCTTATTCGCTTGGTTTTGGTCTGTTATATACACCACTGAAAGTGTTTGGTTCTCTCTGTTCCATAAAATACCCGCCGATCCTTCCAGAAATCATGTGACCTGATAACTTCCCGTGTTCTCTGCCTGTGCTGACTGCTATCAGTTACATTCATCTCAGTTTACTTTGAGGACTACAGAACACCGCCCTCTATGTTATGAGAAAAGGAGAGGGGGAGGTGTATTGATTACTGACTTTGCTGTGAAAATGCCAGTTTCCTGGTTGTCTTTGGCTTCAACCCATGAAGTGCCTGACTCAGAACAAGCCCCCGGTGAAGTCTGAACTTCCAATCTGCTTACTTGTTCTGGGTCAGTATGACAGCCAGGCAACTCGCTTTTCCAAAACGAGAGGTCAGCAATAGCAGCGGATATCCTTCATTGTGTGCAGGGCCCCACGTGCTGACCCGGCCTTTTCTGGCACTTTTTCTTTACAAGTATAAATCAGTATTTTTTGCTAGAAAATTACTTATAACCCCCAAACATTATATTGTTTTTATCATAGACCTCAGGGAATAAAATGTCGTTACAATTTTTATGTTACTCGGTATTTGCGCAGCGGTTTTTCAAATGCAATTTTTGTAGAAATAGTACACTCTAATGAATTTAATGCAAAAAAAAAACCACAATATATAACCCAATTTATTGGTAAGAGATAAAAGATGATGTTATGCCGAGTAAATAGATACTTAACGTGTCACACTTTAAATTTGCACACGCTGCGGTCCTGAAAAAGCTCCATAGGTGACACTTTTTTTTTACAGATTGCCAGTTTAGAGTTACAGAGGAGGCCTAGTGCTAGAATTATTGCTCTCGCTCCAACGTTCGTGGCGATATCTCACATATGTGGTACGAATGCCGTTTACATAGGGGTGTTGCCACTTACGTATGCATTCGCTTCTGTGTACGAGCATGGAGGGATAGGAGCGCTTTAAAAAAAAAAAATCTTATTTGATTTTTTTTTTTTTACACTTTTTTTAGCACTTTTATTCCTATTACAAGGAATGTAAACATCCCATAAGAAATAAGAGATGACGGGTCCTCTTTATGGAGATCTCATGTAATAGAAATAAGAGATGACAGGTCCTCTTTATGGGGATCTCATGTAATAGAAATAAGAGATGACGGGTCCTCTTTATGGAGATCTCATGTAATAGAAATAAGAGATGACGGGTCCTCTTTATGGAGATCTCATGTAATAGAAATAAGAGATGACGGGTCCTCTTTATGGAGATCATGTAATAGAAATAAGAGATGACGGGTCCTCTTTATGGAGATCATGTAATAGAAATAAGAGATGACGGGTCCTCTTTATGGAGATCTCATGTAATAGAAATAAGAGATGACAGGTCCTCTTTATGGGGATCTCATGTAATAGAAATAAGAGATGACGGGTCCTCTTTATGGAGATCTCATGTAATAGAAATAAGAGATGACGGGTCCTCTTTATGGAGATCTCATGTAATAGAAATAAGAGATGACGGGTCCTCTTTATGGAGATCTCATGTAATGGAAATAAGAGATGACAGGTCCTCTTTATGGAGATCATGTAATAGAAATAAGAGATGACGGGTCCTCTTTATGGAGATCATGTAATAGAAATAAGAGATGACGGGTCCTCTTTATGGAGATCTCATGTAATAGAAATAAGAGATGACGGGTCCTCTTTATGGAGATCTCATGTAATAGAAATAAGAGATGACAGGTCCTCTTTATGGAGATCATGTAATAGAAATAAGAGATGACAGGTCCTCTTTATGGAGATCTCATGTAATAGAAATAAGAGATGACGGGTCCTCTTTATGGAGATCTCATGTAATAGAAATAAGAGATGACGGGTCCTCTTTATGGAGATCTCATGTAATAGAAATAAGAGATGACAGGTCCTCTTTATGGGTATCTCATGTAATAGAAATAAGAGATGACAGGTCCCGTTTATGGAGATCCCATGTAATAGAAATAAGAGATGACAGGTCCTCTTTATGGAGATCTCATGTAATAGAAATAAGAGATGACAGGTCCTCTTTATGGAGATCTCATGTAATAGAAATAAGAGATGACAGGTCCTCTTTATGGAGATCTCATGTAATAGAAATAAGAGATGACAGGTCCTCTTTATGGAGATCATGTAATAGAGATAAGAGATGACAGGTCCTCTTTATGGATCTCATGTAATAGAAATAAGAGATGACGGGTCCTCTTTATGGAGATCATGTAATAGAAATAAGAGATGACGGGTCCTCTTTATGGAGATCATGTAATAGAAATAAGAGATGACGGGTCCTCTTTATGGAGATCATGTAATAGAAATAAGAGATGACGGGTCCTCTTTATGGAGATCATGTAATAGAAATAAGAGATGACAGGTCCTCTTTATGGAGATCATGTAATAGAGATAAGAGATGACAGGTCCTCTTTATGGAGATCTCATGTAATAGAAATAAGAGATGACGGGTCCTCTTTATGGAGATCTCATGTAATAGAAATAAGAGATGACGGGTCCTCTTTATGGAGATCTCATGTAATAGAAATAAGAGATGACGGGTCCTCTTTATGGAGATCTCATGTAATAGAAATAAGAGATGACAGGTCCTCTTTATGGAGATCATGTAATAGAGATAAGAGATGACAGGTCCTCTTTATGGAGATCATGTAATAGAGATAAGAGATGACGGGTCCTCTTTATGGAGATCATGTAATAGAAATAAGAGATGACAGGTCCTCTTTATGGAGATCATGTAATAGAGATAAGAGATGACAGGTCCTCTTTATGGAGATCATGTAATAGAAATAAGAGATGACGGGTCCTCTTTATGGAGATCATGTAATAGAAATAAGAGATGACAGGTCCTCTTTATGGAGATCATGTAATAGAGATAAGAGATGACAGGTCCTCTTTATGGAGATCTCATGTAATAGAAATAAGAGATGACGGGTCCTCTTTATGGAGATCTCATGTAATAGAAATAAGAGATGACGGGTCCTCTTTATGGAGATCTCATGTAATAGAAATAAGAGATGACGGGTCCTCTTTATGGAGATCTCATGTAATAGAAATAAGAGATGACAGGTCCTCTTTATGGAGATCATGTAATAGAGATAAGAGATGACAGGTCCTCTTTATGGAGATCATGTAATAGAGATAAGAGATGACAGGTCCTCTTTATGGAGATCTCATGTAATAGAAATAAGAGATGACAGGTCCTCTTTATGGAGATCTCATGTAATAGAAATAAGAGATGACGGGTCCTCTTTATGGAGATCTCATGTAATAGAAATAAGAGATGACGGGTCCTCTTTATGGGGATCATATAATAGAAATAAGAGATGACGGGTCCTCTTTATGGAGATCATGTAATAGAAATAAGAGATGACGGGTCCTCTTTATGGAGATCATGTAATAGAAATAAGAGATGACAGGTCCTCTTTATGGAGATCATGTAATAGAAATAAGAGATGACGGGTCCTCTTTATGGAGATCATGTAATAGAGATAAGAGATGACAGGTCCTCTTTATGGAGATCTCATGTAATAGAAATAAGAGATGACGGGTCCTCTTTATGGAGATCTCATGTAATAGAAATAAGAGATGACGGGTCCTCTTTATGGAGATCTCATGTAATAGAAATAAGAGATGACAGGTCCTCTTTATGGAGATCATGTAATAGAGATAAGAGATGACAGGTCCTCTTTATGGAGATCATGTAATAGATATAAGAGATGACGGATCCTCTTTATGGGGATCATATAATAGAAATAAGAGATGACGGGTCCTCTTTATGGAGATCATGTAATAGAAATAAGAGATGACGGGTCCTCTTTATGGGGATCATGTAATAGAAATAAGAGATGACGGATCCTCTTTATGGGGATCATATAATAGAAATAAGAGATGACGGGTCCTCTTTATGGAGATCATGTAATAGAAATAAGAGATGACGGGTCCTCTTTATGGAGATCATGTAATAGAAATAAGAGATGACAGGTCCTCTTTATGGAGATCATGTAATAGAAATAAGAGATGACGGGTCCTCTTTATGGAGATCATGTAATAGAGATAAGAGATGACAGGTCCTCTTTATGGAGATCTCATGTAATAGAAATAAGAGATGACAGGTCCTCTTTATGGAGATCTCATGTAATAGAAATAAGAGATGACAGGTCCTCTTTATGGGGATCTCATGTAATAGAAATAAGAGATGACAGGTCCTCTTTATGGAGATCTCATGTAATAGAAATAAGAGATGACAGGTCCTCTTTATGGAGATCTCATGTAATAGAAATAAGAGATGACGGGTCCTCTTTATGGAGATCTCATGTAATAGAAATAAGAGATGACAGGTCCTCTTTATGGAGATCTCATGTAATAGAAATAAGAGATGACGGGTCCTCTTTATGGAGATCTCATGTAATAGAAATAAGAGATGACGGGTCCTCTTTATGGAGATCATGTAATAGAAATAAGAGATGACAGGTCCTCTTTATGGAGATCTCATGTAATAGAAATAAGAGATGACAGGTCCTCTTTATGGAGATCTCATGTAATAGAAATAAGAGATGACGGGTCCTCTTTATGGAGATCTCATGTAATAGAAATAAGAGATGACGGGTCCTCTTTATGGGGATCATGTAATAGAAATAAGAGATGACAAGTCCTCTTTATGGAGATCATGTAATGGAAATAAGAGATGACGGGTCCTCTTTATGGAGATCTCATGTAATGGAAATAAGAGATGACAGGTCCTCTTTATGGAGATCTCATGTAATAGAAATAAGAGATGACGGGTCCTCTCTATGGAGATCATGTAATAGAAATAAGAGATGACAGGTCCTCTTTATGGAGATCTCATGTAATAGAAATAAGAGATGATGGGTCCTCTTTATGGAGATCATGTAATAGAAATAAGAGATGACAGGTCCTCTTTATGGAGATCATGTAATAGAAATAAGAGATGACAGGTCCTCTTTATGGAGATCTCATGTAATAGAAATAAGAGATGACAGGTCCTCTTTATGGAGATCATGTAATAGAAATAAGAGATGACAGGTCCTCTTTATGGAGATCTCATGTAATAGAAATAAGAGATGACAGGTCCTCTTTATGGAGATCATGTAATAGAAATAAGAGATGACGGGTCCTCTTTATGGAGATCATGTAATAGAAATAAGAGATGACAGGTCCTCTTTATGGAGATCATGTAATAGAAATAAGAGATGACGGGTCCTCTTTATGGATCTCATGTAATAGAAATAAGAGATGACAGGTCCTCTTTATGGATCTCATGTAATAGAAATAAGAGATGACAGGTCCTCTTTATGGAGATCTCATGTAATAGAAATAAGAGATGACGGGTCCTCTTTATGGGGATCTCATGTAATAGAAATAAGAGATGACGGGTCCTCTTTATGGATCTCATGTAATAGAAATAAGAGATGACAGGTCCTCTTTATGGGGATCTCATGTAATAGAAATAAGAGATGACGGGTCCTCTTTATGGATCTCATGTAATAGAAATAAGAGATGACGGGTCCTCTTTATGGAGATCTCATGTAATAGAAATAAGAGATGACGGGTCCTCTTTATGGAGATCTCATGTAATAGAAATAAGAGATGACGGGTCCTCTTTATGGAGATCTCATGTAATAGAAATAAGAGATGACGGGTCCTCTTTATGGAGATCTCATGTAATAGAAATAAGAGATGACGGGTCCTCTTTATGGAGATCATGTAATAGAAATAAGAGATGACGGGTCCTCTTTATGGAGATCATGTAATAGAAATAAGAGATGACAGGTCCTCTTTATGGGGATCATGTAATAGAAATAAGAGATGACAGGTCCTCTTTATGGAGTTCATGTAATAGAAATAAGAGATGACAGGTCCTCTTTATGGAGATCATGTAATAGAAATAAGAGATGACAGGTCCTCTTTATGGGGATCATGTAATAGAAATAAGAGATGACAGGTCCTCTTTATGGGGATCTCATGTAATAGAAATAAGAGATGACGGGTCCTCTTTATGGAGATCATGTAATAGAAATAAGAGATGACGGGTCCTCTTTATGGAGATCTCATGTAATAGAAATAAGAGATGACAGGTCCTCTTTATGGAGATCTCATGTAATAGAAATAAGAGATGACGGGTCCTCTTTATGGAGATCTCATGTAATAGAAATAAGAGATGACAGGTCCTCTTTATGGAGATCTCATGTAATAGAAATAAGAGATGACGGGTCCTCTTTATGGAGATCATGTAATAGAAATAAGAGATGACGGGTCCTCTTTATGGAGATCTCATGTAATAGAAATAAGAGATGACAGGTCCTCTTTATGGAGATCTCATGTAATAGAAATAAGAGATGACGGGTCCTCTTTATGGAGATCTCATGTAATAGAAATAAGAGATGACAGGTCCTCTTTATGGGGATCTCATGTAATAGAAATAAGAGATGACAGGTCCTCTTTATGGAGATCTCATGTAATAGAAATAAGAGATGACAGGTCCTCTTTATGGAGATCTCATGTAATAGAAATAAGAGATGACGGGTCCTCTTTATGGAGATCTCATGTAATAGAAATAAGAGATGACAGGTCCTCTTTATGGAGATCTCATGTAATAGAAATAAGAGATGACGGGTCCTCTTTATGGAGATCTCATGTAATAGAAATAAGAGATGACGGGTCCTCTTTATGGAGATCATGTAATAGAAATAAGAGATGACAGGTCCTCTTTATGGAGATCTCATGTAATAGAAATAAGAGATGACAGGTCCTCTTTATGGAGATCTCATGTAATAGAAATAAGAGATGACGGGTCCTCTTTATGGAGATCTCATGTAATAGAAATAAGAGATGACGGGTATACTCCTGACATGCGATGAGGTCCTCTTTAATGGAGATCTCATGTAATAGGAAATAAGAGATGACATGAGTCTCTTTATGGAGATCTCATGTAATGGATATAAGAGATGACAGGGTCCTCTTTATGGAGATTCTCATGTAATAGAAATAAGAGATGACGGGGGTAGATGACGGGTCCTCTTTATGGAGATCATGTAATAGAAATAAGAGATGACAGGTCCTCTTTATGGAGATCTCATGTAATAGAAATAAGAGATGATGGGTCCTCTTTATGGAGATCATGTAATAGAAATAAGAGATGACAGGTCCTCTTTATGGAGATCATGTAATAGAAATAAGAGATGACAGGTCCTCTTTATGGAGATCTCATGTAATAGAAATAAGAGATGACAGGTCCTCTTTATGGAGATCATGTAATAGAAATAAGAGATGACAGGTCCTCTTTATGGAGATCTCATGTAATAGAAATAAGAGATGACAGGTCCTCTTTATGGAGATCATGTAATAGAAATAAGAGATGACGGGTCCTCTTTATGGAGATCATGTAATAGAAATAAGAGATGACAGGTCCTCTTTATGGAGATCATGTAATAGAAATAAGAGATGACGGGTCCTCTTTATGGATCTCATGTAATAGAAATAAGAGATGACAGGTCCTCTTTATGGATCTCATGTAATAGAAATAAGAGATGACAGGTCCTCTTTATGGAGATCTCATGTAATAGAAATAAGAGATGACGGGTCCTCTTTATGGGGATCTCATGTAATAGAAATAAGAGATGACGGGTCCTCTTTATGGATCTCATGTAATAGAAATAAGAGATGACAGGTCCTCTTTATGGGGATCTCATGTAATAGAAATAAGAGATGACGGGTCCTCTTTATGGATCTCATGTAATAGAAATAAGAGATGACGGGTCCTCTTTATGGAGATCTCATGTAATAGAAATAAGAGATGACGGGTCCTCTTTATGGAGATCATGTAATAGAAATAAGAGATGACAGGTCCTCTTTATGGGGATCTCATGTAATAGAAATAAGAGATGACGGGTCCTCTTTATGGAGATCATGTAATAGAAATAAGAGATGACGGGTCCTCTTTATGGGGATCATGCAATAGAAATAAGAGATGACGGGTCCTCTTTATGGGGATCTCATGTAATAGAAATAAGAGATGACGGGTCCTCTTTATGGGGAGATCTGGGGTCTATAAGACCCCAGATCTCTTCTTTACCTTTAAAAGCAAAATATAAAATAATAAATAAATAAAACACCATTTTGATCTTTTGCTTAAAAAAATAAATAAAAAAAAATAGTTTACTTCCACCCTAGACCGGAAATGACGTCCAGTCCTCCAAGACCATAGAGGTGATCAGAGATGATCTGGTCTCTAGTAGCCTCTGTGACCAGCCCGGCCGCACCATCAGGTCGTTTCTTGGGTGCGCCAGTGAAAACAATCTGAGAAACACTGGCGAGTGGAGGGAGGAGGGGAAATGACCCTTCCCGCTGTTTCTAAAAGCAATCCAGCAGCTAATCAGCCGCTGTGACCACTTTCAGAGTCATAGCTGATAGCTTCATCCATAACCCCGGTAAACCTCTTGCAAACCACAACATTTTCCGGTCACAGCACGCACTCTCCTTTAAAGAGGAAGTAAACCCTGATGGGTTTACTTCCTCTTTCATTCCCTGCAAAGGCAAAGCATAATAGACTACTATGCATCGCATCGCATCGCATCGCATTGCATCGCATCGCATCGCATCGCATAGTAGCCCATTATGTGTCACTTACCTGACACAGGAGCCAGCGAAGTCGCCGCTGTCCCCTGTAGTCCGCCGCATCCATCTTGCTGGTGGCGTCTCGCAGCTCCGCCACTGTCATTCGGCGAAGCTCCATTCTTGGAAATGCCGCGCTCAGTGCGCCTGCGCGCCGCTGTCTACGGCGCATGCGCCGTACACAGCGGTGCCCGTTTTCGGGCAAATATCTCCTAAACCGTATAGGTTTAGGAGATATTGCTTGGACCTACAGGTAAGCCTTAATCTAGGCTTACCTGTAGGTCAAAGTGGTTTGTAAGGGTTTACAACCACTTTAATACCATCAGCATTGTAATAAGGATACAAACAATAGTTATTTCTGTCAATCTGATATAAGATTAGCAGAACAATCACCTTTCATGGTGTGAGCGCCGTCTGTCTGCTGGCCGTCTCTTCCTACAACTTCCTGCATTCCCAGCATGCTTTGCAGCTTCTCCTCCATTTCTAAGGACTACATATCCCATGGTACCTTACTGATTCCTTTATTGACTCTGTCTCCTGAAACCCCTCCCCTCAGAAGGCGGGCTCTGTGAAAGGTGTGACACAGCAGTGCCTACAGGGCATGGTGACTCTGTGTCATCGAATCCCAGGAAATCAGTGTGTGGGGACTCCACACACATTAAGAGTAATAGGAGGAGGCCACACCTCCCAACTTTTTGGGATGGGAATGGACACCTATTAGCAAACATATGTAGACATAGGCCTTAACCGCTCGAGGTATCACTCGGCCCCGCCCCCCGGCGTGCCCCGTCATTGGATGTACAGTGACATACTGAAGCAGAGTCCCTACAGACTCCCATCTCATGGAGGTCACACATATAGGCCAAAAAGGGCTTTAGCGCTCCCCTTGAACTCTTTGGCCGCTTTCAATGAACCAATAAAATCAATTCAATCAATCAATGAGCCAAACCATAATGTTAGTCTCAGTTTACAGTTACCCCTCCCCCAAGCGATCAATTTTCCTTTGGATGTATACGGTACCGGCCATGAATTCCCCTACAATCCCCACAACAAAGGCCCAACTTAATAACACGGCGTCAGTAAACATTGTGCAGAGGGATGGATCGTCATGTGACATTGATAGAGAAGAATTTTCCATCACTGCTGCTAAGGTGTGTTCAGTATTCCCCGGCCTTGTATCGGGTCAACACTCCACTCCTCTCACCCTCAGAGGGCGATCTACAATATATGTACAGGACCGATTATTATTTACCTACAAAGCAATGACACCGCGATGTGTCCAGTCCCAGAACTGGACGTTTACAGATCATCGTTTTCAATGATGAGGGTCACGCCCCCCCCCAATCTGAGTCGCCTTCAATTACTAATTCTTCCTGGAACCCTAACACTAACCCCCTCAGTAATCCCAACACCAACCCCCCTGTGATCCCAACACTAACCCCTTCCTGTAATCCCAACACTAATCCTCCCTGTATCCCCAACACCAACCCTCCCTGTAATCCCAACACTACCCCCCCAGTAATCCCAACACTAACCCTCCCTGTAAACCCAACACTAACCCTCACTGTAATCCCAACACTAACCCTCACTGTAATCCCAACACTAACCCCCCTGTAATCCCAACACTAACCCTCACTGTAATCCCAACACTAACCCTCACTGTAATCCCAACACTAACCCTCCCTGTAATCACAACACTAACCCTCCCTGTAATCACAACACTAACCCTCCCTGTAATCACAACACCAACCCTCCCCGTAATCCCAACACTAACCCTCCCGTAATCCCAACACTAACCCTCTCTGTAATCCCAACACTAACCCTCCCCGTAATCCCAACACTAACCCTCCCCGTAATCCCAACACCAACTCTCCCCGTAATCCCAACACTAACCCTCCCGTAATCCCAACACTAACCCTCTCTGTAATCCCAACACTAACCCTCCCTGTAATCCCAACACTAATCCTCCCTGTATACCCAACACTAATCCTCCCTGTAATCCCAACACTAACCCTCCCTGTAATCCCAACACTAATCCTCCCTGTATACCCAACACTAATCCTCCCTGTAATCCCAACACTAATCCTCCCTGTATACCCAACACTAATCCTCCCTGTAATCCCAACACTAATCCTCCCTGTAATCCCAACACTAACCCTCCCTGTAATCCCAACAATAACCCTCTCTGTAATCCCAACACTAACCCTCTCTGTAATCCCAACACTAACCCTCCCTGTAACCCCAACACCAACCCTCCCTGTATTCCCAATATTAACACTCCCTGTAATCCCAGCACTAACCCTCCCTGTAATCCCAACACTAACCCTCCCTGTATCCCCAACACCAACCCTCTCTGTAATCCCAACACCAAACCTCCCTGTAATCCCAACACCAAACCTCCCTGTAATCCCAACACTAACCCTCCCTGTAATCCCAACACTAACCCTCCCTGTAACCCCAACACCAACCCTCCCTATAATCCCAACACTAACCCTCCCTGTAACCCCAACACCAACCCTCCCCGTAACCCCAACACTAACCCCTCTCTGTAATCCCAACACTAACCCTCTCTGTAATCCCAGCACTAACCCTCTCTGTAATCCCAGCACTAACCCTCTCTGTAATCCCAACACTAACCCTCCCTGTAACCCCAACACCAACCCTCCCCGTAACCCCAACACCAACCCTCCCCGTAACCCCAACACTAACCCCTCTCTGTAATCCCAACACTAACCCTCTCTGTAATCCCAGCACTAACCCTCCCTGTAATCCCAACACTAACCCTCCCTGCAACCCCAACACTAACCCTCCCTGTAATCCCAACACTATCCCTCTCTGTAATCCCAACACTAACCCACCCTGTAACCCCAACACCAACCCTCCCCGTAACCCCAACACTAACCCCTCTGTAATCCGAACACTAACTCTCCCTGTATCCCCAACACTGACCCTCTTGCTCTTTCCTAGTGGCAAGCTTCTCTCTTCCCAATCTCCTTTGTTGTTCCAATTTCATCCTTGCTTGTGTGACCGTCCCCAATGAGGCTTCCTTACCAAATCTGTATGTTACAGTAAACAGTCACCATCACTGGAGCAGCTGTGAGAAGGGCATTTCATTTTTACCACCTGGTAGGCTGTAGGTAGGTGTTAGGCTTCCTAACAAAAGCCTGCATCAGCTGTCCCCTGACCACACATGCATGATCTGTGGGTTCCCCTGACCACACATGCATGATATGTGGGTATCCCTGGCCACACATGAATGATCTGGGGGTTCCCCTGACCACACATGCATGATATGTGGGTATCCCTGACCACACATGCATGATCTGGGGGTTCCCCTGACCACACATGCATGATATGTGGGTATCCCTGACCACACATGCATGATCTGTGGGTTTCCCTGGCCACACATGAATGATCTGGGGGTTCCCCTGACCACACATGCATGATCTGGGGGTTTCCCTGGCCACACATGCATGATCTGGGGGTTCCCCTGACCACACATGTATGATCTGGGGGTTTCCAAGCATGCTGGGCTCTCTAGTAAGAAAGCCCAGCACTAGGTCCATGTTTGTTAACAACAAGTGGGGGAATCTGGTGATCCAGCTCGGTGGTCACCATCACCATCCCTGTGCATTCCCTTTAAGTCCAATATTCATGTTCGGCCCCACCCATTTCTGTTAAAATGAACCCTATTGGGTATTTGGTTTATAAACTAATCTAAAATGCCACCAAAGAGCTTGGCAAAGTTGGTGATAAAACGGTAAAATCACAATCATTATTAATATATATATATATATTTTTTTTTTTTTTTTGCAGCAGCAGCAGCATGACAACCGAAATACAAACATGTTTTGTTTCCCATTGGCTCCGACAACAACATCCTGCTGGAGCTATAATAAGAACGTCTGTGGATTCGTCACCCCAGAGAAAAGATCTTATTATTATTATTGTTATTGTATAGAAGATAATACAAAGAATACAAACAACAGCTGAGACAATGTGCTAATAAACATCACCCCACGGTGCCGGGAAAGCCGGTCAATGAAAGTTGGTAAAGCTGGAATGGCGAATGGTAACACTCGGGTCATCGGACCGGACACTGGCTGATCCTGGCGGACACAATAGTGGTCCAGGGCGGGTCTCTGACTCGTCCAATCGGTTTCCCCCTGAGAGCATGCAAGGGGACTGTCTGAGGTGTCACCACTGACGCGAGATCAGCGACACCAGGACATCCTTAGGCTCGGTTCACACAGGGGGCGACGCGAGGCGACACGACTTGCCGTGCCGCGACCTGACAAGTCGCCCCCGTTCTGTACTACGGAACCGTTCTGAGAGGAGCGACTCGAGTCGCTCCGACTTAGAAAAAAGGTTCCTGTACTACTTTTGGGCGACCTCGGGGTGACTTGCATTGACTTCTATACAGAAGTCATTTGCAAGTCGCCGCTGAGGTCGCGGCAGGTCGCGGCGAGGCAAGTCGTGTCGCCTCGCATCGCCCCCTGTGTGAACCGAGCCTTAGACTTTTGTCAAAGGGGAATGTTGGAAAACTTTTGAGGATTAGTGGCTGTAGCCACCGATCCGTGTATTGTGACAGCGGAGAGTCCCAGCGAGGGGAATTCCTCCATCCATCTCACTTGTGTGGAGGGAGGAATCTCTTCTTCTTTTTTTTTTTAAGGGTTAACAAGACAAAAATAATTATCTGTGGTTTGATCAATGTTTATAAACAATGTTACTTTGTATCTCTCTATCTCCCGTCTGATCAATTTTTATAAACAATGTTACTTTGTATCTCTCTATCTCCTGTCTAATCAATGTTTATAAACAATGTTACTTTGTATCTCTCTATCTCCCGTCTGATCAATTTTTATAAACAATGTTACTTTGTATCTCTCTATCTCCGGTCTGAGGAGAAAAATTTCGGCCAAAATGTATTCTGCTCCATTTCTTTGGTGAAAATCCCCCAAATCAGTGTATATTATTTAGTCTGTAGGAAAATTCTCGAGTCTACAAACTATGAGATATATATCTGATAATCCACCAATCCCGATGTACTGACGGCCAATCTCATTTCTTGAGCCCCGAAAATGCCAGGACAGTACAAATACCCCCCCTAATCACCCCTTTTTTTTGGACAGTAGACAATCTGAGTTGTCATTTTTTGTCACTTTTTTGGGAAAATTAAGAAATTAAAAAATATTTACTTTTTATTTTTTACATACTGTCACTGGTGCAGTACAGAGCCATCGTATATCTTTCAGATTTTTTAATATTTCTTTTATTGCATTTTTTTTGTTTTGTTTTTTACATATATAGACCAGAGAAATACAATGGTGCCATAGTAACACGGTACTACTCTGAGCAGGATTTTTTTTACACATTATCATTTCTTATAACTGATAATTTTACAATTATAAGCAACATTTTTTGTTTTAAATGAAAATGAATCCGTGTTTACTAGCTGTGCTTGGCCACAGCTAATCACATGGTACAGATGGGCTGTGATTGGTGCTGTCTGTACCATGTGATGACTGCGACTAATCAGAGCTCATCACGATAGCACACAATGAAAGCCATAAATCAAAACCTTTAATCAGATTCCCCCCTTACATCAGAGTTCCCCTTAAGCCGGTCACAGATGGTTCAAATATCAGCTGGATTCAGACGAAACCATGAATGGGAATAGCTGAATGCACCCAAGTTAATCGATTGATCAACTTGGATACAACCAGCCTTCCAAGTATTACATGCGATTATTTGCTAGCGGCTGTTATGGGAGGGGCCAAAGTGGCCGTCCCCGCCGGGAGAGGACAGTGATTATTGCTGGATACAATGGCCAGGGACGGATTCCCCTGTCAACATTTTGTGTGTTGAGGGGGGATTCGAGGGGATTTCTTTCCTGCAACCCGTGGTTGCAGGAAATAAATTGGCTCTGTGAAGGGCTGGCCTTACACCAGAGGCCACATCCCAATCCTCATCACTCCATCACAATCCTCATCCTTCCATCATCACAATCCTCATCCTTCCATCATCACAATCCTCATCCTTCCATCATCACAATCCTCACCACTCCATCATCACAATCCTCACCACTCCATCATCACAATCCTCACCACTCCATCATCACAATCCTCACCACTCCATCATCACAATCCTCACCACTCCGTCACAATCATCACCACTCCGTCACAATCATCACCACTCCGTCACAATCATCACCACTCCGTCACAATCCTCATCACTCCGTCACAATCCTCACCACTCCGTCACAATCCTCACCACTCCGTCACAATCCTCACCACTCCGTCACAATCCTCACCACTCCGTCACAATCATCACCACTCCGTCACAATCATCACCACTCCATCACAATCATCACCACTCCGTCACAATCATCACCACTCCGTCACAATCATCACCACTCCGTCACAATCCTCATCACTCCATCACAATCCTCACCACTCCGTCACAATCATCACCACTCCGTCACAATCATCACCACTCCGTCACAATCATCACCACTCCGTCACAATCCTCATCACTCCGTCACAATCCTCACCACTCCGTCACAATCCTCACCACTCCGTCACAATCCTCACCACTCCGTCACAATCCTCACCACTCCGTCACAATCATCACCACTCCGTCACAATCATCACCACTCCATCACAATCATCACCACTCCGTCACAATCATCACCACTCCGTCACAATCATCACCACTCCGTCACAATCCTCATCACTCCATCACAATCCTCACCACTCCGTCACAATCATCACCACTCCGTCACAATCATCACCACTCCGTCACAATCATCACCACTCCGTCACAATCATCACCACTCCGTCACAATCATCACCACTCCATCACAATCCTCATCACTCCATCACAATCCTCATCACTCCATCACAATCCTCACCATTCCATTACAATCCTCATCACTCCATCACAATCCTCATCACTCCATCACAATCCTCATCACTCCATCACAATCCTCATCACTCCATCACAATCCTCATCACTCCATCACAATCCTCATCACTCCATCACAATCCTCACCATTCCATCACAATCCTCATTACTCCATCACAATCCTCATCCCATCAGAGTCCACCCTTATATAAGGGTCCCCATTAGAGCCCCCCTTACATCAGAAGTATCCATCAATGTCCCGCTTTACATAAGTGTCCTCAGCAGAGTCCCTTATTTATATCAAAGTCCCCCTTACATTCGAGTTCCCATCAGAGCCCCCTTAATCAGGAGTGTAAAATGTACTGTGCTGTTTGTAGAAATATTCTTTCATGCAAATCCCACACCTGTAGTCCTTTACTATCCCTGTGGTCATCTCAAAGCCTTTTTAACCTCCTGTCCACCAGGGCAGGAGAAGGAGGCATTTCTCCTCCCCCAGTGATCATCAGACTGTACACTGTAACTTTGTAGAAGGGGAGGAGTCATTTCCTCAGTCTCCCCTCCCCCAGTGATCAGACTGTACATTGCAACTTTGTAGCCAGTCTCAAGGTAAGGGGCAGCAGCAGGGGCTGATGTGTGGTACACATTTGTGAACTACATAGGCACCAGTATTTACATGACAGTGTCATCTCTGAGCTACGATGTCAGTCCAGGAAGTAGATGGTGGCCCTGGATGATGCCTGAACAAAGATGGCACCTTCCTTCTGGAGGGGAAATCAGATGAAGACATTGCCAGGGGGAGTCCTGTGATCTCTGTGGGAGGTAATAAATGCCTGGAAGGGTCACACTGACACATCACTCGCATCAATAATATATAAATAACGGAAAGGTTCACTTATTTCCCCCAATAGCGTCACTGCCGGCGTGTTCGGACACATTCTCAGCTCCGCCGTCCAATGAAAACATCTTCCCGTCCTCCGGGACTCGGGAGCATTAATCCCGTTAATCCATGTTATACAAGTGATGTGTGGAGCCCATTGTTCCAGCACCTGGCCTCCCTATGGATGGCACGGCCGTACATATCGGGTGTCCCCGGGGCCCCCAGCTGATTGGCATCCGCTCAGAGACACGCGGGCGCGACCCCGCCTCCCGCCTCAGCACAATAAACAATTAGTTCAACCGTCAGGGATAAATATAGATCTGCGATTGGCCGGCTGGGGAGGATCAGCAAACACACATACAAGTGTCACTTACAGCAAACCGACTCGCCTTCCTTTCCTGGCAGCGTGCGCGGAGTGCCAGCGGCGTGCGCGGAGTGCCAGCAGCGTCAGGTCGCCACGCTAATGACATTTATCAATGAACCCTTTTCATTGTATATACCTTATTTCAGTCCCAGTGACATCACCGGGTCTCTGTGCTCCTCTATACAATGCAGGCAGACCACGGCGGGTGGGAGGAGCTTATTGAAAACATCCCAGTCCCCTCCCTCAGTACTCCTCTCAGGAGGAGCCCTCAGTCCCGATACAAGCAGTGGTAGGAGTTATGCAAATAAGAAAATGCCTTAATGGGTGGGTGTCAGGAAACAGAATTTGCATGCAGACCACCCTAGGTAAAATGGGCCTGGGGGTGGGCCTCGGAAAGTGAGGCCAGGGAGGAAAGAGCCAAATGATGCTGGACGTCCTCCAGCCAGGAAATGGGGCGGGGCTCCATCTGACTTTCTGTAGCTTCTAATGCAGATTGTGAGAAGCTCACAGTGTGCAGTAGTGATGGGAAGTCCGGATCTTTAAAGTGAATCGGGTCATTTCGAACTGCTCACTGAAATGAACCGATTCAATGAATCGATTCTTCGGTTCTTCGGTTCACTCGCTGAGTCTCCTGACAAGCAAGTGAACCGAAGCTCTGATTCTACCATATTAAATGATTAGAATCAGAAGAGTGATTCACACAGGAGGTTGGCAGCTCCTCCTCCAGACGTTTGCTTTGATTTAGTTGATTGGCGCAGAGCACAAGCCTATTGTTGTCAGATTAGCTCGGTGTCATGAATTTTGGTGATACACAAACAGCTGTGTTAGGCTGGGTTCACACCTGTGCGATGCGGGAATCCTGCGATTCCACTGCGGGTTCCCGCATCGCACCCGACTCGCACAACAGTTCACAACGACTTATGCGAACTGCGGAGGAGTGTCATACAATGTTAATGACACCCCCATTTCAGCTCGCATGTCGCACTGTGAAGTGTCAGTTTGGACATGAATCGGATCACATGGGTGCCATGCGATCTGATTCTGGTGCGGACCAAAAAAAAAGGGTCCTGTGCGAGTTTAGTGCCAATGCGATACGATTTCAGCCATACTATCTGTATGGCTGAAATCGCATTGCACGGACATCGCCTGTGATTTGCACTGCGATTTTGCACCACGCAGCAGTGTGAACCGGCCCTGAGCCGAGGTTTCCGCAAATTTGATGCATAGCAATGTTACCTGTGAAGTTGCCCCAGAATGCAGTTCACATGCACACAAACCCCGCTTTTCATTGAGGCTCTGTGTTCCACTTGTGCAACTTGTCCTGCGACTGTCAAGCGAGCACAACAGGGGGGGAACGTTCGTACGTCGCTCCGCCCTCCGCGTTTCGTAATAACTTACGTCGGAACGACGTAAGTTATTACGAAACGCGGAGGGCGGAGCGACGTACGAACGTTACCCCAGTCGTGCTCACTTGACATATACCAGGAAGGACGGGTTGGTTTTTTTGGCGTGTGTCCGGCCGGCGCACGCTTCGTATCGAGCCTGTTGTTACTTTTTCTATGTAAGTGCATTTATTTTGGTTTTAAATTAAAAGTCATCGGTTTTACACTATTTGGAGCCTATGTTTTCTCTATATGATACCACGCCGAGTGGGGAGTGTAACATGGAGTGACGATAGTGACCACCATAACTCTATCTTGTGGAGGATCTGGGACCGATTGAAGGGTACAATAATCTGGATGTCCATCTAAACTTATTTTGCCTGTTGTGACCCTCTGTAACGGGAGGGGGGGGGGGGGGGGTCGCCTCAGGTTGGTAAGGAGCCAATCTATATATCTGGTGATGGGAAAGCGCACATTGTCTTTGGAGAGAAAAGAATAGCGTGTTTTAATCAAGTTATCTATATGAAGATTCCTCACTGGTGTTGGATTAATCATATAGACATTTCACTTTAACCACTTGCAGACCGGACCATTTTGCTGGTCAAAGACCAGACCACTTTTTGCGATTCGGCACTGCGTCGCTTTAACTGACAATTGCGCGGTCGTGCGACGTGGCTCCCAAACAAAATTGACGTCCTTTTTTCCCCACAAATAGAGCTTTCTTTTGGTGGTATTTGATCACCTCTGCGATTTTTATTTTTTGCGCTATAAACAAAAATAGAGCGACAATTTAGAAAAAAACGCATTATTTTTTACTTTTTGTTATAATAAATATCCCCCAAAAATATATAAAAAAACATTTTTTTCCCTCAGTTTAGGCCGATACGTATTCTTCTACATATTTTTGGTTAAAAAAAAAATCGCAATAAGCGATTATTGATTGGTTTGCGCAAAAGTTATAGCGTTTACAAAATAGGGATAGTTTTATAGCATTTTTATTAATAATTTTTTATAATTTTTTTTTTTTACTAGTAATGGCGGCGATCTGCGATTTTTATTGTGACTGCGACATTGTGGGGGACACATCGGACATTTTTGACACATTTTTGGGACCATTGTCATTTATACAGTAATCACTGCTATATAAATGCAGTGATTCCTGTGTAAATGACACTGGCAGTGAAAGGGTTAACCAGTGGGTGGCAGTGTAGGGGTTAAGTGTTCCTAGGGGTGTGTTACTAACTGTGAGGGGGGTTGGGCTTTCATTTAGTGAACACTGATCTCTGCTCCAATCACATGGAGCAGAGATCAGCGTCACTAGTTGCTAGGCAGAATGGAGAAATGTTGTTTATACAGCATTTCCTCCATTCGGCCGCTCCGTGAGACGATCGCGGGGATGCCCGCGGCGATCGAGTCCGCGGGTCCCGACCAGCGCGGGAGTGCGCCACCGGCGCGCTCCCGATGGCAGGGCGGCATCGAATATTGGACGTACCTGTACGCCAATATGCCTGCCCGTGCCATTCTGTCAACGTACATCGTTGTGCGCTGGTCGGGAAGTGGTTAATAACAGGATATATATGATCACATGGACGTTATTCAGTGTCGATATTGTTTAAATTATTGGTGTTCAAATTATTGCTTTACTATTATGTATTTATAATTGGGCTATTTTTTTCTTTTATGTCTTTTGGTTCATTGGATTTTTTCATTGGTTTTTCACTACACAGTGTTTTTTCTTTTTTGTCACATTAATACTATGTTATTATATTTCACTTGAGGGGAGCAGTGTTGCACACAGATGCACATACATGCATATGTGCCATACTTGGAGGTGACTTCATAGGCACAACATTTGGAATTTTTAGGTTAAAGCGGTAGTAAACCCGCAATTTTTTTTTTTTTTTTTTTTAAACCTGCAAAGCAAAATGCATAATGAGCTAGTATGCACCGCATACTAGCTCATTATGAAATACTTACCTTAGAACGAGGCCCCGACATCTGGCCCGATCCACGCCAAGGGAGCTGACATGCTCCCTCGGCGTTTCTTCCGGGTATCGCGGCTCTGGCGCTGTGAGTGGCCGGAGCCGCGATATCGTCACTCCCGCGCATGCGCGCGGGAGATTTCATTCCGGCCGGCCGGCCACTGCCGGATTTTCAGGCCGGGAATCCCCTTGTGCGCATGCGCCGCTGCAGTCAGCGGCGCATACCGAGGGGAATATCTCCTAAACCATACAGGTTTAGGAGATATTTTTTTTACCTACAGGTAAGACTTATTATAGGCTTTCCTGTAGGTAAAAGTAAAAAATTTGGGTATACAACCACTTTAAGCGCAGTTCTCCCTTTTTCTTTTTTTTTCAAAAGTAGTACAAAAACTACTTTGAAGTCGCACAGATATGAACTGAACTGGTTGGAAATCACGGGGTGTGACTTTGCAGTCTCAAGTCGCAGGACAAGTCGCACGAGTGTGAAAGGGCCTCAGGCTGTCCGTACCACCTGATCACTGCTGCCACCTCATTGGTTTAGTGTATTGTTTTACTGGTGGGACTTGCGGTTCTTTCAGTGTACTGGGTTCTAAAGACTGATATGATTCTTTATCTCGGTAACTTGTATGATTCTTTATCTCGGTAACTTGTATGATTCTTTATCTCGTTAACTTGTACGATTCTTTATCTCGTTAACTTGTACGATTCTTTATCTCGGTAACTTGTATGATTCTTTATCTCGTTAACTTGTACGATTCTTTATCTCGGTAACTTGTACGATTCTTTATCTCGTTAACTTGTACGATTCTTTATCTCGGTAACTTGTATGATTCTTTATCTCGGTAACTTGTATGATTCTTTATCTCGGTAACTTGTATGATTCTTTATCTCGGTAACTTGTACGATTCTTTATCTCGGTAACTTGTATGATTCTTTATCTCGGTAACTTGTACGATTCTTTATCTCGGTAACTTGTATGATTCTTTATCTCGGTAACTTGTATGATTCTTTATCTCGTTAACTTGTACGATTCTTTATCTCGGTAACTTGTACGATTCTTTATCTCGGTAACTTGTATGATTCTTTATCTCGTTAACTTGTACGATTCTTTATCTCGGTAACTTGTATGATTCTTTATCTCGGTAACTTGTACGATTCTTTATCTCGGTAACTTGTACGATTCTTTATCTCGGTAACTTGTATGATTCTTTATCTCGGTAACTTGTATGATTCTTTAACTCGGTAACTTGTATGATTCTTTAAAGAGGAAGTAAACCCTGATGGGTTTACTTCCTCTTTTTTTCCCTGCAAAGGTAAAGCATAATGGACTACTATGCATCACATCGCATCGCATTAGTAGCCCATTATGTGTCACTTACCTGACACAGGAGCCAGCGAAGTCGCCGCTGATCCCTGTAGTCCGCCGCGTCCATCTTGCTGGTGGCGTCTCGCAGCTCCGACCAATGACAGCGGCGAAGCCGCGATGACGTCACTCCCGCGCATGCGCACGGGAGTCGCGCCTCGCAGCTCCGCCGCTGTCATACGGCGAGGCCGCGATGACGTCACTCCCGCGCATGCGCACGGGAGTCGACAAATTTGGCAAATCCATTCTTGGACTTGCCGCATTTAGTGCGCATGCGCGCCGCTGTCTACGGCGCATGCGCCGTAGACAGCGGTGCCCATTTTCGGGCAAATATCTCCTAAACCATATAGGTTTAGGAGATATTTCTTGGACCTACAGGTAAGCCTTAATCTAGGCTTACCTGTAGGTCAAAGTTGTTTGGAAGGGTTTACTTCCCTTTTAACTCGGTAACTTGTACGATTCTTTAACTCGGTAACTTGTATGATTCTTTATCTCGGTAACTTGTATGATTCTTTAACTCGGTAACTTGTACGATTCTTTATCTCGGTAACTTGTACGATTCTTTAACTCGGTAACTTGTACGATTCTTTAACTCGGTAACTTGTATGATTCTTTAACTCGGTAACTTGTACGATTCTTTATCTCGGTAACTTGTACGATTCTTTAACTCGGTAACTTGTACGATTCTTTAACTCGGTAACTTGTATGATTCTTTAACTCGGTAACTTGTATGATTCTTTAACTCGGTAACTTGTACGATTCTTTATCTCGGTAACTTGTATGATTCTTTAACTCGGTAACTTGTACGATTCTTTATCTCGGTAACTTGTATGATTCTTTAACTCGGTAACTTGTACGATTCTTTATCTCGGTAACTTGTACGATTCTTTAACTCGGTAACTTGTACGATTCTTTAACTCGGTAACTTGTATGATTCTTTAACTCGGTAACTTGTATGATTCTTTAACTCGGTAACTTGTATGATTCTTTATCTCGGTGTGCTGTGAACTCCTGACTCTTGTTTTAAGTTTGTATCCAGTTCCTGAGTGTCGCTGTGCTTTGAGTCAGCTGATTGGTTGCAGGGAGGGGCGGAGCTCTCTCACTCTAGGATCATATTACCACTGCCTGCTCTGCTATGTACTGAGGTCATAGTGAAATGTTTCAAACGAATCAGATCACTCAGATGAATCGATTCATCCAGTTCACTAAAAAGAACCGATTCAAAAGAACGATCCGTTCATGAACTGGACATCACTAGTGTGCAGTGACATCAGAGGAAGACGTTTCGGTCCCGGAGAGGAGCCGGTGTCCTATCATATAAGGTCCCCCATCCGATAGTTTCCGCTGTGTAGTGCGCATGCGCAGTACACAGCAACACAGATTCCGAAAATTGCCGAGGATGAACGGCGCCTGCACCATGAGTCCAGGTTCTATCCCCACCATCCAAGTGGACATAGAGTAGGAATATAAAAGAGGCGAGGCCAAGGCCGAAGCGTGGCGAGCGAAGCTCGCCCGCGAGGGGCACTCTAATATTCACAACCCTATGTCCGCTTGCATGGTGGGGCCACCACCTCCACTCACGGAGCAGGCGCCGTTCAGCTTCGGAGATTTTCCGAAGCTTCGTCTGCTCCATACTGCGCATGCGCAGTACGCGGCGGACGCTATATGATGGCAGGACACTATCTGCCAGAACACCGGTATACCTGTGTAAGACTGAAGGGGGGGGGGTCGGAAGGGAGGATTTAACACCTAAACTGTAACAATGAACTCCTCTTATGTGTATTTACTGAGCGATAACAGCGATCGGCGAGCAGCGCACGTTCCTCTCCAGACACTCAGCATGTATTACATAATTATATATTATCTTTTGTTTGCTGTAAATCACACCCAACGCTGCGGATCCTCCCGGAGGGAATGCAACGGAATGAATAACGGCAAACACAGAAAGGAACGCGATTGTTCTGACCCTGAAATCCAAATCAAAGCAGACGGAGAGCCCAGCCCGAGGAACCACAAGTCCCAGCAATCTGCGGCATCTGGACTCCATTGCTGTGGACTAGAGCAGAGCATGCTGGGACATTACAGATCGATCGCACAGACACTGCCGTACTCCCAACATTACATTCCTCTACCAGAAGAAGAGATACAAGTGACACTTCCAAAGAGAGGAAAATAAAAGGAAAAGAGGAAAAAGAAAGGAGAGAAACGGAAGGAAAGCAGGAAGAAGAATAGAGAGAGGGAAACGTGGAAAGTAAAAGGAAAAGGACAGGAAAGGAAAAAAAAAAGGATGGAACAAAAGAAAAGGAAAACAAAACTAATGCCCCGTACACACGAGAGGAATTAAGTCTGACAGACCTCCAAAGGAGTTCCGCCGGAGTTCCGCTGGAGTTCCGACGGAGTTCTGGCGGACTTTTCGACCGAACGGACTTGACCACACACCATCACACCAAACTCCGACGGAGTCGAACGTGATGACGTACGACTGGATTCGACGTAGGAAGTTCATAGACAGTAGCCAATAGCTGCCCTAGCGTCGGTTTTAGTCCGTCGGAGTAGCACACACACGAGCGGATTTTTCAAAGGGGACCGGGTCCGGCGGAGTTCCGTCGGGAAAATTTAAAGCATGCTTCATTTCTAAAGTCCGTCAGACTTTAGCTTCGCTAAAGTCCGTTGCAGCCCACACACGATCGGATAGTCCGCCGGACTCAGTCCGTCGGAGTTTGGATGTCGAAAAGTCCGCTCGTGTGTACGGGGCATCAAAAAGTAAAGAGGGGAAAAACTGAAAGGAATGATGAAGGAAAGGACAGGAAAAGAATAGTAACAGGAAATGAAAAGGAAAGGAGGGAGAAGGGAAGAGAAAGCAAAGGGATGGAAAAAAAGGAAGGAAAGGAAAGGAGGACAAAAAAAGGGAAAAGAGGAAGGAAAGGATAATGCAAAGAAAAGGAAATAAAAAAGGAAAGTAGAAAGCAAAGGAAGACAAAGGAAAAAGAAAAGGAGAAAAGAAAGAGAATGAAATGAGGAAAGAGGAAAGGAAAGGAAAAGAAAAAGGAAAGGAAGAAGGAGGAAGGAGGAAGGAAGGATAGGAAAGGAAAAAGCAAATGAAAGGAAAAGATAAAGCAAAGGAATGGAGGAAAAAAAGAGAAAAGGAAGGAAAGGAAAAAAGGAAAGAAAAAAGGAAAGGAGAAAAGAGGAAAGAAAAGTAAGAAGGAGGAAAGAAGGATAGGAAAGGATAATGGAAAGAAAAAAGAAAGGAAAGGAGAAAGAAAAGGAAACGAGAAAGCAAAGGAAAGGAGAAAGAAAAGGAAGGGATAAAGCAAAAGAAAGGAAAGGGGAAAGGAAAAAAAAAAGCTAAGTGATGGGGGAAAAAAATAAGGAAAGGAAAGAAGACACAAAGGATGGGAAAAAGGAAATGAGAAAGGAAAGGAAAAAAGGAAAGGAGAAAAGAAAGGAGAAAGAAAGCAAAGGAAAGAAAAAAGGAAAGTCAAAAAGAGGAAAGGAAAAGAAGGATAGGAAAGCAAAGGAAAACAGAAAGCAAAGGAAAGGAAAAGGGAAAGGAGAAAAAAAGGAGAAAGGAAGGAAAGGGGAAAGGAAAAAGGAAAGGAGAAAGCAAGGGAGAAAGCAAAGGAAAGGAGAAAGGAAGGAAAGGAGAAAGGAAGGAAAAAAGGAAGGGAGAAAAAAAGGAAAAGGAGAAAGCAAAGGAATGGAGAAAAAAGGAAAATAAAAACGAAGGAAAGGGAAAGGAGAAATAAAAGGCGAAAGGAAAAGGGAAAGTAAAGGAAAGGAAGAAGGAAGGATGGAGAAAGGAAAATAAAACAAAGGGATGGGGATGAAGAAGGAAAGGAAAGAAGAAAGTAAAGGACCGGAAAAAGGAAAGGGGAAAAGAAAGGAAAGGAAAGGAAAGAAGAATGGAAAGGAGAAAAGAGGAAAGGAAGGAAAGGAAAGGAAGGAGGAGGAAAGAATAATAGGAAATGAGAAAGCAAAGGAAAAGGAGAAAGCAAAGGAAATGAGAAAAAAAAGGAAAGGAAAGGAAGAAGTAACGAGAAGGAAAGGAAAGGAAACAAAAAGGAAAAAGGGAAAGGAGAAAGCAAAGGAAAAGAGAAAGCAAAGGAAAGGAGAGATAGGAAAGGAGAAAAAAGGAAAAGAGAAAAAGCAAAAAAGAATGCAAAACAAAGGAAAGGAAAGGGATGGAAAAAAATGAAAGGAAAGAAAAAAGCAAAGGATAGGAAAAGGGAAATGAGAAAGGAAAAAAAAAAGGAGAGAGGAAAGGAAAAAAGAAAGAAAGGAAAGGAAAAGGAAGGAGACGAAGGGAGTGAAAAGTGAGGGGGAGAAGGAAAGAACAAAACAAGGAAAGGAGTGAGAGATAAGAAGGAGAAGGGAGAGTGGAAGGAAAAAATAGGGGAAGAAGGAAGGGAGTGATGGAAGTAGGGAAGGAGGAAGGGAAGGAGGGAAGGAGGAAGGGAGTGATGCAAGGAGGGAAGGAGGAAGGGAGTGGTGGAAGGAGGGAAGGAGGAAGGGAGTGATGGAAGTAGGGAAGGAGGAAGGGAGTGATGCAAGGAGGGAAGGAGGAAGGGAGTGATGGAAGTAGGGAAGGAGGAAGGGAAGGAGGGAAGGAGGAAGGGAGTGATGCAAGGAGGGAAGGAGGAAGGGAGTGGTGGAAGGAGGGAAGGAGGAAGGGAGTGATGGAAGGAGGGAAGGAGGAAGGGAGTGATGGAAGTAGGGAAGGAGGAAGGGAAGGAGGGAAGGAGGAAGGGAGTGATGCAAGGAGGGAAGGAGGAAGGGAGTGATGCAAGGAGGGAAGGAGGAAGGGAGTGATGGAAGTAGGGAAGGAGGAAGGGAAGGAGGGAAGGAGGAAGGGAGTGATGCAAGGAGGGAAGGAGGAAGGGAGTGATGGAAGGAGGGAAGGAGGAAGGGAGTGGTGGAAGGAGGGAAGGAGGAAGGGAGTGATGGAAGTAGGGAAGGAGGAAGGGAAGGAGGGAAGGAGGAAGGGAGTGATGCAAGGAGGGAAGGAGGAAGGGAGTGGTGGAAGGAGGGAAGGAGGAAGGGAGTGATGGAAGGAGGAAGGGAGTGATGGAAGGAGGGAAGGAGGAAGGGAGTGATGGAAGTAGGGAAGGAGGAAGGGAGTGATGGAAGTAGGGAAGGAGGAAGGGAGGGAGGGAAGAAGGGACAAAGGACTGAAGGCAGGGACAAGAAGAAAAAGGGAAAGGAAAAGGGAAAAGGAAAGGTAACTATTTAAAAGCAATTCATGCCGGAAAGGTTTTCAGATTCTCTAAGGACTATTTGTGTTTGGTTGGATGTAAGCAAATCTACAGGGAATTTGGCACATGTGACCCAGGAGGACGGGCACGGGGTAGACTGAAATAATGAGAGAATGGTGGCAATGAGGAAGAGTGACTTTGTTTTCAATTTTAATCAGAAATCTCTGTGCGTTTGGTAACAGCCAGATCTCATCAAAGTGAAAAGGTAAAGTAGTCTAAAGCAGGGGTCATCCACCCTATCCTCAGGGCCCACTAACAGGCCAGGTTTTATGTATTACCTTGGGGGGGAGACGCAGACTAGAATACGGAAATCACTGAGCAGCAAATGATATCACCTGGGATGTATTTCGGTTATCTTGCAAACCTGGCCCGTTAGTGGCCCTGAGGACACGGTTGATGATCACTGGTCTAAAGGCACAGCAGAGTGGCAGAGATTCCTTCCCACACAGGAAGCCTGTACTCCAGTAGAACGTGGCCTCCTTTCCTGTGACCACTGGTAACCCAGAGGAAACAAATGGGGGTCTTTCTTTTAGTGTCACAAGGACTATTGGGTGAGAATCGCTGGCCTTTGTGACATTGACACCCAAATAAGAAAGTGGCACACGTGGTTGTGTTATGAAATAGGAGAACTCTCCTGTTATGGACAGTGATGTGCCACTGCTCAATGAAACACACGTGGTAAGTCTGGTGGCCCTTTACTTATACCACTGGACTTATCAAATAACGGGGTCCCAAGGGGAGGGAGTTCTTCAGTATTAGTTCAGGTCTAGTCAGTTAAACACGGGACTCTCCCGGCTGATCTAACAATTGGCAATTATTCTTGATATGAGCTTATGTTCATTCATTAGGTCATTCATTCATACATCCGCCAGCTTTGTTCCTTTCATATTCTCTCTACTCTTTCTTTCTCTTCTACAGGCAATGCCCACCCATGAATGATACAAGTAGCCAGACTGGCTACTAAGGAGCCAGGATGTAAATTCCCCGGCTATGAAAGGTCTGAATGTGATATGCCTACAAGGCCTGCTAATGACTTTCCCTTGTGAAATATAATGCTGACATTTACGCTTTTATTGGCATTTCTGTCAATGGCACTAATAAGCTCTTCTGTTAATGAAGAAGAATTAGTGGGTGAGTAACTGCCTGGGAATTCCTGGTTGCTGCAATGTGGTAACTAGGTGTTATATTGTTTCATTAAGCAATAAACAGCGTAGTGGCAATGACATGAATGGAGTGAGGATTACCGCCCCTACGCCAAGCACGCCATCTATTACTTGCAAGAAATGAAGCCACTTCCCAGCTAGACATTCAGGTACTCATTATTCTACAATGAGTTCCAAGTTCCCTACGCCAAGCACGCCATCCTTTGTTTCCAAGAACTGAAGCCACTTTCCAGCTAGACACCAAGGTTCTCATTAATCTACAATGTTCTCTAAGTTCCCTACGCCAAGCATGCCATCCATTATTTCCAAGTAATTTAGCCACTTTTAGCTGGACATCAAGGTTTTCATTCTTCTACAACGTTCTCCAAGTTCCCTACACCAAAGACACCATCCTTTATTACCAAAAGCTGGAGCCACTTTCTAGCTAGATACAGAGGTTCTCATTATTCTACCACATTCCCCAAGTTCCCTACACCAAGCCCACCATCCTTCATTTCCAAGAAATTAAGCCACTTTTGGCTAAACATGAGGTTTCCTATTAGTCTACAAATCGTTCCAAGTTCCCTACACCAAGCACACCATCCTTTATTTCCAAGAAATGAAACAACTTTTGGCTAGACACAAGGTTCTCATTATTCTACAAATTGTTCCAAGAGGTTCTCGTTAGTCTACAAATTGTTCCAAGTTCCCTACACCAAGCACGCCATCCTTTATTTCCAAGAAATTAAGCCACTTTCCAGCTAGACAGAGGTTCTCATTGGTCTAGAAAGTGCCCCAAGTTCCCTACACCAAGCATGCCATTTCCAATATGGAAGCTACTTTCCAGCTAGATACTGAGGTTCTCATTGTTCTACAATGTTTTCCAAGTTCCTTACACCAAGCCCACCATCCTTAATTTCCAAGAAAAGAAGCCACTTTTGGCTAGACACAAGGTTCTCATTATTCTACAAATTGTTCCAATTAGGTTTTCATTAGTCTACAAAGTGCTCCAAGTTCCCTACACCGAGCATGTCATCTTTTATTTCCAAGAAATAAAGCCACTTTTGATTAGACGTGAGGTTCTCATTATTCTACAACATTTTCCAAGTTCCCTACACCAAGCACGCCATCCTTTATTTCCAAGAACTGAAGCCACTTTCCAGTTAGAGACTGAGGTTCTCATTATTCTACAAATTGTTCCAAGTTCCCTACACCAAGCACGCCACCCTTTATTCCAAGCAATGAGGCCACTTTCCAGCTGGACACTGAGGTTCTAATGATTTTACAAAGTGCTCCAAGTTCTCTAAACCAAGCCCACCATCCTTTATTTCCAAGAAATTAAGCCACTTTTGGCTAAACATGAGGTTTCCTATTAGTCTACAAATTGTTCCAAGTTCCCTGCACCAAGCACACCATCCTTTATTTCCAAGAAATGAAACCACTTTTGGCTAGACACAAGGTTCTCATTATTCTACAAATTGTTCCAAGAGGTTCTCGTTAGTCTACAAATTGTTCCAAGTTCCCTACACCAAGCACGCCATCCTTTATTTCCAAGAAATTAAGCCACTTTCCAGCTAGACATAGAGGTTCTCATTGGTCTAGAAAGTGCCCCAAGTTCCCTACACCAAGCATGCCATTTCCAAGATGGAAGCTACTTTCCAGCTAGATACTGAGGTTCTCATTGTTCTACAATGTTTTCCAAGTTCCCTACACCAAGCCCACCATCCTTAATTTCCAAGAAAAGAAGCCACTTTTGGCTAGACACAAGGTTCTCATTATTCTACAAATTGTTCCAAGTTCCCTACACCAAGCACGCCACCCTTTATTCCAAGCAATGAGGCCACTTTCCAGCTGGACACCGAGGTTCTAATGATTTTACAAAGTGCTCCAAGTTCTCTAAACCAAGCCCACCATCCTTTATTTCCAAGAAATTAAGCCACTTTTGGCTAAACATGAGGTTTCTTATTAGTCTACAAATTGTTCCAAGTTCCCTACACCAAGCCCACCATCCTTAATTTCCAAGAAAAGAAGCCACTTTTGGCTAGACACAAGGTTCTCATTATTCTACAAATTGTTCCAAGAGATTCTCGTTAGGCTACAAAGGGCTCCAAGTTCCCTACACCGAGCTCGTTATCTTTTATTTCCAAGCAATGAGGTCACTTTCCAGCTAGACACCGAGATTTTACAAAGTGCTCCAAGTTCTCTAAAACAAGCCCACCATCCTTTATTTCCAAGAACTGAAACCACTTTCAAGCTAGACACTGAGCTTCTCATTATTCTACAACATTTTCCAAGTTCCCTACACCAAGCACGGCATCCATTATTGCTTTGGTGCTAAATGATACAAATAAATCTGTGAAAAGTGTGGGGGAGGGGCATTTGTATGGCGCCCCCCGGAGTCAATACTTTGTAGAACCCCCTTTCTCTACAAGTCTTTTTGGGGGTGTCTCTACCAGCTTTGCCCATCTAGAGAGGACATTTCTGCCCATTCTTCTTCTTTGTAAAATATCTCAAGCTCTGTCAGATTGGATGGAGAGCGTCTGTGATCAGCAATTTTCAAGTCTTGCCACAGATTCTCAATGGGATTTAGGTCTGGACTGTGACTGGGCCATTCTAACACATGAATATGCTTTGATGTAAACCATTCCATTGTAGCTCTGGCTGGATGTTTCGGGTCGTTGTCCTGCTGGAAGGGGAACCTCCGCCCCGGTCTCAAGTCTTTTGCCGACTCTAACACGTTTTCTTCTAAGATTGTCCTGTATTTGTCTCCATCCATCTTCCCATCACCTCTGACCAGCTTCCCTGTCCCTGCTGAAGAAAACCATCCCCACCACATGATGCTGCCACCACCATGTCTCACGGTGGGGATGGTGTGTTCGGGGGATGGGCGGTGTTAGTTTTCCCCACACATAGCGTTTTGCTTTTAGGCCATAAAGTAGAATTTTGGTCTCCTCTGACCAGATCACCTTCTTCCACATGTTTGCTGCCCCCTCCCCCACATGGCTTCTCACAAACTACAAACAGGACTTCTTATGACTTTCTTTCTCCAATGTCTTTCTTCTTGTCACTCTTCCATAAAGGGCAGATTTGTGGAGAGACGACTAATAGTTGTCCTGTGGACAGATTCTCCCCCCTGAGCTGTGGATCTCTGCAGCTCCTCCAGAGTCACCATGGACCTCTTGGCTCTTCTCTGATGAATGCTCTCCTTGCCCGGCCCGGTCAGTTTAGGTGGACGGCCATGTCTTGGTCGGTTTGCGGTTGTGCCATACTCTTTCCATTTTCCAATGATGGATTGAACAGAGCTCCGTGAGATGGTCAAAGCTTGGGATACTTCTTTATAACCCAACCCCAGGCATGTACTGGTCATCGGAACTACAGGGAGTTTCCCGATTGGCCGATGGCTCAGTGGGCCGTTTTTTATGCAGCGTTTGGCGGCAGCGGGAGTGTGGCAGCAAACAGCGGCGGGGATTCGAGTAAGGTGACCAGCGAGGAGGGCAGTTAGATATGAGAGCCCGGGAGGGAGAAGTGGACAACCCCCTCCCTGGTCACCGAAGAGGCAAACAGGAGAGGGCGCAGCCACTCCAGCGCTCCCAGAACCTCGTTTCCTCCAACTCCTCTCTGCTCCAAGAACAGTGCGGCCCAGGCCGGAGACAGGATGACTGGGGGCCCAGAGGAAGAGGACAGGTGGGAGGTGGAGGCTGCCAAGGAGTCACTGGAAGGAGCAGAACACGAGAACAGCCCCGGATCCAGAGGGAGAATCGGCTCTGTCACTGCTGGCCATCAGGTACCCCGCATACTACACATACCTGCCCACACACAGAGCCTGCGGGGGGGGGGGGGACTGCACATAGGAACAGTGCTATGTGGTCTCTCATCCCCCCCTCTGTCTCAGCCTTATCTGGCTCTCAGCCCCCCGTCTATCAGTCCCCCCCCCCATCTCTCAGCCCCCCCACTGTCTCGCAGCCCCCTCCTCTCTCTCATCCACCCCCTCTGTCCCCTTTCCCTCAACCCCCTTCTCTCACCATTTCATGATATTCAATAATGGATGTGAGGTACTTATGGTGGGGGTGATTTTTTTTTTTTGGGAGGGGGCAGCATTTTATTCATAAAAAGTGGGCCGGTCTGGATGAAGTCCAGGGCCACATTTTTTTCCCCCAGTCCAGCCCTGCCTAACCCTGCTTTATACTTCTCCACAACTTTATCCCTGACCTGTCTGGTGTGTTCCTTGGCCTTCGTGATGCTGTTTGTTCACTAAGGTTCTCTAACAAACCTCCGAGGGCTTCACAGAACAGCTGTATTTATACTGAGATTAAATGACACACAGGTGGGCTCTATTTACTAATTAGGTGACTTCTTCACTTATCATTTATAATTTTCCTTCCACTTCACAATTATGTGACACTTTGTGTTGGTCCATCACATAAAATCCCAATAAAAGACATTTAAGTTTTTTGGATGTAACATGACGAAATGTGGACAATGTCAAGGGGTATGAATACTTTTTCACTGTACACGTAAAGATAATACAAAATATGGCAAACATAGACAGCTGAAGCCATGCGCAGCCCTCCACTAAGCTCCGATCAATCCCCTCCATGTAGGGGACCTAAAGGCCCCTTTCACACGGGCGGATAGAGCGGTGCTTTTAGCTGCGGATTTTCTAGTTTTCTACCGCAGCTAAAAAGCACACAATGCTTTCCTATGGCCCCATTCACACACAGCGTTTAGCTGCGATTTCATTACATGCGGTTCGGTGCGAATAGAAAAAAATAGAATTGAATGCGTCCAGGTGCGATGTAGCTCAGCTATATGCACCTAACCGCAGGTAATCGCAGACTTTTGTGTCAACTGCGGATAACAGAGTGAGAAGGGATTCAAGGGACCAAAAAAATAAAAAAAAGGGTTGCTATGGGAACGACTATATTAGATAACCGCAGCTGAACGCAACTGCACAGAAACGCACATAAACGCAGGTAACTGCACTGTACAAATGCAGCTGATCGCTGTGCCCGGAGTCTTGAATTTCACAGAAAAAAAAATTAAACATGCTGAACTGCGGAAGAACAGAAAGGGGCCAAAAAGACCACCGGGTTCCACAGCATTTCAAGGAGAGTGGGGGGCCGAAGCCCCAAAACAGTCCTACTGGTTCTAAAACACAATCGATTAACTGGTTCCGTTCCTGAGGTCGTAGGCCTGGATAAGAGAACAGAGTTCTTGTCAACAGGGGGGGCCGGCGTATGACACCGCGGATACAGGGGGTTGGCACCCATATCTGGGCCCAATAGAAGACCAATGCCTAAACATAACAATAGACACCTCAATACCGGGCACTTACACCCCCTTCCTGTACACACCAATTATCAGCTTTCAGCGCTCTCACAGTTTGAATGACAATTACTCAGTCATGCAACACTGTATCCATATGAAACTTGCGTCCTTTTTTCCACACAAATAGACCTTTCTTTTGGTGGTATTTAATCACTAGTGGGGTTTTTTATTTTTTGTGCTATAAATAAAATAAAACTTAAATTTTGTGAAAAAAAATGCCTTTTTCTTCGTTTCTGTCATAAATTTTTGCTAATTAGTAATTTTTCTTCATAAATTTTGGCCAAAATTTATACTGTTACATATCTTTGGTAAAAATAACCCACATTAGTGGATATTATTTGGTCTTTGTGAAAGTTATAGAGTCTACAAACTATGGTGCCATTTGCTGAAAATTGATCACTTCTGATCAGGCCTTCAGTACATCAGGTGTATCTCATTTCTTGAGACACCAACAAGTCAGGAAAGTACAAATACCCCAAATGACCCCTTTTTACAAAGTAGACATCCCAAGGTATTAAGTAAGTAGCATGGTGAGTTTTTTTAAGTTGTCATTTTTTCCCACAATTCTTTGCAAATGAAGATTTTTTTTTAATTATTATTTTTTTTTACAAAATTGTCATATTATCAGGTTATTTCTCACACACAACATATGCATACAACAAATTACACCCCAAAATACATTCTGCTACTCTTCCCGAGTACGGCGATACCACATGTGTGAGACTTTTACACAGCCTGGCCACATACAGAGGACCAACATTGATGTAGTACCTTCAGACGTTCTACGAACAAAAATTACGCATCTCATTTCTCAACCACCTATTACACTTTTGAAGGCCCTGGAGTACCAGGACAATGGAATTTCCCATAAAATTACCCCATTTTGGAAAGAAAACACCCCAACGTATAATCTGTGAGGCATAATGAGTCTTTTGAACGGTTAATTTTTTTCCAGAAGTTTTTGTAATATGTGGAAAGAAATTAAAACGCATTTTTTTTTTTTTTTTTACACAAAATTGTCAATTTATAAGATATTTCTAACACATAGCATGTGTATAGCAAAAATGACACCCCAAAATACATTCTGCTACTCCTCCCAAGTATGGCGATACCACATGTGTAGGACTTTTACACAGCCTGGCCACATAGAGAGGACCAACATTGAAGTAGTACGTTCAGGCGTTCTAGGAGCATAAATGACACATCTCATTTCATTCCTACCCATCACACTTTTGAAGGTCCTGAACCACCAGGACAGTGAAATTACCCACAAAATGACCCCATTTTGGAAAGCAAACACCCCAACGTATATTCTATGAGACATGGGCTGCAAATAGGTACTCGGGTACTCTGATGGACTGGTGGCAGGTACTCTGGTACTCTGAAGGGCGGTGACAGGTACTCGGGTACTCTGATGGGCTGTGATTGACTGGTACTATGAGGGGTGGTGACAGGTCCTCTTTATTGGGGGGGGGGGGGGGCAATCAGTGTGCTTGACGTGTACTGTAGGCGGTAACGAGATGTTACCGCAATCGCCTCCTCACACACGATCGGTGTGTGAGGAGGAGAAACCGGTAACATCACGTTACCGCGGTTTGTTTACATTTTAGTGATCGGCTGTGAAAGGATCACAGCCGATCACGTGGGTAAACAGCCGGCCAATAGCTGTTTACCAGCATCGGTGACGAGCAGTGTTCCCGGGGAACACGCCGCCACCGACGTGCACGCGCAGCACGCTCACGATCGCGCGCATGCGCCGTGCACAGTCGGGGTGTGACCATCTGTGATCGCTGTGGGGTTCTGTGCTATCTGTGTCTATAGCCAGCCTAGACTATGGCGGGTGTGGGGGCCTAAAATCCCGATATGAGGCTTTCCTCTGGAGAGGTTCCTTCCCGTCCTCACATCTCTGCATCTCTCTTCTTCTCTAATTAAGAAAGAACTCCGCTCCCACCAAAAAAATGGGCAGCTTCTGCTGGAAGCCCAGTAAACCTTCTTGCATCAATGCCTTCCTATTGGTCAACAAAACAACCCATCACATTAAATGACCAATAATGAGACTCCAGGATGGAGAATGGCGAGGCTGCATTCATGGCAATGGCGAGGCTGCATTCATGGCAATGGCGAGGCTGCATTCATGGCAATGGCGAGGCTGCATTCATGGCAATGGCGAGGCTGCATTCATGGCAATGGCGAGGCTGCATTCATGGCAATGGCGAGGCTGCATTCATGGCAATGGCGAGGCTGCATTCATGGCAATGGCGAGGCTGCATTCATGGCAATTGCGAGGCTGCATTCATGGCAATGGAGAGGCTGCACTGATGGCAATGGTGAGGCTGCACTGATGGCAATGGTGAGGCTGCAATTGGGGTACAATCGTGGGGTACGACTTGTCAGGCGAATTTGCAGGACAAGTCGCACAAGTGTGAAAGGGGGCCTTAGTCAACATTCAAAACGTTTCTTCTTCAGCTGACCCCCAACACAGATACAGGGCCGTTGCTACCACTAGGCAAACCAGGCAGCCGCGGTAGAAGCACCGGGAACCTTCCAGGCAGATGACTCACCAAAACTGACCACCAGCACTCCTTTCCTGAACTGACTCCCATGCATTTGTTTCCCCCGAGGCATTGGCTGAAAGAAGTCGTAGTCTAGTTCTGTTGTCATCAGGGACGGACTGACCATTGGGCCACTCGGGCACTGCCCGAGGGCCCCGAGCCACTAGGGGGCCCCATTAGGGTTGCCAGTGTAGTGTCACAGTTTGCTGCCTATCACAGGATGGTGCGGAAGTGACGTTGTTGCGTACTGCGCATGCGCGATGCGTTCCAAACGCTCGCGCCGTGCGTTCCAACATAGTTTCGGCAATACAGTTCAGCGAAACCATCACATAATGTTACGGAAGTGAAGTTACACACAACACAAACACTGGGCCGTTCGTTACAACACTAATACTTCCCTTGTTACCTAGTAGGTTTTGCATTGCTGGGACTTGTAGTGCCTATCCTGAGCTACATGCTTCAATGTTCAGTGTCCTCATCCCTATCCCCGAGCTTCAATGTTCAGTGTCCTCCTCCCTATCCCCGAGCTTCAATGTTCAGTGTCCTCATCCTTATCCCCGAGCTTCAATGTTCAGTGTCCTCATCCCTATCCCCCTGCTTCAATGTTCAGTGTCCTCATCCTTATCCCCGAGCTTCAATGTTCAGTGTCCTCATCCCTATCCCCCTGCTTCAATGTTCAGTGTCCTCATCCCTATCCCCGAGCTTCAATGTTCAGTGTCCATCCTTATCCCTGTGCTTCAATGTTCAGTGTCCTCATCCCTATCCGCAAGCTTCAATGTTCAGTGTCCTCATCCTTATCCCCATGCTTCGATGTTCAGTGTCCTCATCGAAGCAGGGGGATAAGGATGAGGACACTGAACATTGAAGCTCGCGGATAGGGATGAGGACACTGAACATTGAAGCAGGGGGATAGGGATGAGGACACTGAACATTGAAGCTCGGGGATAAGGATGAGGACCCTGAACATTGAAGCAGGGGGATAAGGATGAGGACACTGAACATTGAAGCTCGCGGATAGGGATGAGGACACTGAACATTGAAGCAGGGGGATAGGGATGAGGACACTGAACATTGAAGCTCAGGGATAAGGATGAGGACACTGAACATTGAAGCACAGGGATAAGGATGAGGACACTGAACATTTAAAGCTTGCGGATAGGGATGAGGACACTGAACATTGAAGCACAGGGATAAGGATGAGGACACTGAACATTGAAGCTTGCGGATAGGGATGAGGACACTGAACATTGAAGCATGGGGATAGGGATGAGGACACTGAACATTGAAGCACAGGGATAAGGATGAGGACACTGAACATTGAAGCTCGCGGATAGGGATGAGGACACTGAACATTGAAGCATGGGGATAGGGATGAGGACACTGAACATTGAAGCACAGGGATAAGGATGAGGACACTGAACATTGAAGCTCGCGGATAGGGATGAGGACACTGAACATTGAAGCATGGGGATAAGGATGGACACTGAACATTGAAGCTCGGGGATAAGGATGAGGACACTGAACATTGAAGCACAGGGATAAGGATGAGGACACTGAACATTGAAGCTTGCGGATAGGGATGAGGACACTGAACATTGAAGCATGGGGATAGGGATGAGGACACTGAACATTGAAGCACAGGGATAAGGATGAGGACACTGAACATTGAAGCTCGCGGATAGGGATGAGGACACTGAACATTGAAGCATGGGGATAGGGATGAGGACACTGAACATTGAAGCACAGGGATAAGGATGAGGACACTGAACATTGAAGCTCGCGGATAGGGATGAGGACACTGAACATTGAAGCATGGGGATAAGGATGAGGACACTGAACATTGAAGCACGGGGATAAGGATGGACACTGAACATTGAAGCATGGGGATAGGGATGAGGACACTGAACATTGAAGCACGGGGATAAGAATGGACACTGAACATTGAAGCTCGGGGATAAGGATGAGGACACTGAACATTGAAGCACGGGGATAAGGATGGACACTGAACATTGAAGCATGGGGATAGGGATGAGGACACTGAACATTGAAGCATGTAGCTCAGGATAGGCACTACAAGTCCCAGCAATGCAAAACCTACTAGGTAACAAGGGAAGTATTAGTGTTGTAACGAACGGCCCAGTGTTTGTGTTGTGTGTAACTTCACTTCCGTAACATTATGTGATGGTTTCGCTGAACTGTATTGCCGAAACTATGTTGGAACGCACGGCGCGAGCGTTTGGAACGCATCGCGCATGCGCAGTACGCAACAACGTCACTTCCGCACCATCCTGTGATAGGCAGCAAACTGTGACACTACACCAGCCTCAGTAAAACCAGGGACAGTATGTAAATATCTGTGTTTTTTTTACATTTGTCTCTGAAATGTCCCTTACCGACATCCTTTTGGTCTAAAAATCCTGAGATTATCGCTGCCCCACCTCTCCAGTACCTTCTCAGCCAATAGAAACATGTCTGTATATACTGTGTGTACATGTATGTGTATACTGTGTGATTGTATACAGTGTGTGTGTGTATACTGTGTGATTGTATACAGTGTGTGTGTGTATACTGTGTGATTGTGTACTGTGTGGCCCCATAATCTGCTATTGCCCGGGGGGCCCCATGAGTTGTCACCCCTCACCGGCTTCACTGGTGTACCTGACTGCCTGCAGCCTTAAAGCAATTACACTCACTTCCATGGTACCACTTACAAAGAACTCACTCAAAGGTGAACATTCTTGTTCTCACCTACTTCACCCAACATCATTGTTCCACAAGCTTATGTAGAGAGATCCCGGGACCCCTGGGGCCTAATGGTGACCTCCAGAGTTAGGGACAGGCGGACATCCTTCTGTGTAGAGTGGTGACATAGAAATTTATAGATAGGTAACACCTATCCCCATACTCATTAGTGGTTCCAAATTAGGAAGCATGGTGGGTGTAATGCAAGATAGATTCATGGGTGCCAGACACTTCTTGAATGCAAAGAGATTTATTTTCTCTTGAACAGAACTGTGGGAGAGAGGGTTGGGGCCAGGACACCCTTTAGTAGTTGCAATGTCAATTTGGCAGACTCCGAGGCTTCTATAGGCAGACAGCCATGCAAGGAAAGGCATCGCGCAAGACACCACTTCTGCATGAGTGAGATTGCTGTCTCCTATGGCAACAGTCTCATAACAGTTTCTAACACAAGTTGTAAAAAACTCATTTACTTCTTCTACAATCTCCTCTTGTAGATCTTCACCCAACTGAGCTCCTGGTCTCTCTCACTAGACTTGCTGATCCTCTGCCACGGGATCTTCTGAGCTCTTCAAATCTTCCCACTGAGTATCTTCCTCAAGCGTCACCCCCACGTCCCTGCTCGGTCCCTGGCTTGGCACACAAGGCTGCTCTGCAAGCGTCACCTCCGCTGGTTGGGTCCCTGGCTTGGCACACAAGACTGGTCTGCAAGCGTCTCCTCCACTGGTTGGGTCCCTGGCTTGAGAGGTGGTTGGGTGCCTGGCTTGGCACACAAGGCTGGTTGGGTGCCTGGCTTGGCACACAAGGCTGTTCTGCAAGCGTCACCTCCACTGGTTGGGTCCCTGGCTTGGCACACAAGGCTGCTCTGCAAACGTCACCTCCGCTGGTTGGGTCCCTGGCTTGGCACACAAGACTGCTCTGCAAGCGTCACCTCCGCTGGTTGGGTCCCTGGCTTGGCACACAAGACTGCTCTGCAAGCGTCACCTCCGCTGGTTGGGTCCCTGGCTTGGCACACAAGACTGGTCTGCAAGCGTCACCTCCACTGGTTGGGTCCCTGGCTTGGCACACAAGGCTGCTCTGCAAGCGTCACCTCCGCTGGTTAGTAGTGATGGACGAACGTTTCGCCCGGCGGTCGTTTCGCGGCGAATTTCCGACTTTCGCCGTCCGCGGGTTCGAACGCCTTTTTCCGTCGTTCGCCCCGGCGGACTTACGTGTTTAATGTATACAAGAACTTTAACCTTTCGTGACACGTTTATCATGTGTTACAGGACAACCAATTGAGACATGACAGCTCATGGACACTTGGACATTCCCCCTAACCTATAAATACACCCGATCCGGTGGCCATTTTACATTCTTTCTTCTGTCACTGTAGGGAAAGGATCCTGTGTGGAGTAGGGACAGAGAAAACGCTAGCTATTTGGTACACAAAAGTTCTTTTCAGGACTGGTATAGGTGTTAGGTCAGCAGCCTGAGTTTCTTTTGTCAGTTTAGATAAAGGGACAGAGCGCTGTATGCTGCTATTTTAGGGACAGCTCAGCCAGATTAGTCTTTCTTCATCATCATCATCATCATCATCATTAGCTGTTACTATCAGGTCCACAAAAGAGCTGTTCCAGCTAATCGTTCCAGCCTACTCTTTTTTGCCAATTTGTATAGGGACAGGCAGGAAGCAGTGTGTCAGGCAGTGAGGATAATTTTAAAGACTTGCTGTTACTATTAGTTCCACAAAGGTTCTTTTCAGGACTGGTATCAGTGGTACGGTAATAGGCTTGTACACGTATAATATTCTTTCTTCCAAATATAGAAAGAATATTATACTTGACTGCTGCCCTTCTGCTGCAGTCTGCTAATCATTCACAACTCACTTGTTCCACAAAGCTCTTTATCAGGACTGGTAACTTGGTCTGTCTAGGGTGCTACGGTACATAGGCTTGGGTGCGGTACAGTCTGCTGTTCTGTAAGGACCGCTATCGGTCCACAATAGATAGGGTTGCCGTGCACTACTGCTGACCGCTGCCCTATACTGCAGCAGTCCTTCAGCGGTATAGGGACTGACGCACAGTCTGCTAAACACTAATACACAACCTGCTTGGTCCACAAAAGTTCTTATAAGGACTGGTAACTTGGTATAGGGTGCTACGGTACATAGGCCTGAGTGCGTTACAGTCTGCTGTTCTGTAAGGACCGCTATCGGTCCACAATACATAGGGTTGACGTGCACTACTGCTGACCGCTGCCCTATACTGCAGCAGTCCTTCAGCGGTATAGGGACTGACGCACAGTCTGCTAAACACTAACACACAACCTGCTTGGTCCACAAAAGTTCTTATAAGGACTGGTAACTTGGTATAGGGTGCTACGGTACATAGGCCTGAGTGCAGTACAGTCTGCTGTTCTGTAAGGACTGCTATCGGTCCACAATACATAGGGTTGCCGTGCACTACTGCTGACCGCTGCCCTATACTGCAGCAGTCCTTCAGCGGTATAGGGACTGACGCACAGTCTGCTAAACACTAATACACAACCTGCTTGGTCCACAAAAGTTCTTATAAGGACTGGTAACTTGGTATAGGGTGCTACGGTACATAGGCCTGAGTGCAGTACAGTCTGCTGTTCTGTAAGGACCGCTATCGGTCCACAATACATAGGGTTGCCGTGCACTACTGCTGACCGCTGCCCTATACTGCAGCAGTCCTTCATTGGTATAGGGACTGACGTACAGTCTGCTAATCACTAACACACAACCTGCTTGGTCCACAAAAGTTCTTATAAGGACTGGTAACTTGGTATAGGGTGCTACGGTACATAGGCCTGAGTGCGTTACAGTCTGCTGTTCTGTAAGGACCGCTATCGGTCCACAATACATAGGGTTGCCGTGCACTACTGCTGACCGCTGCCCTATACTGCAGCAGTCCTTCAGCGGTATAGGGACTGACGCACAGTCTGCTAAACACTAACACACAACCTGCTTGGTCCACAAAAGTTTTTATAAGGACTGGTAACTTGGTATAGGGTGCTACGGTACATAGGCCTGAGTGCAGTACAGTCTGCTGTTCTGTAAGGACCGCTATCGGTCCACAATACATAGGGTTGCCGTGCACTACTGCTGACCGCTGCCCTATACTGCAGCAGTCCTTCATTGGTATAGGGACTGACGTACAGTCTGCTAATCACTAACACACAACCTGCTTGGTCCACAAAAGTTCTTATAAGGACTGGTAACTTGGTATAGGGTGCTACGGTACATAGGCCTGAGTGCGTTACAGTCTGCTGTTCTGTAAGGACCGCTATCGGTCCACAATACATAGGGTTGCCGTGCACTACTGCTGACCGCTGCCCTATACTGCAGCAGTCCTTCATTGGTATAGGGACTGACGTACAGTCTGCTAATCACTAACACACAACCTGCTTGGTCCACAAAAGTTCTTATAAGGACTGGTAACTTGGTATAGGGTGCTACGGTACATAGGCCTGAGTGCGTTACAGTCTGCTGTTCTGTAAGGACCGCTATCGGTCCACAATACATAGGGTTGCCGTGCACTACTGCTGACCGCTGCCCTATACTGCAGCAGTCCTTCATTGGTATAGGGACTGACGTACAGTCTGCTAATCACTAACACACAACCTGCTTGGTCCACAAAAGTTCTTATAAGGACTGGTAACTTGGTATAGGGTGCTACGGTACATAGGCCTGAGTGCGTTACAGTCTGCTGTTCTGTAAGGACCGCTATCGGTCCACAATACATAGGGTTGCCGTGCACTACTGCTGACCGCTGCCCTATACTGCAGCAGTCCTTCATTGGTATAGGGACTGACGTACAGTCTGCTAATCACTAACACACAACCTGCTTGGTCCACAAAAGTTCTTATAAGGACTGGTAACTTGGTATAGGGTGCTACGGTACATAGGCCTGAGTGCAGTACAGTCTGCTGTTCTGTAAGGACCGCTATCGGTCCACAATACATAGGGTTGCCGTGCACTACTGCTGACCGCTGCCCTATACTGCAGCAGTCCTTCATTGGTATAGGGACTGACGTACAGTCTGCTAATCACTAACACACAACCTGCTTGGTCCACAAAAGTTTTTATAAGGACTGGTAACTTGGTATAGGGTGCTACGGTACATAGGCCTGAGTGCAGTACAGTCTGCTGTTCTGTAAGGACCGCTATCGGTCCACAATACATAGGGTTGCCGTGCACTACTGCTGACCGCTGCCCTATACTGCAGCAGTCCTTCATTGGTATAGGGACTGACGTACAGTCTGCTAATCACTAACACACAACCTGCTTGGTCCACAAAAGTTCTTATAAGGACTGGTAACTTGGTATAGGGTGCTACGGTACATAGGCCTGAGTGCAGTACAGTCTGCTGTTCTGTAAGGACCGCTATCGGTCCACAATACATAGGGTTGCCGTGCACTACTGCTGACCGCTGCCCTATACTGCAGCAGTCCTTCATTGGTATAGGGACTGACGTACAGTCTGCTAATCACTAACACACAACCTGCTTGGTCCACAAAAGTTTTTATAAGGACTGGTAACTTGGTATAGGGTGCTACGGTACATAGGCCTGAGTGCAGTACAGTCTGCTGTTCTGTAAGGACCGCTATCGGTCCACAATACATAGGGTTGACGTGCACTACTGCTGACCGCTGCCCTATACTGCAGCAGTCCTTCAGCGGTATAGGGACTAAGAGTTTTGTCACAGGGTGATTTAAAAAATGACAGGCAGAGGAAGAGGCAGGCCCTTCCGCAGGGGTGGTAGGGGTAGGGCAGGAGCAACAGCCTTGAGCCAAAGTGGGAAGTTGCAGAAGGTGCGTTCAATTACTTTAAAGGACGCACCAGACTTGGTTGAGTGGCTCACTCAGCCTTATTCTTCTGCACCCTCCTCATCCTCTCGATCTGCACCCTCTTCTTCACTCTCTGCTATGTGCACCCCCAAAGACACTACCACCAACAACACCACCACCACCACATACCTTCCGCTTGAGTGCAAATGGGGGCCTTCATGCTCCAGTGTTTTAATAGGGACCCCCGTATAAAAAGCATGAGGGTCAAGGACCAGTACTGGGTGGCAACGTACTTAGATCCCCGGTACAAACACAAAATGGCGGAAATGTTACCGCCGTCGCAGAGGGCTGTCAGAATGCAGCACTTCCAGGCCTTGCTTCGAGAAATGCTGCATTCTGCTTTTGCGTGCGCTGGCAGAGGAGCAATTCCCACTCCCAGAGAAGGATTTGCGGGTACCAATCCAACAGCGCCTGCAAGAAGAGGCCGGTTTGAAGATGTGTTGGTGACTTCGGATATGAGGTCATTCTTTCAGCCGACCCATCGACAGGTGTCATCCGGATCCAGCATCAGGGAACGCCTAGACCGTCAGGTGTCCGACTACATCGGGTTAACGGCCGATGTGGACGCTCTGAGGAGTGATGAACCCCTAGACTACTGGGTGGGCAGGCTTGACCTCTGGCCAGAGCTTGCCCAATTTGCAATCGAACTGTTGGCTTGCCCCTCATCCAGTGTCCTGTCCGAAAGGACGTTCAGCGCAGCAGGGGGGATTGTGACCGATAAGCGTACTCGCCTAGCTCACGACAGTGTTAACTACCTCACATTTCTAAAAATGAATGAGGCATGGATCTCGGAGGAATTCAACACATGTGATCAGTAGACCATGTATATGTCTATAAACAATTTTTGGAATCAAGCACACAGACCTTCTTAATTCATTTGGCTCACTTCCCTGACCCAAAAAAGCACACCGTACTATATGCCCCTACCCTCCTCTTTGAAGAGGTTGAGCGGTGTCATATTTCTACTGGGGCTGCTTATTATGAGGGGTTCCCACCATCCCTGTGCTGTGCTGACTTCCTCCTGGGTGTTCTTATTATGAGGGGCTCCCACCATCCCTGTGCTGTGCTGACTTCCTCCTGGGGGTTCTTATTATGAGGGGCTCCCACCATCCCTGTGCTGTGCTGACTTCCTCCTGGGGGTTCTTATTATGAGGGGATCACACCATCCCTGTGCTGTGCTGACTTCCTCCTGGGGCTGCTTACGGTGCTGCTGTCAGCGCTGTATGTCACGGAGCTGCTGTCAGCGCTGTATGTCACGGAGCTGCTGTCAGCGCTGTATGTCACGGAGCTGCTGTCAGCGCTGTATGTCACGGAGCTGCTGTCAGCGCTGTATGTCACGGAGCTGCTGTCAGCGCTGTATGTCACGGAGCTGCTGTCAGCGCTGTATGTCACGGAGCTGCTGTCAGCGCTGTATGTCACGGAGCTGCTGTCAGCGCTGTATGTCACGGTGCTGCTGTCAGCGCTGTATGTCACGGAGCTGCTGTCAGCGCTGTATGTCACGGAGCTGCTGTCAGTGCTGTATGTCACGGAGCTGCTGTCAGCGCTGTATGTCACGGAGCTGCTGTCAGCGCTGTATGTCACGGAGCTGCTGTCAGCGCTGTATGTCACGGTGCTGCTGTCAGCGCTGTATGTCACGGAGCTGCTGTCAGCGCTGTATGTCACGGAGCTGCTGTCAGTGCTGTATGTCACGGAGCTGCTGTCAGCGCTGTATGTCACGGAGCTGCTGTCAGCGCTGTATGTCACGGAGCTGCTGTCAGCGCTGTATGTCACGGTGCTGCTGTCAGCGCTGTATGTCACGGAGCTGCTGTCAGCGCTGTATGTCACGGAGCTGCTGTCAGCGCTGTATGTCACGGAGCTGCTGTCAGCGCTGTATGTCACGGAGCTGCTGTCAGCGCTGTATGTCACGGAGCTGCTGTCAGCGCTGTATGTCACGGTGCTGATGTCAGTGCTCTGTATTACGGTGCTGCTGTCAGTGCTCTGTATCTCCTGCACCCTCTTGTTTGCCTACCCTGGTCCCTGACCTTCCCTCTCCTCCATTGCCTTCATTAGCTCCATAGTCCTGAATTGTCAGAACAATTTCCCAAATAAAAAAAAAATGCTTGTAGTTATCGATCCCAAATTCACCTCATACATGTATTATGCTATTGTCCAGGTGGTGGGACTACGTGCTACCCCCTAATAATTACCCCGTGGCCGCAAATTCGACCTAAAGGTTTGCGAAATTCGCCTCCCATTGAAGTCAATGGAGCCCGCGGCGAACGGTCGTTTTCGCGAACGTTTGTGTCCGTTCGCGTTTCGCGTTCGCGAAACGTCCCGTCGGAAGTTCGTCCATCACTACTGGTTAGGTCCCTGGCTTGGCACACAAGGCTGCTCGGCAAGCGTCACCTCCGCTGGTTAGGTCCCTGGCTTGGCACACAAGGCTGCTCGGCAAGCGTCACCTCCGCTGGTTAGGTCCCTGGCTTGGAACCTGCTGAAGTTCCCCCATTCTCCATCCTCCCTGGTTGGTGAGAATGCTGCTCTGGTACTTGCTCCAGCTACTCACGGTGGTCCCCGGTAATAATAAGGTGGTCGGCCCCTTAGTGGTGACAGCTTCCCCTCTACCTCCGACCACGACAGCTTCTCCGGCCGGCAGAACCGTCACTTTTGGTTGGACTGCAACTTGCAGTTGATATGAAAATACTTCCCACTGAAGGGTCCTCGGATGGGGTTCTGTGCTATCTGTGTCCATAGCCAGCCTAGACTATGGCGGGTGTGTGGGTCTAAAATCCCGATATGAGGCTTTCCTCTGGAGAGGTTCCTTCCCATCCTCACATCTCTGCATCTCTCTTCTTCTCTAATTAAGAAAGAACTCCGCTCCCACCAAAAAAATGGGCAGCTTCTCCTGGAAGCCCAGTAAACCTTCCTGCATCAATGCCTTCCTATTGGTCAACAAAACAACCCATCACATTAAATGACCTATAATGAGACTCCAGGATGGAGAATGGCTAGGCTGCATTCATGGCAATGGTGAGGCTGCATTCATGGCAATGGCGAGGCTGCATTCATGGCAATGGCGAGGCTGCATTCATGGCAATGGCGAGGCTGCATTCATGGCAATGGAGAGGCTGCATTCATGGCAATGGAGAGGCTGCATTCATGGCAATGGAGAGGCTGCATTCATGGCAATGGAGAGGCTGCATTCATGGCAATGGAGAGGCTGCATTCATGGCAATGGTGAGGCTGCATTCATGGCAATGGAGAGGCTGCACTGATGGCAATGGTGAGGCTGCATTCATGGCAATGGAGAGGCTGCACTGATGGCAATGGAGAGGCTGCACTGATGGCAATGGAGAGGCTGCATTCATGGCAATGGAGAGGCTGCACTGATGGCAATGGTGAGGCTACACTGATGGCAATGGTGAGGCTGCACTGATGGCAATGGTGAGGCTGCACTGATGGCAATGGTGAGGCTGCACTGATGGCAATGGTGAGGCTGCACTGATGGCAATGGTGAGGCTGCACTGATGGCAATGGTGAGGCTGCACTGATGGCAATTGGGGTACAATCGTGGGGTACGACTTGTCATGCGAATTTGCAGGACAAGTCGCACAAGTGTGAAAGGGGGCCTTAGTCAACATTCAAAACATTTCTTCTTCAGCTGACCCCCAACACAGATACAGGGCCGGTGCTACCACTAGGCAAACCAGGCAGCCGCCTAGGGCGCCCGGCCACTGGTGTTCCTACTCTCTTCTCTCTGCAGCAAGCAAATAAATCTCAGGATCAGCAGACAGCCGCCTCTCCATTCGCACATGGTATCAGAGGAGCAACGGTGGTGGAGGAGGACTGTGTCTGTGTCCCAACTCTGGAATGAATGGAAGCAAGCCAACATTTATTGATGGGTACTGGTGAGGCTGCATTGATGGGCGCTGGTGAGGCTGCATTGATGGGCGCTGGTGAGGCTGCATTGATGGGCGCTGGTGAGGCTGCATTTTATGGATGCTTCATTAAAAAGGTGGCATATAAATGGGCAGGGCAAAGGGGGTGGCTTCAGGGGTGGAGCCAGGAGGGAGGGGGGGCTACAAAATCATGTTTCGTCTAGACTGAGTGTCAGACATCCTCGCACCAGCCCTGGACAGATACGGCCACAGACTGAATAGCAACGAAAGCCTACAAAGTGCCCCTCCAGCGTCCCAATATACAACCCTCCGATTGTTACATTTGATTACAATTTCTTTTCTTTACCTCTGTCGGCTCTGCTTCACATCACTGCAGCTTCGCATTTCAGCTGCGACACAGAAAGTCGCATGACAAGTCAAAGCGCATTCATTTACAACCGGGGGGCAACTGGAGTTCCAGCCACAAAAAAATAAATAAATAAAAATTTCCTGCATTACTTTTCTGTGTCTTCCGTGAAACCTGACGAACAAATGACCGCAAACCGATAACCGACCATCGCAGCGAAAAGCGCAAAGAAGGGCGACGCATCATATCAAACAAAACCAAAGAAAGTTCCCGACCCCCCGAATTCTCCGATCACATCGAAAGCAGACATTTCCAAATTCACCAGAAAGCGGCAGAACCTCCTCACCGCAATGCCGCAAAATCACAGAGAGTGGCGAGGAAGTCGCTCCTTTGTGACTTCACTGCGACTTCAGAGGGTTTTGTCTATTAATACAGAGCCATGAAAAAGTATTCATACCCCTTATTTATTTATACACAAATAAATAAAGATACATAAATAAATATACAAATAAAGATACAGTTCCTTGAAAAAGTATTCATACCCCCTGAAATCCCCACATTTTGTCATGTTACACCCAAAACCATCAATGTATTTTATTGGCATTTTATGTGATGGATCAACACAAAGTGTCACATAATTGTGAAGTGGAAGGAAAATGATACAAATAAATATGTGAAAAGTGTGGGGGAGGGGCATTTGTATGGCGCCCCCTTTACTCTGATACCCCTAAAATCTAGTGGAGCCAATTGCCTTCAGAAGTCACCTAATTAGTAAATAGAGTCCACCTGTGTGTCATTTAATCTCAGTATAAATACAGCTGTTCTGTGAAGCCCTCAGAGGTTTGTTAGAGAACCTTAGTGAACAAACAGCATCATGAAGGCCAAGGAACACACCAGACAGGTCAGGGATGAAGTTGTGGAGAAGTATAAAGCAGGGTCGGGTTATAATAAAATCTCCCCCAAGCTTTGACCATCTCACGGAGCTCTGTTCAATCCATCATCGGAAAATGGAAAGAGTATGGGCACAGCCGCAAACCTACCAAGACATGGCCGTCCACCTAAACTGACCGGGCCGGGCAAGGAGAGCATTCATCAGAGAAGAGCCAAGAGGTCCATGGTAACTGTGGAGGAGCTGCAGAGATCCACAGCTCAGGGGGGAGAATCTGTCCACAGGACAACTATTAGTCGTCTCTCCACAAATCTGCCCTTTATGGAAGAGTGACAAGAAGAAAGACATTGGAGAAAGAAAGTCATAAGAAGTCCTGTTTGTAGTTTGTGAGAAGCCATGTGGGGGAGGGGGCAGCAAACATGTGGAAGAAGGTGATCTGGTCAGAGGAGACCAAAATTCTGCTTTATGGCCTAAAAGCAAAACGCTATGTGTGGGGGAAACTAACACCGCCCATCCCCCAAACACACCATCCCCACCGTGAGACATGGTGGTGGCAGCATCATGTGGTGGGGATGGTTTTCTTCAGCAGGGACAGGGAAGCTGGTCAGAGTTGATGGGAAGATGGATGGAGACAAATACAGGACAATCTTAGAAGAAAACCTGTTAGAGTCGGCAAAAGACTTGAGACCGGGGCGGAGGTTCCCCTTCCAGCAGGACAACGACCCGAAACATCCAGCCAGAGCTACAATGGAATGGTTTACATCAAAGCATATTCATGTGTTAGAATGGCCCAGTCACAGTCCAGACCTAAATCCCATTGAGAATCTGTGGCCAGACTTGTAGAGAAAGGGGGTTCTACAAAGTATTGACTCCGGGGGGCTCCATACAAATGCCCCTCCCCCCACACTTTTCACATATTTCTTTGTATCATTTATCATTTTCCTTCCACTTCACAATTATGTGACACTTTGTGTTGGTCCATCACATAAAATCCCAATAAAATACATTTACGGTTTTGGGTGTAACAAAATGTGGGGAATTTCAGGGGGTATGAATACTTTTTCCAAGGCGCTGTATGTACCACACTCTGTATTGTTATGATTTACCAAAGACAAAGCTGCAAAACATCGAAGTCTCCTGAAAGTTGCATTGAAGTCACATGACTTTGGGGTGTCAGCGGTGTGAACCGTGCAGGGCACAGACACAAGGAAGAAAAGAGGTGCCAAGGCGATGAACCAATGGGATTGCTGCCTTCAGATGGCGACTTCTCCAGCAGAATCACACAGCTTGCTATGCCAGGCAGACCAGCCATTCTCCGGCACATCCCAACCCTGAAGAAGGGTTCCCATGCCCAGAAACGTGGCGGCTTTCAACTGATGATAAAAGAAAATGATTGGTGCCCAACAACCTCATCAGATCGTCTTCGTGGTGATCCTCGTCTCCTTCACCCGAGGTCCCTCAGTGTGGGGGGGCACCCTGTCCCTCAGTGTGGGGGGGCACCCTGTCCCTCAGTGTGGGGGGGCACCCTGTCCCTCAGTGTGGGGGGGGCACCCTGTCCCTCAGTGTGGGGGGGGCACCCTGTCCCTCAGTGTGGGGGGGGCACCCTGTCCCTCAGTGTGGGGGGGGACTCTGTCCCTCAGTGTTGGGGGGGCGTGGGGGGGCATCCTGTCCCTCAGTGTGGGGGGGGGGCGTGGGGGGGGCATCCTGTCCCTCAGTGTGGGGGGGGCACCCTGTCCCTCAGTGTGGGGGGGGCACCCTGTCCCTCAGTGTGGGGGGGCACCCTGTCCCTCAGTGTGGGGGGGGCACCCTGTCCCTCAGTGTGGGGGGGGCACCCTGTCCCTCAGTGTGGGGGGGCACCCTGTCCCTCAGTGTGGGGGGGGACTCTGTCCCTCAGTGTTGGGGGGGCGTGGGGGGGCATCCTGTCCCTCAGTGTGGGGGGGGGGCGTGGGGGGGGCATCCTGTCCCTCAGTGTGGGGGGGGCACCCTGTCCCTCAGTGTGGGGGGGGCACCCTGTCCCTCAGTGTGGGGGGGGCACCCTGTCCCTCAGTGTGGGGGGGCATCCTGTCCCTCAGTGTGGGGGGGCATCCTGTCCCTCAGTGTGGGGGGGCACCCTGTCCCTCAGTGTGGGGGGGCATCCTGTCCCTCAGTGTGGGGGGGCATCCTGTCCCTCAGTGTGGGGGGGCATCCTGTCCCTCAGTGTGGGGGGGGCACCCTGTCCCTCAGTGTGGGGGGGGCACCCTGTCCCTCAGTGTGGGGGGGGCACCCTGTCCCTCAGTGTGGGGGGGCACCCTGTCCCTCAGTGTGGGGGGGCGTGGGGGGGCATCCTGTCCCTCAGTGTGGGGGGGGCGTGTGGGAGATCCTGTCCCTCAGTGTGGGGGGGCACCCTGTCCCTCAGTGTGGGGGGGCATCCTGTCCCTCAGTGTGGGGGGGCACCCTGTCCCTCAGTGTGGGGGGGCACCCTGTCCCTCAGTGTGGGGGGGCACCCTGTCCCTCAGTGTGGGGGGGGCACCCTGTCTCTCAGTGTGGGGGGGCACCCTGTCTCTCAGTGTGGGGGGGGCACCCTGTCCCTCAGTGTGGGGGGGGCACCCTGTCCCTCAGTGTGGGGGGGGCACCCTGTCTCTCAGTAGGGGGGGGATTCTGAACACTAAAACTTATTTTTGTATTTCTTTTCCCGGAAATTTGTGTTTAATATACAGCTGCGCAAACATCATGTGACATAAAAAATTTCAACAGTCACCATTTTTTTCTCCAGGGTCTCTGCTTTCAGACAATATGGTCATTTTCTAGCAAAAACGTGATTTCAACATGTGTGTGACGTGAATATGACAACATGTGTGTGACGTGAATATGACAACATGTGTGTGACGTGAATATGACAACATGTGTGTGACGTGAATATGACAACATGTGTGTGACGTGAATATGGTATCGCCCGGATGGCGAGGGGTTAAGCAGAAAACGATGCAAAGACGCTGCAAGGACGCATGTCTGCGCTCTCCATGTTCTCCCATCGATGTCTATGGGACAAAAATGTCACCCTGTGAAGCTCACACTGCACCGCGTCACATGAATGTGAATGGACACCATAGAGGGTCATGTGATTGGGACTGCTACGAATCGCAGCGTGACGACAGACTCAGGAGAAAGCTCACCTAGTGTGAAAAAAGAAAACGAATGCGGACGTCACATGTCAGACCCGCTAAGCTGCAATATATGAGATTTCTGAGTTCAGGTTTATTATCACTTCAGGTGAAGTTTTTTTAAAGGCAAAACTTTGTGTTGCGCTTCGGATGGAATCGGAATTGTGACCCCCAATCAGGTTTTATATCCTCTTCCCATAGTCACAAGTACGAGTTTTGTCTTTAGATGGAATCTAATACCCATATATACAGTATACACGGCACTGTGCGTACAATGTGTGTGTCTTCACCCATATATACAGTATACACGGCACTGTGCGTACAATGTGTGTGTCTTCACCCATATATACAGTATACACGGCACTGTGCGTACAATGTGTGTGTCTTCACCCATATATACAGTATACACGGCACTGTGCGTACAATGTGTGTGTCTTCACCCATATATACAGTATACACGGCACTGTGCGTACAATGTGTGTGTCTTCACCCATATATACAGTATACACGGCACTGTGCGTACAATGTGTGTGTCTTCACCCATATATACAGTATACACGGCGCTGTGCGTTCATTGTGTGTGTCTTCACCCATATATACAGTATACACGGCGCTGTGTACACATTGTGTGTGTCTTCAACCATAAATATATACATCAATATACACAGTATACACGGCACTGCGCGCAAATCATCTATATATATAGTATACACGGCACTGTGCGTACATTGTGTGTGTCTTCATCTATATATATAGTATACACAGCACTGTGCGTACATTGTGTGTGTCTTCATCTATATATATAGTATACACGGTGCTGTGCGTACATTGTGTGTGTCTTCATCTATATATGTAGTATACACGGCGCTGTGCGTACATTGTGTGTGTCTTCATCTATATATGTAGTATACACGGCGCTGTGCGTACATTGTGTGTGTCTTCATCTATATATATATAGTATACACGGCACTGTGTGTACATTGTGTGTGTCTTCATCTATATATATAGTATACACGGCACTGTGCGTACATTGTGTGTGTCTTCATCCATATATACAGTATACACGGCACTGTGCGTACATTGTGTGTGTCTTCATCCATATATACAGTATACACGGCGCTGTGCGTACATTATGTGTGTCTTCATCCATATATACAGTATACACGGCACTGTGCGTACATTGTGTGTGTCTTCATCCATATATACAGTATACACGGCACTGTGTGTACATTGTGTGTGTCTTCATCTATATATATAGTATACACGGTGCTGTGCGTACATTGTGTGTGTCTTCATCTATATATATAGTATACACGGCACTGTGCACGCATTGTGTGTGTCTTCATCTATATATGTAGTATACACGGCACTGTGCGTACATTGTGTGTGTCTTCATCCATATATACAGTATACACGGCACTGTGCGTACATTGTGTGTGTCTTCATCTATATATGTAGTATACACGGCACTGTGCGTACATTGTGTGTGTCTTCATCTATATATATAGTATACACGGCGCTGTGCGTACATTGTGTGTGTCTTCATCCATATATACAGTATACACGGCACTGTGCGTACATTGTGTGTGTCTTCATCTATATATGTAGTATACACGGCACTGTGCGTACATTGTGTGTGTCTTCATCCATATATACAGTATACACGGCACTGTGTGTACATTGTGTGTGTCTTCATCTATATATGTAGTATACACGGCACTGTGCGTACATTGTGTGTGTCTTCATCTATATATATAGTATACACGGCGCTGTGCGTACATTGTGTGTGTCTTCATCCATATATACAGTATACACGGCACTGTGCGTACATTGTGTGTGTCTTCATCTATATATATAGTATACACGGCGCTGTGCGTACATTGTGTGTGTCTTCATCCATATATACAGTATACACAGCACTGTGCACGCATTGTGTGTGTCTTCATCTATATATGTAGTATACACGGCGCTGTGCGTACATTGTGTGTGTCTTCATCTATATATATAGTATACACGGCGCTGTGCGTACATTGTGTGTGTCTTCATCTATATATGTAGTATACACGGCGCTGTGCGTACATTGTGTGTGTCTTCATCTATATATGTAGTATACACGGCACTGTGCGTACATTGTGTGTGTCTTCATCTATATATATAGTATACACGGCGCTGTGCGTACATTGTGTGTGTCTTCATCTATATATGTAGTATACACGGTGCTGTGCGTACATTGTGTGTGTCTTCATCCATATATACAGTATACACGGCACTGTGTGTACATTGTGTGTGTCTTCATCCATATATACAGTATACACGGCACTGTGTGTACATTGTGTGTGTCTTCATCTATATATACAGTATACACGGCACTGTGCACGCATTGTGTGTGTCTTCATCTATATATATAGTATACACGGCGCTGTGCGTACATTGTGTGTGTCTTCATCCATATATACAGTATACACAGCACTGTGTGTACATTGTGTGTGTCTTCATCTATATATGTAGTATACACGGCACTGTGCGTACATTGTGTGTGTCTTCATCTATATATACAGTATACACGGCGCTGTGCGCACATTGTGTGTGTCTTCATCTATATATGTAGTATACACGGCGCTGTGCGCACATTGTGTGTGTCTTCATCTATATATGTAGTATACACGGCACTGTGCGCACATTGTGTGTGTCTTCATCCATATATACAGTATACACGGCACTGTGCGTACATTGTGTGTGTCTTCATCCATATATACAGTATACACGGTGCTGTGCGTACATTGTGTGTGTCTTCATCTATATATATAGTATACACGGCACTGTGCGTACATTGTGTGTGTCTTCATCTATATATGTAGTATACACGGCACTGTGCGTACATTGTGTGTGTCTTCATCCATATATACAGTATACACGGCACTGTGCGTACATTGTGTGTGTCTTCATCTATATATATAGTATACACGGCGCTGTGCGTACATTGTGTGTGTCTTCATCTATATATACAGTATACACGGCACTGTGCGTACATTGTGTGTGTCTTCATCCATATATACAGTATACACGGCACTGTGCACACATTGTGTGTGTCTTCATCTATATATATAGTATACACGGTGCTGTGCGTACATTGTGTGTGTCTTCATCTATATATGTAGTATACACGGCACTGTGCGTACATTGTGTGTGTCTTCATCTATATATACAGTATACACGGCACTGTGCGTACATTGTGTGTGTCTTCATCCATATATACAGTATACACGGCACTGTGTGTACATTGTGTGTGTCTTCATCTATATATATAGTATACACGGCACTGTGCGTACATTGTGTGTGTCTTCATCTATATATATAGTATACACGGCACTGTGCGTACATTGTGTGTGTCTTCATCTATATATACAGTATACACGGCACTGTGCGTACATTGTGTGTGTCTTCATCTATATATACAGTATACACGGCACTGTGCGTACATTGTGTGTGTCTTCATCTATATATATAGTATACACGGCACTGTGCGTACATTGTGTGTGTCTTCATCTATATATACAGTATACACGGCACTGTGTGTACATTGTGTGTGTCTTCATCTATATATATAGTATACACGGCGCTGTGCGTACATTGTGTGTGTCTTCATCTATATATATAGTATACACGGCGCTGTGCACGCATTGTGTGTGTCTTCATCTATATATACAGTATACACGGCACTGTGCGTACATTGTGTGTGTCTTCATCTATATATATAGTATACACGGCGCTGTGCGTACATTGTGTGTGTCTTCATCTATATATACAGTATACACGGCACTGTGCGTACATTGTGTGTGTCTTCATCCATATATACAGTATACACGGCACTGTGCACGCATTGTGTGTGTCTTCATCTATATATGTAGTATACACGGCACTGTGCGTACATTGTGTGTGTCTTCATCTATATATACAGTATACACGGCACTGTGCACGCATTGTGTGTGTCTTCATCCATATATACAGTATACACGGCGCTGTGCGCACATTGTGTGTGTCTTCATCTATATATATAGTATACACGGCGCTGTGCGCACATTGTGTGTGTCTTCATCTATATATGTAGTATACACGGTGCTGTGCGTACATTGTGTGTGTCTTCATCCATATATACAGTATACACGGCACTGTGCGTACATTGTGTGTGTCTTCATCTATATATATAGTATACACGGCGCTGTGCGTACATTGTGTGTGTCTTCATCTATATATACAGTATACACGGCACTGTGCGTACATTGTGTGTGTCTTCATCCATATATACAGTATACACGGCACTGTGCACACATTGTGTGTGTCTTCATCTATATATATAGTATACACGGTGCTGTGCGTACATTGTGTGTGTCTTCATCTATATATACAGTATACACGGCACTGTGCGTACATTGTGTGTGTCTTCATCTATATATGTAGTATACACGGCACTGTGCGTACATTGTGTGTGTCTTCATCCATATATACAGTATACACGGCACTGTGCGTACATTGTGTGTGTCTTCATCCATATATACAGTATACACGGCACTGTGCGTACATTGTGTGTGTCTTCATCCATATATACAGTATACACGGCACTGTGTGTACATTGTGTGTGTCTTCATCTATATGTACAGTATACACGGCACTGTGCGTACATTGTGTGTGTCTTCATCTATATATACAGTATACACGGCACTGTGCGTACATTGTGTGTGTCTTCATCCATATATACAGTATACACGGCACTGTGTGTACATTGTGTGTGTCTTCATCTATATGTACAGTATACACGGCACTGTGCGTACATTGTGTGTGTCTTCATCCATATATACAGTATACACAGCACTGTGCGTACATTGTGTGTGTCTTCATCTATATATGTAGTATACACGGCACTGTGCACGCATTGTGTGTGTCTTCATCTATATATACAGTATACACGGTGCTGTGCGTACATTGTGTGTGTCTTCATCTATATATATAGTATACACGGCACTGTGCGTACATTGTGTGTGTCTTCATCTATATATACAGTATACACGGCACTGTGCACGCATTGTGTGTGTCTTCATCTATATATACAGTATACACGGCACTGTGCGTACATTGTGTGTGTCTTCATCTATATATACAGTATACACGGCACTGTGCACGCATTGTGTGTGTCTTCATCTATATATACAGTATACACGGCACTGTGCGTACATTGTGTGTGTCTTCATCTATATATACAGTATACACGGCACTGTGCGCACATTGTGTGTGTCTTCATCCATATATACAGTATACACGGCACTGTGCGTACATTGTGTGTGTCTTCATCTATATATATAGTATACACGGCGCTGTGCGTACATTGTGTGTGTCTTCATCTATATATACAGTATACACGGCACTGTGCGTACATTGTGTGTGTCTTCATCCATATATACAGTATACACAGCACTGTGCACGCATTGTGTGTGTCTTCATCTATATATGTAGTATACACGGCGCTGTGCGTACATTGTGTGTGTCTTCATCTATATATACAGTATACACAGCACTGTGCACGCATTGTGTGTGTCTTCATCCATATATACAGTATACACGGCACTGTGCGTACATTGTGTGTGTCTTCATCCATATATACAGTATACACAGCACTGTGCACGCATTGTGTGTGTCTTCATCTATATATGTAGTATACACGGCACTGTGCGTACATTGTGTGTGTCTTCATCCATATATACAGTATACACGGCGCTGTGCGCACATTGTGTGTGTCTTCATCTATATATATAGTATACACGGCGCTGTGCGCACATTGTGTGTGTCTTCATCTATATATGTAGTATACACGGCACTGTGCGTACATTGTGTGTGTCTTCATCTATATATACAGTATACACGGCACTGTGCGTACATTGTGTGTGTCTTCATCTATATATACAGTATACACGGCGCTGTGCGCACATTGTGTGTGTCTTCATCTATATATACAGTATACACGGCACTGTGCACGCATTGTGTGTGTCTTCATCTATATATGTAGTATATACACGGCACTGTGCGTACATTGTGTGTGTCTTCATCTATATATACAGTATACACGGCACTGTGCACGCATTGTGTGTGTCTTCATCCATATATACAGTATACACGGCACTGTGTGTACATTGTGTGTGTCTTCATCTATATATACAGTATACACGGCACTGTGTGTACATTGTGTGTGTCTTCATCTATATATATAGTATACACGGCACTGTGCGTACATTGTGTGTGTCTTCATCCATATATACAGTATACACGGCACTGTGTGTACATTGTGTGTGTCTTCATCCATATATACAGTATACACGGCACTGTGTGTACATTGTGTGTGTCTTCATCCATATATACAGTATACACGGCACTGTGCGTACATTGTGTGTGTCTTCATCTATATATATAGTATACACGGCACTGTGCGTACATTGTGTGTGTCTTCATCTATATATGTAGTATACACGGCGCTGTGCGTACATTGTGTGTGTCTTCATCTATATATACAGTATACACGGCGCTGTGCACGCATTGTGTGTGTCTTCATCTATATATACAGTATACACGGCACTGTGCACGCATTGTGTGTGTCTTCATCTATATATACAGTATACACGGTGCTGTGCGTACATTGTGTGTGTCTTCATCTATATATACAGTATACACGGTGCTGTGCGTACATTGTGTGTGTCTTCATCTATATATATAGTATACACGGTGCTGTGCGTACATTGTGTGTGTCTTCATCTATATATGTAGTATACACGGTGCTGTGCGTACATTGTGTGTGTCTTCATCTATATATACAGTATACACGGCACTGTGCACGCATTGTGTGTGTCTTCATCTATATATACAGTATACACGGCACTGTGCGCACATTGTGTGTGTCTTCATCCATATATACAGTATACACGGCACTGTGTGTACATTGTGTGTGTCTTCATCTATATGTAGTATACACGGCGCTGTGCGTACATTGTGTGTGTCTTCATCTATATATACAGTATACACGGTGCTGTGCGTACATTGTGTGTGTCTTCATCTATATATATAGTATACACAGTGCTGTGCGTACATTGTGTGTGTCTTCATCTATATATATAGTATACACGGTGCTGTGCGTACATTGTGTGTGTCTTCATCTATATATATAGTATACACGGCGCTGTGCGCACATTGTGTGTGTCTTCATCTATATATACAGTATACACGGCACTGTGCACGCATTGTGTGTGTCTTCATCTATATATACAGTATACACGGCACTGTGTGTACATTGTGTGTGTCTTCATCCATATATACAGTATACACGGCACTGTGTGTACATTGTGTGTGTCTTCATCCATATATACAGTATACACGGCACTGTGCGTACATTGTGTGTGTCTTCATCTATATATATAGTATACACGGCGCTGTGCGTACATTGTGTGTGTCTTCATCTATATATACAGTATACACGGCACTGTGTGTACATTGTGTGTGTCTTCATCCATATATACAGTATACACGGCACTGTGCGTACATTGTGTGTGTCTTCATCTATATATACAGTATACACGGCACTGTGCGTACATTGTGTGTGTCTTCATCTATATATATAGTATACACGGCGCTGTGCGTACATTGTGTGTGTCTTCATCCATATATACAGTATACACGGCACTGTGCACGCATTGTGTGTGTCTTCATCTATATATACAGTATACACGGCACTGTGCGTACATTGTGTGTGTCTTCATCCATATATACAGTATACACGGCACTGTGCACGCATTGTGTGTGTCTTCATCTATATATGTAGTATACACGGCACTGTGCGTACATTGTGTGTGTCTTCATCCATATATACAGTATACACGGCACTGTGCGTACATTGTGTGTGTCTTCATCTATATATACAGTATACACGGCACTGTGCACGCATTGTGTGTGTCTTCATCTATATATGTAGTATACACGGCGCTGTGCGTACATTGTGTGTGTCTTCATCTATATATACAGTATACACAGCACTGTGCACGCATTGTGTGTGTCTTCATCTATATATGTAGTATACACGGCGCTGTGCGTACATTGTGTGTGTCTTCATCCATATATACAGTATACACGGCACTGTGCGTACATTGTGTGTGTCTTCATCCATATATACAGTATACACGGCACTGTGCGTACATTGTGTGTGTCTTCATCCATATATACAGTATACACGGCACTGTGCGTACATTGTGTGTGTCTTCATCTATATATATAGTATACACGGCGCTGTGCGTACATTGTGTGTGTCTTCATCTATATATACAGTATACACGGCACTGTGCGTACATTGTGTGTGTCTTCATCTATATATACAGTATACACGGCACTGTGCACGCATTGTGTGTGTCTTCATCTATATATACAGTATACACGGCACTGTGCGCACATTGTGTGTGTCTTCATCCATATATACAGTATACACGGCACTGTATGTACATTGTGTGTGTCTTCATCTATATATACAGTATACACGGCACTGTATGTACATTGTGTGTGTCTTCATCTATATATATAGTATACACGGCACTGTATGTACATTGTGTGTGTCTTCATCTATATATACAGTATACACGGCACTGTGCGTACATTGTGTGTGTCTTCATCTATATATACAGTATACACGGCACTGTGCGTACATTGTGTGTGTCTTCATCTATATATACAGTATACACGGCACTGTGCACGCATTGTGTGTGTCTTCATCTATATATGTAGTATACACGGCACTGTGCGTACATTGTGTGTGTCTTCATCTATATATGTAGTATACACGGCACTGTGCGTACATTGTGTGTGTCTTCATCCATATATACAGTATACACGGCACTGTATGTACATTGTGTGTGTCTTCATCTATATATATAGTATACACGGCACTGTGCGTACATTGTGTGTGTCTTCATCTATATATACAGTATACACGGCACTGTGTGTACATTGTGTGTGTCTTCATCTATATATATAGTATACACGGCACTGTGCGTACATTGTGTGTGTCTTCATCTATATATACAGTATACACGGCACTGTGCGTACATTGTGTGTGTCTTCATCTATATATACAGTATACACGGCACTGTGCACGCATTGTGTGTGTCTTCATCTATATATGTAGTATACACGGCACTGTGCGTACATTGTGTGTGTCTTCATCTATATATACAGTATACACGGCGCTGTGCGTACATTGTGTGTGTCTTCATCTATATATACAGTATACACGGCACTGTGTGTACATTGTGTGTGTCTTCATCCATATATACAGTATACACGGCGCTGTGCGTACATTGTGTGTGTCTTCATCTATATATACAGTATACACGGCACTGTGCGTACATTGTGTGTGTCTTCATCTATATATATAGTATACACGGCACTGTGCGTACATTGTGTGTGTCTTCATCTATATATACAGTATACACGGCACTGTGCACGCATTGTGTGTGTCTTCATCTATATATACAGTATACACGGCACTGTGCGCACATTGTGTGTGTCTTCATCTATATATATAGTATACACGGCACTGTGCGTACATTGTGTGTGTCTTCATCTATATATACAGTATACACGGCGCTGTGCGTACATTGTGTGTGTCTTCATCTATATATACAGTATACACGGCGCTGTGCGTACATTGTGTGTGTCTTCATCTATATATACAGTATACACGGCACTGTGCACGCATTGTGTGTGTCTTCATCTATATATACAGTATACACGGCACTGTGCGCACATTGTGTGTGTCTTCATCTATATATACAGTATACACGGCACTGTGTGTACATTGTGTGTGTCTTCATCTATATATATAGTATACACGGCACTGTGCGTACATTGTGTGTGTCTTCATCTATATATGTAGTATACACGGCGCTGTGCGTACATTGTGTGTGTCTTCATCTATATATACAGTATACACGGCACTGTGCACGCATTGTGTGTGTCTTCATCCATATATACAGTATACACGGCACTGTGTGTACATTGTGTGTGTCTTCATCCATATATACAGTATACACGGCACTGTGTGTACATTGTGTGTGTCTTCATCCATATATACAGTATACACGGCACTGTGCGTACATTGTGTGTGTCTTCATCTATATATATAGTATACACGGCACTGTGCGTACATTGTGTGTGTCTTCATCTATATATATAGTATACACGGTGCTGTGCGTACATTGTGTGTGTCTTCATCTATATATGTAGTATACACGGTGCTGTGCGTACATTGTGTGTGTCTTCATCTATATATATAGTATACACGGCACTGTGCGTACATTGTGTGTGTCTTCATCTATATATGTAGTATACACGGTGCTGTGCGTACATTGTGTGTGTCTTCATCTATATATGTAGTATACACGGCACTGTGCGTACATTGTGTGTGTCTTCATCTATATATGTAGTATACACGGTGCTGTGCGTACATTGTGTGTGTCTTCATCTATATATACAGTATACACGGCACTGTGCGTACATTGTGTGTGTCTTCATCTATATATATAGTATACACGGCACTGTGCACGCATTGTGTGTGTCTTCATCTATATATACAGTATACACGGCACTGTGCACGCATTGTGTGTGTCTTCATCTATATATACAGTATACACGGCACTGTGCGTACATTGTGTGTGTCTTCATCCATATATACAGTATACACGGCACTGTGCACGCATTGTGTGTGTCTTCATCTATATATGTAGTATACACGGCACTGTGCGTACATTGTGTGTGTCTTCATCCATATATACAGTATACACAGCACTGTGCGTACATTGTGTGTGTCTTCATCTATATATATAGTATACACGGCGCTGTGCGTACATTGTGTGTGTCTTCATCTATATATATAGTATACACGGCACTGTGCGTACATTGTGTGTGTCTTCATCTATATATACAGTATACACGGCACTGTGCACGCATTGTGTGTGTCTTCATCTATATATACAGTATACACGGCGCTGTGCGTACATTGTGTGTGTCTTCATCTATATATACAGTATACACAGCACTGTGCGTACATTGTGTGTGTCTTCATCCATATATACAGTATACACGGCGCTGTGCGTACATTGTGTGTGTCTTCATCCATATATACAGTATACACGGCACTGTGCGTACATTGTGTGTGTCTTCATCTATATATACAGTATACACAGCACTGTGCGTACATTGTGTGTGTCTTCATCCATATATACAGTATACACGGCGCTGTGCGTACATTGTGTGTGTCTTCATCCATATATACAGTATACACGGCACTGTGTGTACATTGTGTGTGTCTTCATCTATATATATAGTATACACGGCACTGTGCGCACATTGTGTGTGTCTTCATCCATATATACAGTATACACGGCACTGTGCGTACATTGTGTGTGTCTTCATCTATATATATAGTATACACGGCGCTGTGCGTACATTGTGTGTGTCTTCATCCATATATACAGTATACACGGCACTGTGCGTACATTGTGTGTGTCTTCATCCATATATACAGTATACACGGCACTGTGCGTACATTGTGTGTGTCTTCATCTATATATACAGTATACACGGCACTGTGCGCACATTGTGTGTGTCTTCATCCATATATACAGTATACACGGCGCTGTGCGTACATTGTGTGTGTCTTCATCCATATATATAGTATACACGGCACTGTGCGTACATTGTGTGTGTCTTCATCTATATATATAGTATACACGGCACTGTGCGTACATTGTGTGTGTCTTCATCCATATATACAGTATACACGGCACTGTGCACGCATTGTGTGTGTCTTCATCTATATATGTAGTATACACGGCACTGTGCGTACATTGTGTGTGTCTTCATCTATATATACAGTATACACGGCACTGTGCACGCATTGTGTGTGTCTTCATCTATATATACAGTATACACGGCACTGTGCGCACATTGTGTGTGTCTTCATCCATATATACAGTATACACGGCACTGTGCGTACATTGTGTGTGTCTTCATCTATATATGTAGTATACACGGTGCTGTGCGTACATTGTGTGTGTCTTCATCTATATATGTAGTATACACGGTGCTGTGCGTACATTGTGTGTGTCTTCATCCATGTATACAGTATACACGGCGCTGTGCGTACATTGTGTGTGTCTTCATCCATGTATACAGTATACACGGCGCTGTCCGCACATTGTGTGTGTCTTCACCCATAAATATATACATCAATATACACAGTATACACGGCACTGCGTGCACATTGTGCGTCTTCATCCATATATATATATATAGTATACACGGCACTGTGCACGCATTGTGTGTGTCTTCATCCATAAATACATACATCTATATACACAGTATACATGGCACTTTGCACATTGTACATATATACAGTATACACGGCGCTGTACTCAGATTGTGTAATAAGAAAACAGTTACAAAGTATCATCAGAGAAGATGTGGCCCCCCTAGATTAGGGCCCCCCTGGATGGGATGAGAGAAGAGGGTACCTGGTGCAGGCTCTGGCAGTGTCCGGGTGTCAGGCTCGGTGTCAGGGTGACACCCGGTATCCAGGCGCGGTGTGAAGTGTCACTCCTGGGGCAGAGCCGTCCATTGTCATGTTAATACCTGAGAGGAGAGTCACACCTGAGTGTCCTTGACAGCAATGAGACTCTCTGCAGGAGAGCCCCAGATTAACCCCTTCACTGCCAACCTCACCGCTACAGGGCATGGGTACCCCCCACATATAGATAGGGGATGGGGGGGAGGAGAGAAGAGAGGGGGGAGAGAAGAGAAGAGAGGAAGAGGAGAGGAGAGAAGAGAGGGAGAGGAAAAAGAGGGGGAGAGGAGAGGGAGAGGAGAAAAGAGAGGGAGAGGAAGAGAGGGAGTGGAAAAAAGAGAAGGAGAGGAGAGAAGAGGGAGGAGGGGGGGAGGAGACAAGAGAAAATAGAGAGAGGAGAGGAGAAAAGAGAGGGAGAGGAGAGAAGAGAGAAAGGAGGGGGAGAGAAGAGAAGGAGAGATAAGAGAGAAGGGGAGAGAGAAAGGAGGAGGAGAGAGGAGAGGAGAGAAAAGATAGAGAAGAGAGAGAGGAAGAGAGGGAGGAGAGAGAGAAAGAAAGGAGAGAGAAGAGAGAGACAGGAGAAGAGAGAGAGAGAAGTGAGGGAAGAGGGTGAAGAAGGGGGAAAGAGAAGAAAGAGTGGGAAGGAGAGAGAAGAAGAGGGAGAGGAGAGTAAAGAGAGATGAGAGAGAGCTTTACTCCCCTTCCCATCCAATCCTCTACAAATGCAGCTACTTTGGCAATGTTGGGGTGTATTTGATCCCGCCAACAAAACGTATATTGAAGTTTAGAGGAGAGAGAGAGAAAGAGAGAAGTATTCAGTGGAGAAGTATGGGGAAGGCTCTTGTGGTCATAGGGGGTCATGGGTGGTCATAGATCTCTGATGGTCTCCGGTGGTCTCTGGTGGTCTCCGGTGGTCTATGATGGTCTCCGGTGGTCTATGATGGTCTCCGGTGGTCTCCAATGGTCTCTGGTGGTCTCCAATGGTCTCCGGTGGTCTCTGATGGTCTCAGGTTGTCTCCGGTGGCCACCGATGGTCTCCGGCAGTCCGCGGTGGTCTCTGATGGTCTTCGGCAGTCTCCAGTGGTCTCCGATGGTCTCCGACGGTCATTGATGGTCTCCGATGGTCTCCGGTGGTCTCCGATGGTCTCTGATGGTCCCCGGTGGTCTCCAATGGTCTCTGGTGGTCTCTGATGGTCTCCAATGGTCTCCAGTGGTCTCTGATGGTCTCCAGTGGTCCCCGATGGTCTCCAACGGTCTCTGGTGGTCTCTGGTGGTCTCCGATGGTCTCTGAAGGTCTTCGGTGGTCTCTAATGGTCTCTGGTGGTCTCCAATGGTCTCTGGTGGTCTCCAATGGTCTCTGGTGGTCTCCGGTGGTCTCTAAAGGTCTCCGGTGGTCTCCAATGGTCTTTGTTGGTCTCCGATGGTCTCCGGTGGTCTCTGATAGTCTCTAGTGGCCTCCGATGGTCTCCGGCAGTCTCCGGTGGTCTCTGATGGTGTTTGGCAGTCTCCAATGGTCTCTGGTGGTCTCTAATGTCTCCGGTGGTCATCAATGGTCTCTGATGGTCTCTGGTGGTCTCCAGTGGTCTCCGATGGTCTCTGGTGGTCTCCAATGGTCTCTGGTGGTCTCAGGTGGTCTCCAGTGGTCTCTAAAGTTCTCCGGTAGTCTCCAATGGTCTCCGGTGGTCTCTGATAGTCTCCGGTGGCCTCCGATGGTCTCCGGCAGTCTCCGGTGGTCTCTGATGGTCTCCGGTGGTCATCGATGGTCTCCGATGGTCTCCGATGGTCTCTGATGTTCTCTGGTGGTCTCCAATGGCCTTTGGTTCTCTGGTGGTCTCCGGTGGTCATCGATGGTCTCCGATGGTCTCCGATGGTCTCTGATGGTCACAGATGGTCTCAGATGATCTCCAATGGTCTCCGGTGATCTCTGGTGGTCTCCGATGGTCTCCGGTGGTCTCTGGTGGTCTCAGGAGAACACTTTAGTTCTGCACTCCGGTGACACAGAGGTTAATCTCTGCAGGTTTCCACAACACACCGCACTGTACATTGTGGTGTGAATGGGGCCCACGGGAAACGATTGTCTTCTGCAATCCTCCTCTCCACATATGAAGGTGTGAAGGAGCTCTGAGTGCAGATAAAGAAGTGTCACAACTCAGGAGCACCAATCCATCTCCTCTCATCCTAAACCTGAGAGGAGGATTAAAAGGAGTGAGATGGGGAAGAGAGGAGAGGAGAGGAGGGGGGATAGATTTTGAGAAATAGAAAGAAAATATGAATTGATAAAGAGTAAAAAAAAGGAGAGACAGAGAGAAAAAGAAAGGGAGAAAAGGAAGGAAGGTAGGAGAAAGGGAAGAAAGGAAGGAAAGGAAGGAAGGAGAGAGGGAATGAAAGAAAAAAGAAAAGGAAGGAGGGAGGGAGGAAGGATGGAAGGAAAGAGAGAAGGAAGGAAGGGAAAATTATGGAAGACTGAAGAGAAGGAAGGAAGGATGGAAGAAAAACGATAAGGAAGGAAAGAACGAAAAAAGAGGAGGAAGGAAGGATGGAGGGAAGAGAGGAGAGAGGGATGGAGGAAAGGATCAAAGAAAAGAAAGAGGGAAGGAAGGAAGAATGAAAGAAAGGCGAAAGGAAGGAAGGAGGGAGGGAAGGAGAAAGGGGAAAAAGGAAGGATAGAGAGAAGGAAGGGAAGATAGAAGAAAAGAAAGAAGGAAGGAAGGAAGGAGGGAAGGATGGGAGAGTTAAAGAAAGGAGAGAAGGAAGGAGGGAGAGAGAGAGGGAAGGAAGGAGGAAGGGAAGGAAGGAGGAAGGGAAGGAAGGAGGGAGGGAGGGAGGGAAGGAAGGAGGAAGGGAAGGAAGGAGGAAGGGAAGGAAGGAGGGAGGGAGGGAGGGAAGGAAGGATGGATGGAGGGAGGGAAGGATGGGAGAATGAAATTAAGGAGAGAAGGAAGGAAGGGGAGAAGGAAGGAAGGAGAGGGAAGGAAGGAATGAATGAGAGAAGGAAGGAATGAATGAGAGAAGGAAGGAAGGAGAGAGGGAAGGAAGAAGGATGGAAGGAAGGAGAGAAAGAGAGAAGGAGAGAAGGAATCATTGAGAGAAGGAAGGAAGGAGAGAATAAAGGATGGAGAGAAGGAAGGAGGAAAGGAGAGAAGGGAGGAAGGAGGAAAGGAGAGAAGGAAGGAAGTATGAAGAGAAGGATGGAAGAAAGGAGAGAAGGAGAGAAGGAAGGATGGACAGAGAGAAGGAAGAGGAGGAAGGAAGGATGGAGAGAAGGAAGGATGCATGGAGAGAAGGATGGAAGAAATAAGAGAAAGAGAGAAGGAAGGAGGAAAGGAGAGAAGGAAGGAAGGAGAGAAGGAAGGATGCATGGAGAGAGAAGGATGGAAGAAATAAGAGAAAGAGAGAAGGAAGGAGGAAAGGAGAGAAGGAAGGAAGGAAGGAAGGAGGAAGGAAAGGATGGAAGAAAGGAGAGAAGGAAGGAAGGATGGAAGGAAGGAAGGAGAGAAGGAAGGATGGACGGAGAGAAGGATGGAAGGAGAGAAGGTAGAGGAGGAAGGAAGGAAAGAGAGAAGGAAGGAAGGATGGAGAGAAGGATGGAAGAAAGGAGAGAAGGAAGGATGGAAGGAAGAATGGACGGAGAGAAGAATGGAAGGAAGGAGAGAAGGAAAGATGGAAGGAAGGAAGAAGAGAAGGAAGAGGAGGAAGGAAGGAGGGAAAGAGAGAAGGAAGGATGGAAGCAATGAGAGATGGAAGAAAGTAACAAAGGTGAGAAGGAAGGATGGAAGGAAGGAAGGTGAGAAGGAAGGATGGAAGGAAGGAAGGTGAGAAGGAAGGATGGAAGGAAGGAAGGTGAGAAGGAAGGATGGAAGGAAGGAAGGAGAGGAGGAAGGAAGGAATCATGTAAAAGACTATCAATGTTGCCTTTGTTGCCGTCATCCTGATCAGATTTTAGACCTCTTCACACTGATGTTCCCATTGACTGACACGCATGCAGGACTTGTGCAGAGAACCTGCAGTGTGAACAGTTACATAGGATTTAATGGGGAATAATTTTTATGCGCTTTTGTCGCCCTGGCAAATCGCAGACAGGTGAGTGTGTAAAGGGGGTTTAGCTTTCATTTTTTTCCTAGCACAAGAAAAATGACAGCTGTGATCTGATTGGCTCCTGCAGGAAATTCATTTTCTAGGCCTATTCTTTTTTGTCGGGTGATCGCACTGTCGGAGCTGTGATGGAACATATCCGGAAGGTTCTTTTTAGTAAATAGCGGTTCAGAGAAGATGATGTCACATAATATGAAGTCCATCAGTGGGAGAGACACTTACCTTCATCTCCTGAGTGTCTGCATTTAAAGGGGAAGTACACACAATATATACCGGTCATAGAGATCAGCGTATCTACATCCCAATCATCTGTGTGCAAAGGACAGACTTATCTACGTATCTCCTCGTTACATACTCGTTGCCTGCTTCCTGCTTCACCGCCCCTTCTCGCCAAACAAGTCTGGAGGTCATTCAGAAAACAATACAACCCCCCCCCCAGAGCTAATGTCATGTCTCAAGTGTTAATGGATGAGTGCTCTTTAAAAGAAAGTCCATACATTCTTGTTGCAATTATGTAGAACAGCAGGCTCCATACTGCGGCCCGGGGGGTAATATTCCATACACTGACACCAACAATGGGGCATAATTCCTTCCATTATTGCCAGCAATGAGCCACTAACCCTATTTCTAACCATAAACCTAACCCTAATCATAACCCTAATCCTAATCATAACCCCAATCCTAGTCTAACCCTAACCATAGCCATAACCCTAATCCTAACTCTATTTATAACCATAGCCATAACCCAAACCCTAGTCTAACCCTAATCATAACCCTAACCATAACCCTACTCACAACCCTAACCATAGCCATAAACCTAACTATAGGCATTAACCCTAACCTGAACTTTATTTATACCCCCAACCCAAACCCTAATCTAACCCAAGCCACAACCCTAACCATAGCTATAACCCTAACCCTAGCCATAACCCTAGCCTATCCCTAACTATAGCCATAACCCTACTCACAACCCTAATCATAGCCATAACCCTAACCTTAGACATAACCTTAACCCTATTTATAACCCTAACCCAAACCCTAATCTAACCCAAGCTATAATCCTAACCATAACCCTAACCCTAGTCATAACCTTAACCCTAACCATAGCCATAATGTCACGGGAAGCACCCTCATGGCTAACAGAGGACAGAATGAGAATTAGACTTGAAAAACATAACATTAATAAATCACCGGGACCAGATGGCTTGCACCCGAGGGTACTTAGGGAACTCAGTCAAGTAATTGGCAGAACATTGTTCCTCATTTTTACTGACAGTCTACTGACTGGAATGGTACCAGATGATTGGAGAAAAGCCAATGTAGCTCCAATATTTAAAAAGAGCCAAAATACATCCCTGGGAATTACAGACCAGTCAGCCTAACATCAATAGTATGTAAACTCTTGGAGGGGATGATAAGGGACTATATACAAGATTTTAGTAATGAGAACGCTATCATTAGCAGTAATCAGCATGGATTCATGAAGAATCGTTCTTGCCAAACCAATCTACTAATCTTCTATGAGGAGGTGAGTTGCCATCTATATAAAGGAAGGCCCGTAGACGTGGTGTATCTAGATAAAGGAAGGCCCGTAGATGTGGTGTTTATAGATAAAGGAAGGCCCGTAGATGTGGTGTTTATAGATAAAGGAAGGCCCGTAGACATGGTGTATCTAGATAAAGGAAGGCCCGTAGACGTGGTGTATCTGGATAAAGGAAGGTCCGTAGACGTGGTGTATCTAGATAAAGGAAGGCCCGTAGACGTGGTGTATCTAGATAAAGGAAGGTCCGTAGACATGGTGTATCTAGATAAAGGAAGGCCCGTAGACGTGGTGTATCTAGATAAAGGAAGGCCCGTAGATGTGGTGTATCTAGATAAAGGAAGGCCCGTAGATGTGGTGTATCTGGATAAAGGAAGGCTCGTAGACGTGGTGTATCTAGATAAAGGAAGGTCCGTAGACGTGGTGTATCTAGATAAAGGAAGGCTCGTAGACGTGGTGTATCTAGATAAAGGAAGGCCCGTAGACGTGGTGTATCTAGATAAAGGAAGGCCCGTAGACGTGGTGTATCTAGATAAAGGAAGGCCCGTAGATGTGGTGTATCTAGATAAAGGAAGGCCCGTAGACGCGGTGTATCTAGATAAAGGAAGGCCCGTAGACGTGGTGTATCTAGATAAAGGAAGGTCCGTAGACGTGGTGTATCTATATAAAGGAAGGCCCGTAGACATGGTGTATCTGGATAAAGGAAGGCCCGTAGACGTGGTGTATCTAGATAAAGGAAGGCCCGTAGACGTGGTGTATCTGGATAAAGGAAGGCCCATAGACGGTGGTGTATTTAGATAAAGGAAGGCCCGTAGACGTGGTGTATCTAGATAAAGGAAGGCCTGTAGACGTGGTGTATCTGGATAAAGGAAGGCCCGTAGATGTGGTGTATCTAGATAAAGGAAGGCCCGTAAACGTGGTGTATCTAGATAAAGGAAGGCCCGTAGATGTGGTGTAGCTAGATAAAGGAAGGCCTGTAGACGTGGTGTATCTGGATAAAGGAAGGCCCGTAGACGTGGTGTATCTAGATAAAGGAAGGCCCGTAGACGTGGTGTATCTAGATAAATGAAGGCCCGTAGATGTGGTGTATCTAGATAAAGAAAGGGCCGTAGACGTGGTGTATCTGGATAAAGGAAGGCCCGTAGATGTGGTGTATCTAGATAAAGGAAGGCCTGTAGACGTGGTGTATCTAGATAAAGGAAGGCCTGTAGACGTGGTGTATCTAGATAAAGGAAGGCCCGTAGACGTGGTGTATCTAGATAAAGGAAGGCCCGTAGACGTGGTGTATCTGGATAAAGGAAGGCCCGTAGATGTGGTGTATCTAGATAAAGGAAGGCCCGTAGATGTGGTGTATCTAGATAAAGGAAGGCCCGTAGATGTGGTGTATCTAGATAAAGAAAGGCCCGTAGATGTGGTGTATCTAGATAAAGGAAGGCCCGTAGACGTGGTGTATCTAGATAAAGGAAGGTCCGTAGACGTGGTGTATCTAGATAAAGGAAGGTCCGTAGACGTGGTGTATCTAGATAAAGGAAGGCCCGTAGATGTGGTGTATCTAGATAAAGGAAGGCCCGTAGACGTGGTGTATCTAGATAAAGGAAGGCCCGTAGATGTGGTGTTTATAGATAAAGGAAGGCCCGTAGATGTGGTGTTTATAGATAAAGGAAGGCCCATAGACATGGTGTATCTAGATAAAGGAAGGCCCGTAGACGTGGTGTATCTGGATAAAGGAAGGTCCGTAGACATGGTGTATCTAGATAAAGGAAGGCCCGTAGACGTGGTGTATCTAGATAAAGGAAGGCCCGTAGATGTGGTGTATCTAGATAAAGGAAGGCCCGTAGATGTGGTGTATCTGGATAAAGGAAGGCTCGTAGGCGTGGTGTATCTAGATAAAGGAAGGTCCGTAGACGTGGTGTATCTAGATAAAGGAAGGCTCGTAGACGTGGTGTATCTAGATAAAGGAAGGCCCGTAGACGTGGTGTATCTAGATAAAGGAAGGCCCGTAGACGTGTGTATCTAGATAAAGGAAGGTCCGTAGACATGGTGTATCTAGATAAAGGAAGGCCCGTAGACGTGGTGTATCTAGATAAAGGAAGGCCTGTAGACGTGGTGTATCTAGATAAAGGAAGGCCCGTAGACGTGGTGTATCTAGATAAAGGAAGGCCCGTAGATGTGGTGTATCTAGATAAAGGAAGGCCCATAGATGTGGTGTATCTAGATAAAGGAAGGCCCGTAGACGTGGTGTATCTAGATAAAGGAAGGCCCGTAGACGTGGTGTATCTAGATAAAGGAAGGCCTGTAGATGTGGTGTATCTAGATAAAGGAAGGCCTGTAGATGTGGTGTTTATAGATAAAGGAAGGCCCGTAGATGTGGTGTATCTAGATAAAGGAAGGCCTGTAGATGTGGTGTTTATAGATAAAGGAAGGCCCGTAGACGTGGTGTATCTGGATAAAGGAAGGCCCGTAGACGTGGTGTATCTAGATAAAGGAAGGCCCGTAGACGTGGTGTATCTAGATAAAGGAAGGTCGTAGACATGGTGTATCTAGATAAAGGAAGGCCCGTAGACGTGGTGTATCTAGATAAAGGAAGGCCCGTAGACGTGGTGTATCTAGATAAAGGAAGGCCCGTAGACGTGGTGTATCTAGGTAAAGGAAGGCCCGTAGACGTGGTGTATCTGGATAAAGGAAGGCCCGTAGATGTGGTGTATCTGGATAAAGGAAGGCCCGTAGACGTGGTGTATCTGGATAAAGGAAGGCCCGTAGATGTGGTGTATCTAGATAAAGGAAGGCCCGTAGATGTGGTGTATCTAGATAAAGGAAGGCCCGTAGATGTGGTGTATCTAGGTAACTATAATCATCCAAGCCATAACCGTAACACTTTGAAAACGCAACAAAACGCATCAAAAACGCCCAATACAGAGACGCATCTGGACTGAATTTTATGGTGTGAAGCGGCCCTAAAATGTTGCATTCCCCGTCGTTTTCTGGGCACAGGAAGCCAATCCAGCAGCCGTCACTCCCCCCCCCCCCCCCCCCGCCCTGAAAATCAGCACGCTGACAGGAGTAGAGAGCCCCACAATAGTCGCTGCTCCTTTCGCTGTCCACTCATACGCTAGGGGCGGGGCGGGGAGGGGAGGGGAGCCAGCCACGTTGCTCGACTTTAGTACAGAAAAAGGGTTATTATGACTGTGCAGCAGAGCTGTGAAATTCTCAGGACCGGATGGACAAATGCGAATCCTCGACACGCAACGCATTTCTAACATGTGTGTCTCATCCGTGTAATTAGCGGTTTGTCTGGAGTTCCGCTTCAAAGTCGCAGAGGTTGAAAAAGTAACAAAATATATATAAATCCTGAATAATAATAATAATAAAATGTTACCTTGTTTCCCGATCTACAAGATTTCCGTTACATAAACTGCAATGATTTGTGCCTAAAAGTACAACACTGCGTCCTGCCGGAGTCCCCCCCTCACCTGTCAGAGTTTCACAGTGGTCTGTCCCTCCGGGTGATGGAGTCCCCCCCTCACCTGTCAGAGTTTCACAGTGGTCTGTCCCTCCGGGTGATGGAGTCCCCCCTCACCTGTCAGAGTCGCAGTGGTCTGTCCCTCCAGGTGATTCCCCCCTCACCTGTCAGAGTCGCAGTGGTCTGTCCCTCCAGGTGATGGAGTCCCCCCCTCACCTGTCAGAGTCGCAGTGGTCTGTCCCTCCAGGTGATTCCCCCCCTCACCTGTCAGAGTCGCAGTGGTCTGTCCCTCCAGGTGATGGAGTCCCCCCTCACCTGTCAGAGTCGCAGTGGTCTGTCCCTCCAGGTGATGGAGTCCCCCCCACCTGTCAGAGTCGCAGTGGTCTGTCCCTCTAGGTGATGGAGTCCCCCCCTCACCTGTCAGAGTCGCAGTGGTCTGTCCCTCCAGGAGATGGAGTCCCCCCTCACCTGTCAGAGTCGCAGTGGTCTGTCCCTCCAGGTGATGGAGTCCCCCCCTCACCTGTCAGAGTCGCAGTGGTCTGTCCCTCCAGGTGATGGAGTCCCCCCCTCACCTGTCAGAGTCGCAGTGGTCTGTCCCTCCAGGTGATTCCCCCCTCACCTGTCAGAGTCGCAGTGGTCTGTCCCTCCAGGTGATTCCCCCCCTCACCTGTCAGAGTCTCAGTGGTCTGTCCCTCCAGGTGATGGAGTCCCCCCCTCACCTGTCAGAGTCGCAGTGGTCTGTCCCTCCAGGTGATGGAGTCCCCCCTCACCTGTCAGAGTCGCAGTGGTCTGTCCCTCCAGGTGATGGAGTCCCCCCCTCACCTTTCAGAGTCGCAGTGGTCTGTCCCTCCAGGTGATGGAGTCCCCCCCTCACCTGTCAGAGTCGCAGTGGTCTGTCCCTCCAGGTGATTCCCCCCTCACCTGTCAGAGTCGCAGTGGTCTGTCCCTCCAGGTGATGGAGTCCCCCCCTCACCTGTCAGAGTCGCAGTGGTCTGTCCCTCCAGGTGATGGAGTCCCCCCCCACCTGTCAGAGTCGCAGTGGTCTGTCCCTCCAGGTGATGGAGTCCCCCCCCCACCTGTCAGAGTCGCAGTGGTCTGTCCCTCCAGGTGATGGAGTCCCCCCCTCACCTGTCAGAGTCGCAGTGGTCTGTCCCTCCAGGTGATGGAGTCCCCCCCCACCTGTCAGAGTCGCAGTGGTCTGTCCCTCCAGGTGATGGAGTCCCCCCCTCACCTGTCAGAGTCGCAGTGGTCTGTCCCTCCAGGTGATGGAGTCCCCCCCTCACCTGTCAGAGTCGCAGTGGTCTGTCCCTCCAGGTGATGGAGTCCCCCCCTCACCTGTCAGAGTCGCAGTGGTCTCTTTGCAGGTCGGTGAGGTTCCGGCGTCTTTGCAGGATTGCTCTCTACAAGTTCTTTCCATCACACGGCTCTCAGCCTCGCTCACCGGGGAGATCAGACCCATGGCAACCGCATTCCTCCTCGCAGTGCCAGGGTGTAATTAGAGTGCCCCCGGGGGGGGTGACACACAAATGCCTCCGCAGTCCTCGTACACACCATGATATCTATACACATACAAGGCCGATACATTGTTACCTTCCTCCATTGTTCACTTTCTTCCGGAACTTCTGGACGGTTCACTTTCTACGTTCAACCATCAAATCAATCATCTCTATGGGGGCTGGGGGGGCTCTTCTCTATGGGGCTGGGGGGGCCCTTCTCTATGGGGGCTGGGGGGCTCTTCTCTATGGGGGCTGGGGGGCTCTTCTCTATGGGGATTGGTGTGGCCCTTCTCTATGGTGATTGGTGTGGCCCTTCTCTATGGTGATTGGTGTGGCCTGGTGATTGGTGTGGCCCTTTTCTATGGGGGTTGGGGGGCCTTCTCTATGGGGGGCTGAGGTGGCCCTTCTCTATAGGGATTGGTGTGGGTCTTCTCTATGGGGGCCTTCTATATGGGGGCTGGGGGGGCATTCTCTATGGGGGGTTGGGGGGGACTTCTCTATGGGGGGCTGGTGTGGGTCTTCTCTATGGGGGCTGGGGGCCTTCTCTATGGGGGGCTGAGGGGGGCTTCTCTATGGGGGGCTGGTGTGGCCCTTCTCATTGGGGGCTACTGTGACCTTTCTCTATGGGGTTTGATGTGACCCTTCTCTATGGGGGCTGGGGTGGCCCTTTTCTATCGAGGCTGATGCAGACATCTGATGTAAAGGGGCACTCTGATGGGGTCACCCCATGTAAAGGGGCACACTGATGGGGACACCTGATGTAAAGGGGCACTCTGATGGGGACACCTGATGTAAAGGGGCACTCTGATGGGGACACCTGATATAAAGGGGCTCTCGGATGGGGACACCCAACATAAAGGGGCACTCTGATAGGGCACCTGATGTAAAGGGGCACGCTGATGGGGACACATGATGTAAAGGGGCACTCTGGTGGGGCACCTGATGTAAAGGGGCACGCTGATGGGGACACCTAATGTAAAGGGGCACTCTGATGGGGACACCCAATGTAAAGGGGCACTCTGATGGGGACACCTGATGTAAAGGGGCACTCTGATGGGGACACCCAATGTAAAGGGGCACTCTGATGGGGACACCTGATGTAAAGGGGCACTCTGATGGGCACACCCTATGTAAAGGGGCACTCTGATGGGGACACCTGATGTAAAGGGGCACTCTGATGGGGACACCCAATGTAAAAGGGCACTCTGACAAGGCACCTGATGTAAAGGGGCACTGTGATGGGGACACCCAATGTAAAGGGGCACTCTAACGGGGCACCTGAAGTAAAGGGGCACTCTGATGGGGACACATGATGTAAAGGGGCACTCTAATGGGGACACCTGATGTAAAGGGGCACACTGATGGGGACACCTGATGTAAAGGGGCACTCTGATGGGGACACCCGATATAGAGGGGTACGCTGATGCAGACATCTGATGTAAAGGGCCACTCTGATGGGAACACTCGATGTAAAGGGGCACTCTGATGGGAACACCCGATGTAAAGGGGCACTCTGATGGGAACACCCGATGTAAAGGGGCACTCTGATGGGAACACCCGATGTAAAGGGGCACTCTGATGGGAACACCCGATGTAAAGGGGCACTCTGATGGGAACACCCGATGTAAAAGGGCACTCTGATGGGAACACCCGATGTAAAGGGGCACTCTGATGGGAACACCCGATGTAAAGGGGCACTCTGATGGGAACACCCGATGTAAAGGGGCACTCTGATGGGAACACCCGATGTAAAAGGGCACTCTGATGGGGACACCCGATGTAAAGGGGCACTCTGATGGGAACACCCGATGTAAAGGGGCATTCTGATGGGAACACCCGATGTAAAGGGGCACTCCGATGGGAACACCCGATGTAAAGGGGCACTCCGATGGGAACACTCGATGTAAAGGGGCACTCCGATGGGAACACCCGATGTAAAGGGGCACTCGGACCCAACATCAGAAGACATATTGGGGGAGATTTACTAAAACCGGAGCACATACAATCTGATGCAGCTGTGCATAGCAGCCAATCAGCTTCCAGATTTTATTGTCAAAGCTTCATTGAAAAAAGCTGAAGTTAGAAGCTGATTGGCCGCCGTGTACAGCTGCCTCAGATTTAGTAAATCTCCCCCATAGAAATTGTCTCAGTTTCCATGTTTTGCAGAGTATTGGGCACAATGTGATCTCCGCCCCCTAGTGTGCGCTAAGGTGCATTACACAGGGAGGGTGACACCATCGCTCCGAGGCTGCAGCTCTATAGAGAGTCTGCTGACTCCTCTAAGGATTACTGTCGCTGATCTTCATCTGTGTTCTTATCCGTAGAACCCGAGAGCTTCTCCGCTGATAATAATGATACAGAAGTCAGCGCACAGCGAAGGCCGAGCGGTGGGGGAAGGGGGCCCCTTTGTAGGTGTTTGCTGAGAAAACCGGATCAGGCCAATCAATACCGAGCAAACATTACAGAGCCGCTCTGCAAATACAGCCGTGTGTGTGATATCATCTGCGAGGAATACAGACTGCGAGTACACCGACCCCGCCGCAGTACACCGCGAGGGGGGGAAGTATTGTACACTCGCCCCACTGACAAAGAAACGATCGTCTATCATTTTATTGGTCGGTTTATTATAACAGAGAGAGAAGAACAGAACAAATATCCAGAAAAACGCATTTCAAAAAAAGTTATAAATTGATTTGCATTTTAAGTGATTGAAAAAAGTGAGTGGAATAAGTATGTGAACCCTTCACAGAACATCACTTAGTGGTTGGTGGAGAAACCCTTGTTGGTGATCACAGAGGTCAGACGTTTCTTGGAGTTGGCCTCCAGGTTCGCACATCTCAGGAGGGATTTTGTCCTCTTTGTAGATCCTCTCCAAGTCATGAAGGTTTCCAGGCTGACGTTTGGTGACTCCAATCTTCAGCTCCCTCCACATATTTTCTATGGGATTAAGGTCTGGAGACTGGCTAGGCCACTCAAGGACCTTAATGTGCTTCTTCTTGAGCCGCTCCTTTGTTGCCTTGGTCGTGTGTTTTGGGTCATTGTCATGCTGGAAGACCCATCCATGACCCGTCTTCAATGCCCTGGCTGAGGGAAGGAGGTTCTCACCCAAGATTTGATGGTACATGACCCCGTCCATCATCCCTTTGATGAGGTGAAGTTGTCCTGTCCCCTTAGCAGAAAAATACTCAAAGCATAATGTGTAGACCTCCATGTATGACGGTGGGGGATGGTGTTCTTGGGGTCATAGGACCTTCATGTATGACGGTGGGGGATGGTGTTCTTGGGGTCATAGGACCTTCATGTATGACGGTGGGGGATGGTGTTCTTGGGGTCATAGGACCTTCATGTATGACGGTGGGGGATGGTGTTCTTGGGGTCATAGGACCTTCATGTATGACGGTGGGGGATGGTGTTCTTGGGGTCATAGGACCTCCATGTATGACGGTGGGGGATGGTGTTCTTGGGGTCATAGGACCTTCATGTATGACGGTGGGGGATGGTGTTCTTGGGGTCGTAGGACCTCCATGTATGACGGTGGGGGATGGTGTTCTTGGGGTCATAGGACCTCCATGTATGACGGTGGGGGATGGTGTTCTTGGGGTCATAGGACCTTCATGTATGACGGTGGGGGATGGTGTTCTTGGGGTCGTAGGACCTCCATGTATGACGGTGGGGATGGTGTTCTTGGGGTCATAGGACCTCCATGTATGACGGAGGGGGATGGTGTTCTTGGGGTCATAGGACCTTCATGTATGATGGTGGGGGATGGTGTTCTTGGGGTCGTAGGTCCTCCATGTATGATGGTGGGGGATGGTGTTCTTGGGGTCGTAGGACCTCCATGTATGACGGTGGGGGATGGTGTTCTTGGGGTCATAGGAACTCCATGTATGACGGTGGGGGATGGTGTTCTTGGGGTCATAGGTCCTCCATGTATGACGGTGGGGGAGGGTGTTCTTGGGGTCATAGGTCCTCCATGTATGACGGTGGGGGAAGGTGTTCTTGGGGTCATAGGTCCTCCATGTATGACGGTGGGGGATGGTGTTCTTGGGGTCATAGGTCCTCCATGTATGACGGTGGGGGATGGTGTTCTTGGGGTCATAGGAACTCCATGTATGACGGTGGGGGATGGTGTTCTTGGGGTCATAGGTCCTCCATGTATGACGGTGGGGGAGGGTGTTCTTGGGGTCATAGGTCCTCCATGTATGACGGTGGGGGAAGGTGTTCTTGGGGTCATAGGTCCTCCATGTATGACGGTGGGGGATGGTGTTCTTGGGGTCATAGGTCCTCCATGTATGACGGTGGGGGATGGTGTTCTTGGGGTCATAGGAACTCCATGTATGACGGTGGGGGATGGTGTTCTTGGGGTCATAGGTCCTCCATGTATGACGGTGGGGGAGGGTGTTCTTGGGGTCATAGGTCCTCCATGTATGACGGTGGGGGATGGTGTTCTTGGGGTCGTAGGTCCTCCATGTATGACGGTGGGGGATGGTGTTCTTGGGGTCATAGGACCTTCATGTATGACGGTGGGGGATGGTGTTCTTGGGGTCGTAGGTCCTCCATGTATGATGGTGGGGGATGGGTTTCTTGGGGTCATAGGACCTCCATGTATGACGGTGGGGGATGGTGTTCTTAGGGGTCATAGGTCCTCCATGTATGGTGGTGGGGGATGGTGTTCTTGGGGAAACTTCCCCCGGTTCTCCTCGGAATCATTCGATGGTCATTAGTGATCTTCAGACGGACCTGTACATGTGATTTCCTGAGCGGGGGGGACCTGTACATGTGATTTCCTGAGCGGGGGGGACCTGTACATGTGATTTCCTGAGCGGGGGGGACCTGTACATGTGATTTCCTGAGCGGGGGGGACCTGTACATGTGATTTCCTGAGCGGGGGGGACCTGTACATGTGATTTCCTGAGCGGGGGGATCTTGCGGGGGCTGCAGGATTTCAGTCCCTCGCGGTGTAGTGTGTCACCGATTGTTCTCTTGGTGACTATGGTCCCAGCTGAGATCATGGAGAAGATTCTCCGGTGTAGTTCTGGGCGGATTCCTCACCGTTCTCCTGATCATTGATCCTCCACGAGGTGAGATCTTCCATGGAGCCCCAGACCGAGGAGATCCATCGTTATTTTGTGTCTCTTCTGTAGCACCTATAACCCGTTGCAGGGTGGACTGGACTGAATGGGCTTACCGGTGACCTTCTCTCGGCCTGCTCCTCCACATCTAGGGGTTCCCAGGGTGGACACCCAACGACTTGTACACTGACACAGATAAAGTCCTTTCAAAAGGTTTCATTTTGTAGTAGAACTTTCACAAAACACAGTCTCTTAGGGAACAGAGGGCACGGGGTGAAGAACTCAGGTACCTTGAACTGCTGGTTGTAACAAAGTCTCTACTTCCACCCAGAGAGTAGCCACTCGCAGCTGGGCACTTCAAGGCTGAACAGACCTCTAGCCAGAGATCATGGCAGTCGGTACGTTGACTCAAAACTTGAACAATCAACTGAAGATAAACAGGAACCTTTTTCCTCCGTACCTGGAACGTCTCCAGCTTCATTTGAGGTACTGGAAAAGTGCCGACTCGTCAATGTCCTTCCCAACTCAGTAACCAGGCACTTCTCAGGATGACACTTGCCGGCCCTCCTCCGAAGAGTCCTCCCCCGATCACTTCCACGAGCTGTGGTGTCCCTCCAAGTCAAGAGCACACCCGGACACCCGGACACTACGAATCCTCCCTCAGTTACTGCGCCTGGGACTAGCCGGTTCTGAGACTTGGGAACAGACGAATCCTCACCCCAGACCAGAAGGGTATATCAGGGGCCACTGATAGGAACATGCTGCAGGATGTCGAACACCCCGTGTCTGGGACCCCTCACAGGGCTCAGTGATGTCACCGCTTTCTAGTGAATGGATTGGCTGCATTCTCAGTGATGTCACCGCTCTCTAGTGATTGGATAGGCCACATTCTCAGTGATGTCACCGCTCTCTAGTGATTGGATAGGCTGCACTCTCAGTGATGTCACCGCTCTCTAGTAATTGGATAGGCCGCATTCTCAGTGATGTCACCGCTCTCTAGTGATTGGATAGGCCACATTCTCAGTGATGTCACCGCTCTCTAGTAATTGGATAGGCTGCATTCTCAGTAATGTCATCGCTCTCTAGTGATTGGATAGGCCACATTCTCAGTGATGTCATCGCTCTCTAGTGATTGGATAGGCCACATTCTCAGTGATGTCATCGCTCTCTAGTGAATGGATAGGCTGTATTCTCAGTGATGTCATCGCTCTCTAGTGAATGGATAGGCTGTATTCTCAGTGATGTCACCGCTATCTAGTGATTGGATAGGCTGCATTTTCAGTGATGTCACTTCTCTCTAGTGATTGGATAGGCTGCATTTTCAGTGATGTCACCGCTATCTAGTGATTGGATAGGCTGCATTTTCAGTGATGTCACCGCTCTCTAGTGATTGGATAGGCTGCATTCTCAGTGATGTCACTGCTCTCTAGTGAATGGATAGGCCACATTCTCAGTGATGTCACCGCTCTCTAGTGATTGGATAAGCTGCATTCTCAGTGATGTCACTGCTCTCTAGTGATTGGATAGGCTGCATTCTCAGTGATGTCACCGCTCTCTAGTGAATGGATAGGCTGCATTCTCAGTGATGTCATCGGATTTGATAGGCTGCATTCTCAGTGATGTCACTGCTCTCTAGTGAATGGATAGGCCACATTCTCAGTGATGTCACCGCTCTCTAGTGATTGGATAAGCTGCATTCTCAGTGATGTCACCGCTCTCTAGTGATTGGATAGGCTGTATTCTCAGTGATGTCACCGCTCTCTAGTGAATGGATAGGCTGCATTCTCAGTGATGTCATCGGATTTGATAGGCTGCATTCTCAGTGATGTCACTGCTCTCTAGTGAATGGATAGGCTGTATTCTCAGTGATGTCACCGCTCTCTAGTAATTGGATAGGCTGCATTCTCAGTGATGTCACCGCTCTCTAGTGAATGGATAGGCTGCATTCTCAGTGATGTCACCGCTCTCTAGTGAATGGATAGACTGCATTCTCAGTGATGTCACCGCTCTCTAGTGAATGGATAGGCTGTATTCTCAGTGATGTCATCGGATTTGATAGGCTGCATTCTTAGTGATGTCACCGCTCTCTAGTGAATGGATAGGCTGCATTCTCAGTGATGTCACCGGTTGTAGAATATGAACACATTGTTATCATTTTAAAGGTGTAATATTATTATAGTTCCTAAAAAAACTAGTGGGGTAAATCTCTGCTGGTAATTAAGTATCTGTAATAATATAAATAAAGTGCGGCATCTTATTGTGATTTCATGAACTGCAAATAGAAGCTGTGCTGGCCGGGCAGTGTCAATGAATGGTACAAGTTATATATATATATATTGTATATACAGATCACAGTGAACTCTCCAGAAAACTATGTGTAATGTGACATCTAGTGGTCACTGTGCGGTACTACTCCTAATAAGAATCTCGCGGATTACTCTCTGATGGTAGAATGTAGAACATGTTGTATTGTGTTAACCAAAAATAAGAAAAAAAGTCTTGTCCTAGTGATACAATTTAGTGTAAAATCAAAAATAATAAAAATGTAGACTTTATTAATTGATTACATTTTTTTTTTTATTTGCCAATATGTCTGAGGAAGCAGCCTAGTGATCGGAAAGCTTCCATTTATAATCTCATTAATTATCCAAAAAAAAAAGGTAAAACTATAACAATACTTTTTCCCCACACTGGAACCTAAACGCTAACTGAATAGCATCTAGCTTTGTATAAATAATTGACTTTTATTCATAAAATACTTGTTTTTAGCTCCTTTCATCTGTTTTTTTTTTAAGCCACTTCCTATTCGCACTCCAGCGATGGCAATTCCCAGAGCAGCTCTCCTGATGGTGACAACAATGAATTCTGTGTCTAATGTGTTTTAAAGGTCATTTGTAATCAGAGGCACATGTGACAGGGTGACAACGAGGGAAAGCAATTGGGGAACAGGTTCAGAGCGTTGTCACCCTATAACAGGAAGTGCCGGAACAAGGACCATCATGGCGGGATCACCGGGGATTATCTTAATGAAAACTGCAGATTTAAAAACACTGCAAATCACTACAGAAATGAACAAATTATGAGATTCTAGTGTTTAGTTTTATTTTAAAGTGATTGTAAAGGTGCAACCTATGCATTAAGATACCCCCCCCCCCCCGAACCTTACCTGCACCCCACCTCCATCCACTGATGTTGCACGAAGGTCTCGGCTGTCCGGGACTCTCTCTCTCCTGATTGGTTGAGACACCACTGGCTCTCGCTGCTGGCAAATTCGGTGAGCCAATGAGGAGAGAGAGGGGGTGGAGCCAAGCCAGGGCTCCGTGTCTGAATGAACACACGGAGCAGCGGCTCGGCTTGGGTGACCCCATAGCAAGCTGCTTGGTGTGCAGGTATCCCCGCGGCGATCGAGTCCGCGGGACCCGTGGGCGCGGTCACGGAGCTTGCATCAGGCGCGCGCATGGGCACGGCGGGAAATTCAAACTAACGTACGGGTACATTACTTTGCCCAGCCGTGCCGACATATAAGTACAGGAGCCGGTCAGAACCGGTTTAAAAAAATAAATAAAATGTAATTGCTGTGTGCCGCTAAAGTGTTTGGATTTGGCTTGAAGAAAAGGTGGCAGCCCTAGATCCAGCGATGCCCTCACCCGAGCCGGTTCTTCAATCAGCTTCAGGTGCCGGCACTGGCATCTCTAGTAAGGGAAACAGGCAGCGAAGCCTTGCTACTGTGCATGCGCAAGTCACCCTGCGCCTTGTGAATGGTGCCGCAGTCTTCTGGGACCTCGATGTGTCCCAGAAAGACTGCATGGGAAGGAGGGGGGGAGGGGGAGAACCTCAGTTTGCCGCAGCAATCAAAATCAGGTACCCCCCCCCCCCCTTAAAAGTACCAAATGTGGCAGGGGGGCTTCCCCCTTTTGGGTGTAACTCCACTTTAAGCCCTTGTACACACGGTCGGAAATTCCGATGGAAAACGTCCGATTGGACTGTGTTGTCGGAGAATCCAACCGTGTGTGGGCTCCATCGGACTTTTTCCGTCGGAATGTCTGACCAACAAAGTTTGAGAGCTGGATATAACATTTTCCGACAACATGATCCGATCAGACTTTGTCCGATTGTTTGTAGAGAATTCCGATCGGACAAAGTGCCACGCATGCTCAGATCAAATTTCTAGACCAAAGCTATTGGCTACTAGCCTGAATGTAGTCCCGTCGTAACGAAATAACGTCATCACGCTATGTACGATCGGATTTTCCGATAAGTTTGTCCGACCGTGTGTATGCAACACCAGGTAAAAATCCGACGGATTTTGTTTTCGGAATGTCTGACCGTGTGTACGGGGGCTTAGACAACTCTCATGGACTAGCATGGGATTCGACATCTCATGCGACTTGGGGGCCTCACAAGTCGGATCCCGGACCGGAGTCGCAAAGGGAAGTCCTCTCTGCTTGCATGCGCAGTACACAGCGGACAGTATCCAACGGGGGACACTATTGGACATGACACCGGCCAAACACGTTGGATTCCCGACAACCCCTCCCCCCAACCCCCACCCAGCCGTGCTCAGTGGTTTGATCCACCAGTCCCTGTTTCCTGTAATGACATAGATGACCAGCAGGAGGAACCACAGAGCACAGCGGGGCAGGGAATCGGGGACGCGCACACATCATTACACGGAGTACAGGGGGATCAGGCTGTGTGGTGAGGCGCCCCCTATGGGAGACATGCAAATGACAGTCTGGGGTCAGAGGAAGGGGGCAGAATGACATCAAATCTTTCCGACGGACTTGAGTCCGGTCCAAATATCCGTTCATCTGTATGCTAGTCTGACGGACAGAAACCGACGCGAGGGCAGCTATTGGCTACTGGCTATGAACTTCCTTATTCTAGTCCGGTCGTACGTCATCACGTTTGAATCCGTCGGACTTTGGTGTGATTGTGTGTGGCCAAGTCCGTTTGTTCGGAAAGTCCGTCGGGAAGACCGTCGGGCCTAGTCTGGCGGAGAGTCCGGTCGTGTGTACGCGACATTAGCCTCACTCCTGATTCCACATTCAGGGGTGTTTGGACCGGAGTCACAAAGGGAAGTCCTCTCTGCTTGCATGCGCAGTACACAGTGGACAGTATCCAACGGGGGACAATATTTGACATGACACCGGCCAAACACGTTGGATTCCAGACACCCCCACCCCGCCGTGCTCAGTGGTTTGATCCACCAGTCCCTGTTTCCTGTAATGGCATAGGTGACCAGCAGGAGGAACCACAGAGCACAGCGTGGCAGGGAATCGGGGGCACGCACACATCATTACACGGAGTACAGGGAGATCAGGCTGTGGTGAGGCGCCCCCTATGGGAGACATGCAAATGACAGTCTGGGGTCAGAGGAAGTGGGCAGAATTACATCAAATCTTTCCGACGGACTTGAGTCCGGTCCAAATATCCGTTCATCTGTATGCTAGTCTGACGGACAGAAACCGACGCGAGGGCAGCTATTGGCTACTGGCTATGAACTTCCTTATTCTAGTCCGGTCGTACGTCATCACGGTCGAATCCGTCGGACTTTGGTGTGATTGTGTGTGGGCAAGTCCGTTCGTTCGGAAAGTCCGTGGGAACTCCGCTGAAAAGTCAGTCGGGAAGACCGTCGGACCTAGTCTGGCGGAAAGTCCGGTGGTGTGTACGCGACATTAGCCTCACTCCTGATTCCACATTTCAGGGAGCCGCAAAGGGAAGTCCTCTCACCACTTTCGCTTCCACCGCGATGCGTGACAAAGACATCGATAAACGAACCTATCGTGAGAGTAATATGGAACAGCCAATGCCGAACTCCTGATGAAAAATACTACTTGCCCCAATCTGAGTCCCGCCCCCGCCCCACCCCCCCGGAACAAGTAACAGCTGGCGTTCCATCGCCCCGGCTCCATTCTCACCGATGCCGGGGATAGGCGGCTGGCCCTGTACATTGCTCTGCCACTCTATTCCCATACAAAATATATATATATTTTTTATTCATTTTGCAAAAAAAAATTCAATGATAGTTAATGGAAGGCCAATTGGATGAGATGGAAAACGTTCACCATGTGATTGTAGGGTGGGTGGGGGGGTGGGGGCTGGGCTGATTGGCTTCCATCTACAACTGTCATGTTTATGCATTGAACAATGCTATCCCCGGGGGAACAATACTACTGTGTTTCCCGGAAAATAAGACCGGGTCTTATAATTAATTTTTGGCTACAAATAACACACTAGGGTTTATTTTCAGGGGGTGTCTTATCTCTGCCCCCCGTCATCTCAGGGGTCATCATTATTAGTGTGAGAGGAAAACAATTTACTTTGATGAAAACAAGGAAAAAAAAAAAAAAGAAACAACGTTCTTTCCCGCATAACAAGGAAAGAACGAATAATGGTAAAATGATGGATGAGAAGCCATTGTACGGTGTATGGGGAGACCGACGCACCACCAGGGGGAGGAGCTTCGTCTCTGCGCCCAACAGGAAACATTCTCAGCATTCCGAACTATGGGAACCGTAGTCATGGTAATCCCCCGGGTACAAATCCGGCTGGGAATGCAGCTCAGCCGTGGAAAGATCCGGGCTGGAAGCCGGAACTACAGTAAAAGACAACTTCCCTAAAAACAGAATGAACACCTACCTGTCCCCACATAGGGTGAGCATGGGTTTGCTCTGAACTTGGGTTCTAACCAATCCTGGAAAGGGAGGATGTCAATCTTGACCACTGTCACCCAATCACCTGTCACCAGGGGTTCCCCGCCCTCCAACAGATGCACAAAGGGGTGGAGATGCTCATGACATCATTGGCCTAATATGACTGCAGGGTTCAATGTAGGTGACCTAATATGGCCATCAATGATGTCATGACGTTCCCTGCCCCTCTGTGCAGCTGCGGGGTGCCGAATGCCCTGGCGGCAGTTGATTGGGCAGCAGTGGGAGTGAGTGACATCTACCTTACAGGTTGGGTCCCAACCCAAGTTCCGGTGTTCAAAAATGTCCGCCTATCAAATAGTGTCCGCTGTGTACTGCGCAGGCGCAGCGCTTGCGCAGTACGGGGCACAAAGAGATACGGAAAATCTCCGAAGATGAACGGCGCCTGCGCCGCGAGTCGAGGTGCAAGCCCCACCATCCAAGTGGACATAGGGCTGCACATATTAGAGGGCCCCTTGCCACGCTTCGCTCGCCACACTTCGGGCACGTCCACTTGGATGGTGGGGCTTGCACCAGGACTCACGGCGCAGGCGCCGTTCATCTTCAGAGATTTTCCAAATCTACTTGTCCTGTGTACTGCGCATGCACAGTACACAGCCGACACTATCCAACGGGGGACACTATTTGACATGACACCGGCCAAACACGTTGGATTCCCGACAACCCTCCCACCCCGCCATGCTCAGTGGTTTGATCCACCAGTCCCCGTTTCCTGTAATGACATAGGGGGCGCCTCACCACACAGCCTGATCCCCCTGTACTCTGTGTAATGATATATTATACAAGAGTGACATCACCGCTCTCCAGATATAAGATATATTATACGGGAGTGACATCACCGCTCTCCAGATATAAGATATATTATACAGGAGTGACATCACCACTCTCCAGATATAAGATATATTATACGGGAGTGACATCACTGCCCTCCAGATATAAGATATATTATACAGGAGTGACATCACCACTCTCCAGATATAAGATATATTACACAGGAGTGACATGACATGACACCGGCCAAACACGTTGCATTCCCGAGAACCCCCCCACCCCGCCGTGCTCAGTGGTTTGATCCACCAGTCCCCGTTTCCTGTAATGACATAGGTGACCAGTAGGAGGAACCACAGAGCACAGCGGGGTAGGGATCGGGGGTGGGCATTCCTCACGGACTGAGCGGCGCACACATCATTACACAGAGTACAGGGGGATCAGGCTGTGTGGTGAGGCGCCCCCTATGGGAGACATGCAAATGACAGTCTGGGGTCAGAGGAAGGGGGCAGAATGTCAATGAGGAATGCTGGGGCTGGATGGAGGAACAGAAAGCCTGGGAGGGGGGGGTGCCCTGGGGGCAGCTGATTGATTGGGAATTTTTCATATTGGGGGATGAAAAGAAATGTAGTTAGAGCTCTACTTTATCACATTGTCCCCAGGGTGTGACTCCTCGGGGGTTATAATGAGCTCCTCAGGGGTGGAGACTGGTGTGACGTTTTCTATAAATCTTATTGGAGAGGGGGGGGGGGTTCGCTCATGATTTAATGCAGACAGGAAGTGAGGGAAAAACTCCAATGGGGACACAGCCAGCAATGAAAACCTCCCTCCCCCATACTGGTAAAGAATCATGTTGGTGTATTTGGGTAAATCATTTCTGATTGGAAGAATGAGGAGCCAATAATTCTCATTATTTATTACTTAGCTGATCCTGATAGTGACGGATCAGGATGACAAACAAGCCAGCAGAGACTGAAAACTTGTAATAATATATATATATATATATATATATACACACATTGAATATAATATGACAATAATGATGTCATATAATAATTAGGAGTCACTTTCCCAAGCTGGACACCGGAGGAGAGGGAAGAATAATGAGCTTGTGCTGAAAACCCAAATCTGAAATATATCTGTATATACAGTACAAAGCCATATACACCGAGCTATAAACTACTCTGCGGCAGATGGTAACAACCATAACAATATATTAGATCAGATATATTATACAGGAGTGACATCACCACTCTCCAGATATAAGATATATTATACAAGAGTGACATCACCGCTCTCCAGATATAAGATATATTATACAGGAGTGATATCACCGCTCTCCAGATATAAGATATATTACACAGGAGTGACATCACCGCTCTCCAGATATAAGATATATTATACAAGAGTGACATCACCGCTCTCCAGATATAAGATATATTATACGGGAGTGACATCACCACTCTCCAGATATAAGATATATTATACAGGAGTGACATCACCGCTCTCCAGATATAAGATATATTATACAGGAGTGACATCACCGCTCTCCAGATATAAGATATATTACACAGGAGTGACATCATCGCTCTCCAGATATAAGATATATTATACAAGAGTGACATCACCGCTCTCCAGATATAAGATATATTACACACGAGTGACATCATCGCTCTCCAGATATAAGATATATTACACACGAGTGACATCACCGCTCTCCAGATATAAGATATATTATACAGGAGTGACATCACCGCTCTCCAGATATAAGATATATTATACAAGAGTGACATCACCGCTCTCCAGATATAAGATATATTATACAAGAGTGACATCACCGCTCTCCAGATATAAGATATATTATACAGGAGTGATATCACCGCTCTCCAGATATAAGATATATTACACAGGAGTGACATCACCGCTCTCCAGATATAAGATATATTATACAAGAGTGACATCACCGCTCTCCAGATATAAGATATATTATACAAGAGTGACATCACCGCTCTCCAGATATAAGATATATTATACAGGAGTGACACCACCGCTCTCCAGATATAAGATATATTATACAGGAGTGACATCACCGCTCTCCAGATATAAGATATATTATACAGGAGTGATATCACCGCTCTCCAGATATAAGATATATTACACACGAGTGACATCACCGCTCTCCAGATATAAGATATATTATACAAGAGTGACATCACCGCTCTCCAGATATAAGATATATTATACAAGAGTGACATCACTGCTCTCCAGATATAAGATATATTATACAAGAGTGACATCACCGCTCTCCAGATATAAGATATATTATACAAGAGTGACATCACCGCTCTCCAGATATAAGATATATTATACAGGAGTGACATCACCGCTCTCCAGATATAAGATATATTATACAAGAGTGACATCACCGCTCTCCAGATATAAGATATATTATACAGGAGTGACATCACCGCTCTCCAGATATAAGATATATTATACAGGAGTGACATCACCGCTCTCCAGATATAAGATATATTATACAGGAGTGACATCACCGCTCTCCAGATATAAGATATATTATACAAGAGTGACATCACCGCTCTCCAGATATAAGATATATTATACAAGAGTGACATCACCGCTCTCCAGATATAAGATATATTATACAGGAGTGACATCACCGCTCTCCAGATATAAGATATATTACACAGGAGTGACATCACCGCTCTCCAGATATAAGATATATTATACAAGAGTGACATCACCACTCTACAGATATAAGATATATTATACGGGAGTGACATCACCACTCTCCAGATATAAGATATATTATACAGGAGTGACATCACCGCTCTCCAGATATAAGATATATTATACAGGAGTGACATCACCGCTCTCCAGATATAAGATATATTACACAGGAGTGACATCATCGCTCTCCAGATATAATATATATTATACAAGAGTGACATCACCGCTCTCCAGATATAAGATATATTACACACGAGTGACATCATCGCTCTCCAGATATAAGATATATTACACACGAGTGACATCACCGCTCTCCAGATATAAGATATATTATACAGGAGTGACATCACCGCTCTCCAGATATAAGATATATTACACAGGAGTGACATCATCGCTCTCCAGATATAAGATATATTATACAAGAGTGACATCACCGCTCTCCAGATATAAGATATATTACACACGAGTGACATCATCGCTCTCCAGATATAAGATATATTATACAAGAGTGACATCACCGCTCTCCAGATATAAGATATATTACACAGGAGTGACATCACCGCTCTCCAGATATAAGATATATTATACAAGAGTGACATCACCACTCTACAGATATAAGATATATTATACGGGAGTGACATCACCACTCTCCAGATATAAGATATATTATACAGGAGTGACATCACCGCTCTCCAGATATAAGATATATTATACAGGAGTGACATCACCGCTCTCCAGATATAAGATATATTATACAGGAGTGACATCACTGCTCTCCAGATATAAGATATATTATACAGGAGTGACATCACCGCTCTCCAGATATAAGATATATTATACAAGAGTGACATCACCGCTCTCCAGATATAAGATATATTATACAGGAGTGACATCACCGCTCTCCAGATATAAGATATATTATACAGGAGTGACATCACCGCTCTCCAGATATAAGATATATTATACAAGAGTGACATCACCGCTCTCCAGATATAAGATATATTATACAGGAGTGACATCACCGCTCTCCGGATATAAGATATATTATACAGGAGTGACATCACCGCTCTCCGGATATAAGATATATTATACAGGAGTGACATCACCGCTCTCCGGATATAAGATATATTATACAGGAGTGACATCACCGCTCTCCGGATATAAGATATATTATACAGGAGTGACATCACCGCTCTCCAGATATAAGATATATTATACAGGAGTGACATCACCGCTCTCCAGATATAAGATATATTATACTTGAGTGACATCACCGCTCTCCAGATATAAGATATATTATACAGGAGTGACATCACCGCTCTCCAGATATAAGATATATTATACAAGAGTGACATCACCGCTCTCCAGATATAAGATATATTACACAGGAGTGACATCACCGCTCTCCAGATATAAGATATATTATAGAGGAGTGACATCACCGCTCTCCAGATATAAGATATATTATACAAGAGTGACATCACCACTCTCCAGATATAAGATATATTATACAGGAGTGACATCACCGCTCTCCAGATATAAGATATATTATACAAGAGTGACATCACCGCTCTCCAGATATAAGATATATTACACAGGAGTGACATCACCGCTCTCCAGATATAAGATATATTATACAGGAGTGACATCACCGCTCTCCAGATATAAGATATATTATACAGGAGTGACATCACCGCTCTCCAGATATAAGATATATTATACAGGAGTGACATCACCGCTCTCCAGATATAAGATATATTATACAGGAGTGACATCACCGCTCTCCAGATATAAGATATATTATACAAGAGTGACATCACCGCTCTCCGGATATAAGATATATTATACAGGAGTGACATCACCGCTCTCCAGATATAAGATATATTATACAGGAGTGACATCACCGCTCTCCAGATATAAGATATATTATACAAGAGTGACATCACCGCTCTCCAGATATAAGATATATTATACAGGAGTGACATCACCGCTCTCCAGATATAAGATATATTATAGAGGAGTGACATCACCGCTCTCCAGATATAAGATATATTATACAGGAGTGACATCACCGCTCTCCAGATATAAGATATATTATACAGGAGTGACATCACCGCTCTCCAGATATAAGATATATTATACAAGAGTGACATCACCGCTCTCCGGATATAAGATATATTATACAGGAGTGACATCACCGCTCTCCAGATATAAGATATATTATACAAGAGTGACATCACCGCTCTCCAGATATAAGATATATTATACAGGAGTGATATCACCGCTCTCCAGATATAAGATATATTATAGAGGAGTGGCATCACCGCTCTCCAGATATAAGATATATTATACAAGAGTGACATCACCACTCTCCAGATATAAGATATATTACACACGAGTGACATCACCGCTCTCCAGATATAAGATATATTATAGAGGAGTGACATCACCGCTCTCCGGATATAAGATATATTATACAGGAGTGACATCACCGCTCTCCAGATATAAGATATATTATACAAGAGTGACATCACCGCTCTCCAGATATAAGATATATTACACAGGAGTGACATCACCGCTCTCCAGATATAAGATATATTATACAGGAGTGACATCACCGCTCTCCAGATATAAGATATATTATACAAGAGTGACATCACCGCTCTCCGGATATAAGATATATTATACAGGAGTGACATCACCGCTCTCTGGATATAAGATATATTATATGGGAGTGACATCACCGCTCTCCAGATATAAGATATATTATATGGGAATGACATCACCGCTCTCTAGATATAAGATATATTATACAGGAGTGACATCACCGCCCTCCAGATATATTATACAGCAGTGACATCACCACTCTCCAGATATAAGATATATTATACAGGAGTGACATCACCGCCCTCCAGATATAAGATATATTATACAGAAGTGACATCACTGCTCTCCAGATATAAGATATATTATACAGAAGTGACATCACTGCCCTGCAGATATAAGATATATTATACAGGAGTGACATCACCGCTCTCCAGATATAAGATATATTATACAGGAGTGACATCACCGCTCTCCAGATATAAGATATATTATACAAGAGTGACATCACCGCTCTCCAGATATAAGATATATTACACAGGAGTGACATCACCGCTCTCCAGATATAAGATATATTATAGAGGAGTGACATCACCGCTCTCCAGATATAAGATATATTATACAAGAGTGACATCACCACTCTCCAGATATAAGATATATTATACAGGAGTGACATCACCGCTCTCCAGATATAAGATATATTATACAAGAGTGACATCACCGCTCTCCAGATATAAGATATATTACACAGGAGTGACATCACCGCTCTCCAGATATAAGATATATTATACAGGAGTGACATCACCGCTCTCCAGATATAAGATATATTATAGAGGAGTGACATCACCGCTCTCCAGATATAAGATATATTATACAGGAGTGACATCACCGCTCTCCAGATATAAGATATATTATACAGGAGTGACATCACCGCTCTCCAGATATAAGATATATTATACAGGAGTGACATCACCGCTCTCCAGATATAAGATATATTATACAGGAGTGACATCACCGCTCTCCAGATATAAGATATATTATACAAGAGTGACATCACCGCTCTCCAGATATAAGATATATTATACAGGAGTGACATCACCGCTCTCCAGATATAAGATATATTATACAAGAGTGACATCACCGCTCTCCGGATATAAGATATATTATACAGGAGTGACATCACCGCTCTCCAGATATAAGATATATTATACAGGAGTGACATCACCGCTCTCCAGATATAAGATATATTATACAAGAGTGACATCACCGCTCTCCAGATATAAGATATATTATAGAGGAGTGACATCACCGCTCTCCAGATATAAGATATATTATACAGGAGTGACATCACCGCTCTCCAGATATAAGATATATTATACAGGAGTGACATCACCGCTCTCCAGATATAAGATATATTATACAAGAGTGACATCACCGCTCTCCAGATATAAGATATATTATACAAGAGTGACATCACCGCTCTCCAGATATAAGATATATTATACAGGAGTGACATCACCGCTCTCCAGATATAAGATATATTACACACGAGTGACATCACCGCTCTCCAGATATAAGATATATTACACAGGAGTGACATCACCGCTCTCCAGATATAAGATATATTATACAAGAGTGACATCACCGCTCTCCAGATATAAGATATATTACACAGGAGTGACATCACCGCTCTCCAGATATAAGATATATTATACAGGAGTGACATCACCGCTCTCCAGATATAAGATATATTATACAAGAGTGACATCACCACTCTCCAGATATAAGATATATTATACAAGAGTGACATCACCGCTCTCCAGATATAAGATATATTACACACGAGTGACATCACCGCTCTCCAGATATAAGATATATTACACAGGAGTGACATCACCGCTCTCCAGATATAAGATATATTATACAAGAGTGACATCACCGCTCTCCAGATATAAGATATATTATACAGGAGTGACATCACCGCTCTCCAGATATAAGATATATTATACAGGAGTGACATCACCGCTCTCCAGATATAAGATATATTATACGGGAGTGACATCACCGCCCTCCAGATATAAGATATATTATACAAGAGTGACATCACCGCTCTCCAGATATAAGATATATTATACAGGAGTGACATCACCGCTCTCCAGATATAAGATATATTATACAAGAGTGACATCACCGCTCTCCGGATATAAGATATATTATACAGGAGTGACATCACCGCTCTCCAGATATAAGATATATTATACAGGAGTGACATCACCGCTCTCCAGATATAAGATATATTATACAAGAGTGACATCACCGCTCTCCAGATATAAGATATATTATACAGGAGTGACATCACCGCTCTCCAGATATAAGATATATTATAGAGGAGTGACATCACCGCTCTCCAGATATAAGATATATTACACAGGAGTGACATCACCGCTCTCCAGATATAAGATATATTATAGAGGAGTGACATCACCGCTCTCCAGATATAAGATATATTATACAGGAGTGACATCACCGCTCTCCAGATATAAGATATATTATACAAGAGTGACATCACCGCTCTCCAGATATAAGATATATTATACAGGAGTGACATCACCGCTCTCCAGATATAAGATATATTATACAAGAGTGACATCACCGCTCTCCAGATATAAGATATATTACACAGGAGTGACATCACCGCTCTCCAGATATAAGATATATTATAGAGGAGTGACATCACCGCTCTCCAGATATAAGATATATTATACAAGAGTGACATCACCACTCTCCAGATATAAGATATATTATACAGGAGTGACATCACCGCTCTCCAGATATAAGATATATTATACAAGAGTGACATCACCGCTCTCCAGATATAAGATATATTACACAGGAGTGACATCACCGCTCTCCAGATATAAGATATATTATACAGGAGTGACATCACCGCTCTCCAGATATAAGATATATTATACAGGAGTGACATCACCGCTCTCCAGATATAAGATATATTATACAGGAGTGACATCACCGCTCTCCAGATATAAGATATATTATACAGGAGTGACATCACCGCTCTCCAGATATAAGATATATTATACAAGAGTGACATCACCGCTCTCCGGATATAAGATATATTATACAGGAGTGACATCACCGCTCTCCAGATATAAGATATATTATACAGGAGTGACATCACCGCTCTCCAGATATAAGATATATTATACAAGAGTGACATCACCGCTCTCCAGATATAAGATATATTATACAGGAGTGACATCACCGCTCTCCAGATATAAGATATATTATAGAGGAGTGACATCACCGCTCTCCAGATATAAGATATATTATACAGGAGTGACATCACCGCTCTCCAGATATAAGATATATTATACAGGAGTGACATCACCGCTCTCCAGATATAAGATATATTATACAAGAGTGACATCACCGCTCTCCGGATATAAGATATATTATACAGGAGTGACATCACCGCTCTCCAGATATAAGATATATTATACAAGAGTGACATCACCGCTCTCCAGATATAAGATATATTATACAGGAGTGATATCACCGCTCTCCAGATATAAGATATATTATAGAGGAGTGGCATCACCGCTCTCCAGATATAAGATATATTATACAAGAGTGACATCACCACTCTCCAGATATAAGATATATTACACACGAGTGACATCACCGCTCTCCAGATATAAGATATATTATAGAGGAGTGACATCACCGCTCTCCGGATATAAGATATATTATACAGGAGTGACATCACCGCTCTCCAGATATAAGATATATTATACAAGAGTGACATCACCGCTCTCCAGATATAAGATATATTACACAGGAGTGACATCACCGCTCTCCAGATATAAGATATATTATACAGGAGTGACATCACCGCTCTCCAGATATAAGATATATTATACAAGAGTGACATCACCGCTCTCCGGATATAAGATATATTATACAGGAGTGACATCACCGCTCTCTGGATATAAGATATATTATATGGGAGTGACATCACCGCTCTCCAGATATAAGATATATTATATGGGAATGACATCACCGCTCTCTAGATATAAGATATATTATACAGGAGTGACATCACCGCCCTCCAGATATATTATACAGCAGTGACATCACCACTCTCCAGATATAAGATATATTATACAGGAGTGACATCACCGCCCTCCAGATATAAGATATATTATACAGAAGTGACATCACTGCTCTCCAGATATAAGATATATTATACAGAAGTGACATCACTGCCCTGCAGATATAAGATATATTATACAGGAGTGACATCACCGCTCTCCAGATATAAGATATATTATACAGGAGTGACATCACCGCTCTCCAGATATAAGATATATTATACAAGAGTGACATCACCGCTCTCCAGATATAAGATATATTACACAGGAGTGACATCACCGCTCTCCAGATATAAGATATATTATAGAGGAGTGACATCACCGCTCTCCAGATATAAGATATATTATACAAGAGTGACATCACCACTCTCCAGATATAAGATATATTATACAGGAGTGACATCACCGCTCTCCAGATATAAGATATATTATACAAGAGTGACATCACCGCTCTCCAGATATAAGATATATTACACAGGAGTGACATCACCGCTCTCCAGATATAAGATATATTATACAGGAGTGACATCACCGCTCTCCAGATATAAGATATATTATAGAGGAGTGACATCACCGCTCTCCAGATATAAGATATATTATACAGGAGTGACATCACCGCTCTCCAGATATAAGATATATTATACAGGAGTGACATCACCGCTCTCCAGATATAAGATATATTATACAGGAGTGACATCACCGCTCTCCAGATATAAGATATATTATACAGGAGTGACATCACCGCTCTCCAGATATAAGATATATTATACAAGAGTGACATCACCGCTCTCCAGATATAAGATATATTATACAGGAGTGACATCACCGCTCTCCAGATATAAGATATATTATACAAGAGTGACATCACCGCTCTCCGGATATAAGATATATTATACAGGAGTGACATCACCGCTCTCCAGATATAAGATATATTATACAGGAGTGACATCACCGCTCTCCAGATATAAGATATATTATACAAGAGTGACATCACCGCTCTCCAGATATAAGATATATTATAGAGGAGTGACATCACCGCTCTCCAGATATAAGATATATTATACAGGAGTGACATCACCGCTCTCCAGATATAAGATATATTATACAGGAGTGACATCACCGCTCTCCAGATATAAGATATATTATACAAGAGTGACATCACCGCTCTCCAGATATAAGATATATTATACAAGAGTGACATCACCGCTCTCCAGATATAAGATATATTATACAGGAGTGACATCACCGCTCTCCAGATATAAGATATATTACACACGAGTGACATCACCGCTCTCCAGATATAAGATATATTACACAGGAGTGACATCACCGCTCTCCAGATATAAGATATATTATACAAGAGTGACATCACCGCTCTCCAGATATAAGATATATTACACAGGAGTGACATCACCGCTCTCCAGATATAAGATATATTATACAGGAGTGACATCACCGCTCTCCAGATATAAGATATATTATACAAGAGTGACATCACCACTCTCCAGATATAAGATATATTATACAAGAGTGACATCACCGCTCTCCAGATATAAGATATATTACACACGAGTGACATCACCGCTCTCCAGATATAAGATATATTACACAGGAGTGACATCACCGCTCTCCAGATATAAGATATATTATACAAGAGTGACATCACCGCTCTCCAGATATAAGATATATTATACAGGAGTGACATCACCGCTCTCCAGATATAAGATATATTATACAGGAGTGACATCACCGCTCTCCAGATATAAGATATATTATACGGGAGTGACATCACCGCCCTCCAGATATAAGATATATTATACAAGAGTGACATCACCGCTCTCCAGATATAAGATATATTATACAGGAGTGACATCACCGCCCTCCAGATATAAGATATATTATACAGGAGTGACATCACCGCCCTCCAGATATAAGATATATTATACAGGAGTGACATCACCGCTCTCCAGATATAAGATATATTATACAGGAGTGACATCACCACTCTCCAGATATAAGATATATTATACAGGAGTGACATCACCGCTCTCCGGATATAAGATATATTATACGGGAGTGACATCACCGCTCTCCAGATATAAGATATATTATACGGGAATGACATCACCGCTCTCCAGATATAAGATATATTATACAAGAGTGACATCACCGCTCTCCGGATATAAGATATATTACACAGGAGTGACATCACCGCTCTCCAGATATAAGATATATTACACAGGAGTGACATCACCGCTCTCCAGATATAAGATATATTATACAAGAGTGACATCACCGCTCTCCAGATATAAGATATATTACACAGGAGTGACATCACCGCTCTCCAGATATAAGATATATTATACAGGAGTGACATCACCGCTCTCCAGATATAAGATATATTATACAAGAGTGACATCACCGCTCTCCGGATATAAGATATATTACACAGGAGTGACATCACCGCTCTCCAGATATAAGATATATTATACAGGAGTGACATCACCGCTCTCTGGATATAAGATATATTATATGGGAGTGACATCACCGCTCTCCAGATATAAGATATATTATATGGGAATGACATCACCGCTCTCTAGATATAAGATATATTATACAGGAGTGACATCACCGCCCTCCAGATATATTATACAGCAGTGACATCACCACTCTCCAGATATAAGATATATTATACAGGAGTGACATCACCGCCCTCCAGATATAAGATATATTATACAGAAGTGACATCACTGCTCTCCAGATATAAGATATATTATACAGAAGTGACATCACTGCCCTGCAGATATAAGATATATTATACAGGAGTGACATCACCGCTCTCCAGATATAAGATATATTATACAAGAGTGACATCACCGCTCTCCAGATATAAGATATATTATACAGGAGTGACATCACCGCTCTCCAGATATAAGATATATTATACAAGAGTGACATCACCGCTCTCCAGATATAAGATATATTACACAGGAGTGACATCACCGCTCTCCAGATATAAGATATATTATAGAGGAGTGACATCACCGCTCTCCAGATATAAGATATATTATACAAGAGTGACATCACCACTCTCCAGATATAAGATATATTATACAGGAGTGACATCACCGCTCTCCAGATATAAGATATATTATACAAGAGTGACATCACCGCTCTCCAGATATAAGATATATTACACAGGAGTGACATCACCGCTCTCCAGATATAAGATATATTATACAGGAGTGACATCACCGCTCTCCAGATATAAGATATATTATAGAGGAGTGACATCACCGCTCTCCAGATATAAGATATATTATACAGGAGTGACATCACCGCCCTCCAGATATAAGATATATTATACAGGAGTGACATCACCGCTCTCCAGATATAAGATATATTATACAGGAGTGACATCACCGCCCTCCAGATATAAGATATATTATACAAGAGTGACATCACCGCTCTCCGGATATAAGATATATTATACAGGAGTGACATCACCGCTCTCCAGATATAAGATATATTATACAGGAGTGACATCACCGCTCTCCAGATATAAGATATATTATACAGGAGTGACATCACCGCCCTCCAGATATAAGATATATTATACAGGAGTGACATCACCGCTCTCCGGATATAAGATATATTATACAGGAGTGACATCACCGCTCTCCAGATATAAGATATATTATACAGGAGTGACATCACCGCTCTCCAGATATAAGATATATTATACAAGAGTGACATCACCGCTCTCCAGATATAAGATATATTATAGAGGAGTGACATCACCGCTCTCCAGATATAAGATATATTATACAGGAGTGACATCACCGCTCTCCAGATATAAGATATATTATAGAGGAGTGACATCACCGCTCTCCAGATATAAGATATATTATACAGGAGTGACATCACCGCTCTCCAGATATAAGATATATTATACAGGAGTGACATCACCGCCCTCCAGATATAAGATATATTATACAAGAGTGACATCACCGCTCTCCGGATATAAGATATATTATACAGGAGTGACATCACCGCTCTCCAGATATAAGATATATTATACAGGAGTGACATCACCGCTCTCCAGATATAAGATATATTATACAGGAGTGACATCACCGCCCTCCAGATATAAGATATATTATACAGGAGTGACATCACCGCTCTCCGGATATAAGATATATTATACAGGAGTGACATCACCGCTCTCCAGATATAAGATATATTATACAGGAGTGACATCACCGCTCTCCAGATATAAGATATATTATACAAGAGTGACATCACCGCTCTCCAGATATAAGATATATTATAGAGGAGTGACATCACCGCTCTCCAGATATAAGATATATTATACAGGAGTGACATCACCGCTCTCCAGATATAAGATATATTATACAGGAGTGACATCACCGCTCTCCAGATATAAGATATATTATACAAGAGTGACATCACCGCTCTCCGGATATAAGATATATTATACAAGAGTGACATCACCGCTCTCCAGATATAAGATATATTATACAAGAGTGACATCACCGCTCTCCAGATATAAGATATATTATACACGAGTGACATCACCGCTCTCCAGATATAAGATATATTATAGAGGAGTGACATCATCGCTCTCCAGATATAAGATATATTATACAGGAGTGACATCACCACTCTCCAGATATAAGATATATTACACACGAGTGACATCACCGCTCTCCAGATATAAGATATATTATAGAGGAGTGACATCATCGCTCTCCAGATATAAGATATATTATACAGGAGTGACATCACCACTCTCCAGATATAAGATATATTATACAAGAGTGACATCACCGCTCTCCAGATATAAGATATATTACACAGGAGTGACATCACCGCTCTCCAGATATAAGATATATTACACAGGAGTGACATCACCGCTCTCCAGATATAAGATATATTATACAGGAGTGACATCACCGCTCTCCAGATATAAGATATATTATACAAGAGTGACATCACCGCTCTCCAGATATAAGATATATTACACACGAGTGACATCACCGCTCTCCAGATATAAGATATATTACACAGGAGTGACATCACCGCTCTCCAGATATAAGATATATTATACAAGAGTGACATCACCGCTCTCCAGATATAAGATATATTACACAGGAGTGACATCACCGCTCTCCAGATATAAGATATATTATACAGGAGTGACATCACCGCTCTCCAGATATAAGATATATTATACAAGAGTGACATCACCACTCTCCAGATATAAGATATATTATACAAGAGTGACATCACCGCTCTCCAGATATAAGATATATTACACACGAGTGACATCACCGCTCTCCAGATATAAGATATATTACACAGGAGTGACATCACCGCTCTCCAGATATAAGATATATTATACAAGAGTGACATCACCGCTCTCCAGATATAAGATATATTATACAGGAGTGACATCACCGCTCTCCAGATATAAGATATATTATACAGGAGTGACATCACCGCTCTCCAGATATAAGATATATTATACGGGAGTGACATCACCGCCCTCCAGATATAAGATATATTATACAAGAGTGACATCACCGCTCTCCAGATATAAGATATATTATACAGGAGTGACATCACCGCCCTCCAGATATAAGATATATTATACAGGAGTGACATCACCGCCCTCCAGATATAAGATATATTATACAGGAGTGACATCACCGCTCTCCAGATATAAGATATATTATACAGGAGTGACATCACCACTCTCCAGATATAAGATATATTATACAGGAGTGACATCACCGCTCTCCGGATATAAGATATATTATACGGGAGTGACATCACCGCTCTCCAGATATAAGATATATTATACGGGAATGACATCACCGCTCTCCAGATATAAGATATATTATACAAGAGTGACATCACCGCTCTCCGGATATAAGATATATTACACAGGAGTGACATCACCGCTCTCCAGATATAAGATATATTACACAGGAGTGACATCACCGCTCTCCAGATATAAGATATATTATACAAGAGTGACATCACCGCTCTCCAGATATAAGATATATTATACAAGAGTGACATCACCGCTCTCCAGATATAAGATATATTATACAGGAGTGACATCACCGCTCTCTGGATATAAGATATATTATATGGGAGTGACATCACCGCTCTCCAGATATAAGATATATTATATGGGAATGACATCACCGCTCTCTAGATATAAGATATATTATACAGGAGTGACATCACCGCCCTCCAGATATATTATACAGCAGTGACATCACCACTCTCCAGATATAAGATATATTATACAGGAGTGACATCACCGCCCTCCAGATATAAGATATATTATACAGAAGTGACATCACTGCTCTCCAGATATAAGATATATTATACAGAAGTGACATCACTGCCCTGCAGATATAAGATATATTATACAGGAGTGACATCACCACTCTCCAGATATAAGATATATTACACAGGAGTGACATCACCGCTCTCCAGATATAAGATATATTATACAAGAGTGACATCACCACTCTCCGGATATATTATACAGGAGTGACATCACCGCTCTCCAGATATATTATACAGGAGTGACATCACCACTCTCCAGATATATTATACAGGAGTGACATCACCGCTCTCCGGATATAAGTTAAGTGATGATTTTCCAGGTTGACCATTTATATTCTGGCAGACTTGTGACAATCTAACGCTCCGTCACACTTTTCCACTCAACAGAAACATCGGAGAGAATTTTATGAATTACTCACAACAAAGACGGAGCAATAAATCCCACGAGGGCGACCGACCTTCACTAGAATCCGCCCCAAAAGTGACTTTCCTCCCCGCCATTGTTCTCCGGGGTTCTCCGGGGTCCTCCGGGCTCTTCTCTGCTAGAGAGAGGGAAGAGAATTTTAATTCTGGGGAGGGGGGAGGGGTCTGTTGTTTGGTGGTTGCCCTGGACAACCATTCCCATGGTGGTTAATCATTTTGCAGACCCCTTTTCACAACATGAAGCATGAATTGAATATTAAATGAATGGAGCCGGCGGGAGAGGCCCTGAGAGATCTCGTGTGAAGGACGCCAACTGATGGAGGTCTAATCATAGAAGGGAGGGGGGGGGGGGGTCCTCACCGTCTACAGATCCCCAATAAAGGGTTAATACTACCGATAGAGCAACTCCAAGATTAGGGGAGGCCACATCACACCCAACCCTATCCAGGGGCTCATATGGGGAATAATAATAATGTGACATTGTTCACGAGAAGCTTCACCGATACCAACAGTTCAGCTTTTACGTGTACACAATAGGCTCAATCAGACATACCCCCCTGTCACTCATCCCCTTTTAGAAAAAAAAAAGTGGTTTGGTGGCTCCGGGCACAGCAAATGGTCTGCAGGCTTCCTGGGTGGTTTGGTGAGATGAGCAGGCCCTCACACTTGTCCGGCATCCCCTCATCTCCACCCCCACCTCCTCTCAGCAGAAAGGACAGAACTCCTCCACCAAATCCTGCACTTCTCCATGCAGCCGCAGAGAGGCTCCTCTTTGGTCCCCACCCCCATCCCAGCAGTGGGCAGCAGAGAGGACAGAACTCCTTCCTACAGATCCTGCGCTTTGCTGTGCAGCCGCAGCACCCCCTCATCTCCGTCTCATCTGGTCTCAGCATTCAGCAGACTCTGGCAGCTGATTCCTGTCCTCAGCCAGACCCTGAACTTTTTGCACTGTCCACTGTGATGTAAGGGAGGCTCCTGACATCTCTTGTAAGGAGAAGATAGGAGGATGCTCTGGACATCTATCAGATAACAACCGAGGACAACCATAATGCTGATGCAGCCCATTATGAAATTGAGTTTAACACCCCTGTTCTACAGGCTCCTAGGGTGGTTTGGTGACTCCAGGCACAGCAAATGGTCTGCAGGCTTTCTGGGTGGCTCCAGGCACAGTAAATGGTCTGCAGCAGGGCTGGACTTACCATTGGGCTTGACTGGGCTCAAGCCCATGGGCCCCGCCCAATAGGGGGCCCCGCAAGCCCCCCGAGATACACAGACGAGTGTACTCGGCTTGGCTCTTCTCATAGTCACGCCCAGTCCTGCCCTATGATGGACATAACACAGGGACTGAGCGTGACTGTGAGCCGAGTCGAGTACACTCGGCTACTCTCGGCTCCGCTCGGGACTGTGAAGGGACCCGAGAGCCGCCGAGAGGGCCCGAGAGCTGCTGAGAGGACCTGAGAGCCGCCAAGAGGACCCAAGAGCTGCCGAGAAACACAGGACTCTGTATCTCGGCGGCGCCATTTTTAAACTTCAAGACTGCAATGACAAGGCTGCAAATGACACTGGACAAGCCTGCTGATGGATGGGAAAGGCTGCAGATGGACACTGATAAGGCTGCATTGATGGGCATTTAAATGTAAGTTTTTTCCTTAAACTTCCCTTCTAAAAGTTTTTTTCCTTACAATTCCCTCCTAAACTTGGGGCGCGTGTTATACGCTGATAAATATGGTAATGTATAGAAGATAGGGCCCAAAAGTGACTCAAGCCCAGGGGCCCCGACCACCCTAAGTCCTGCCCTGGTCTGCAGGCTTCCTGGGTGGCTCCAGGCACAGCAAATGGTCTACGGGCTTCCTGGGTGGTTTGGTGACTCCAGGCACAGGAAATGGTCTACGGGCTTTCTGGGTGGTTTGGTGACTCCAGGCACAGGAAATGGTCTACGGGCTTTCTGGGTGGTTTGGTGGCTCCGGGCACAGCAAATGGTCTGCAGGGTCTTGTACGTAAGTGAAGCCTTTATCAACTAGAGAACAGCCAAGAGATCATTCTGAAAAAAAATTTCCCCATCACTCTCACAATGTATGTAAATCCCACTAGTGGCCATTAGATCTGAGCACTGCAACATGGGAAGAGGTCACATGCTTCCCCTATACCTGGAAGCACAGGGTATTCTGGGGACACAGGAGTGGTGGGGGAGCGCTATAGAATGGGAACGGTGGTGGTCTCCTTCAACCTCTAAACACGCAAAGGGGTGAGACAGCCTGCACATGGCCACCAGTTTTACATGTTTTTACAATAGGATGGTGACCTGAATCAGACATTAAAGAGGATGGGGAATTTGGTGAGTGGATCTAAACCCACCAACCAAAAAAAATGTTTATATCTACTGTAAAAATCCATTTCTTGGAGTTCATTCAGTGACACTTCATTGAGGGTCTTGCATATCTAGAAAACAGCAGACTGATGCCAAAAAAAAACAAATAGCACTCAGATCCGGTAGAAAATGGTGGAACCCAAACCTTAATACCAGAAGCTTGAATGGATGGGCCCTTTGAGCCTGAGTAACAATTGGAGAATGAGAATCTGGTCCCCCTTTAATAATGACAGTCAGTCCTTCTAATGAAATAAGTGTCTGTGAGGTGGACACTCGGTACAAGATTAATTTAGGCAATGTGTTACCGGCCTCAAAATGTGAATTAAGAGAGCCGATGATTGTAGACGCGATGAGATAAGGTGATCAGCTTGGCGTGGACTGCAAAGAATCACACAAACAGAATGAGATATGACCACTGACTTTATGGCTGGAAGTAGTTTAATTTTTACATAACAATACATCTTTTACATTTTTATAGTCACATGTTTATAAACATTAACAATATATATAATACCGATTTTAACTAAAGTATTTTAAAACGTAGTTATAACAATGAACATTACTATATTTTATAACATATATATCCCTGTTATTCAGTGTTATAGATAATTATCCTTATCTCTCTGGTACACTTTAAGTGTGCAATAATCATACTGGCAATGCATTGCTTTAATACAAATATTTTCATGGTAGTACTCTTTTTTAACCACTAGATGGTGCACATTGCATGTCTGTATGATGCAATACATAAGCTTTACATACAATAGGTTTTTCTATATTAAATAACAGAAAACATGTGCTTCTATAAATCTATGCCATTTTCAATAAATCAGGTTTAAATATACCTATTTAGAAAGGTTTAGTGTTTATCATAGACATTTGTTCTGACTAATGCAGTATTTTCATGTTCTTATGCACTTTTCACTTGTTTCTGACACATGCTGTTCTAAACTTCTAATTACAGCAAAACTATAGCATAAAATCTGCTGAGACTTTTTCTGCATCTGCTCAAGATGTTTAGGAATCTTTCTATGACAGGTTAATACAGATTAGGAACAATTTAGAGTACATACCTGCAAAGAATCACACAAACAGAATGAGATATGACCACTGACTTTATGGCTGGAAGTAGTTTAATTTCCAGTCACATGGTGTGTGGCCTTATATAGACTCTGTTTGTGTACCTTCTCTGCCATCTACTGGTTATTAATAGAATAGAAGGGAGATGTTTAGAAATAAAATTAAAAAAAAATGAATATGTACTTTGCTTTGGGGTGTCTGTTTTGTGACCATATAAACCCCAGTCCGTCACAAATGCGTTCTCCTTCTGATCAACTGGAGCGGCCCAGAAGGTCAGCCAGAATGACATTCCTCAGAGATCCAAGTCCCCGGCACCAACAAGGTTTCCAGGACTTCTTCCCAGCCGAAAGGCTGATATCCATCCTGGGGATCTTCCAAGAGATCAAAGAAAAGACTTCTTCCTCATCACAGTATTTTTTAGCCACCTGGCCAGGCCCAACCTGATCATCAGCGCCAGGCAAAGAAGCCCGTCCAAGGACTGAACTTCAACCAAGATGTAAGGATGTTGAGTTGTAGGGGTTTGGAGTGGAACTGGGCAAACAGGACCGCCTGGAAGGAGACCACCATTGATGTCCACAGAGGTCAGAAAGTCTCCCTGGCTAAGGAGGTTATGAAAGACTTGGATTCCATGCAGATGTTTCTGGGCCTTAATGAAGACATTTAGTGCCCTGAGAACCAGACAAGGGTAGATACACGCCCTCCATTAACTTGGAAGCTGTGAACAGGTTGGGGTAGAAAACCTGAATCCATTCTGACCCAGGGACATTCCAGAAAACGGGCTGCTTGAAGATCTGCTATCCTGTGCAGTGACGTGGGCAGGTTGGAAAGCAAAAGCGAGGAGCCGAGAGAAGAGCCCCGGGTATTCATTCATCTACCCCAGCGTTTCTCAACTCCAGCCCTCAAGGCCAACAGGCCATGTTTTCAGGCTCTCCATTATTTTGCACAGGTGATTTTAACAGTTTCACTGCCTTAGTAATTACCACAGCTGTTTCATCTGAGGGAAATCCTGAAAACATGCCATGTTGGGGCGCCTTAAGGACTGGAGTTGAGAAACACTGATCTATCCTAACGTCTGCAAAGGATAACAGATTCCCACATTTTTTGGAATCAACCAGGTTTTGCAGGCAAACGGGATGCCAGGTTTGAGCCAAGCTTTGGTGGTTGAGATCTGGGAGTAACCAAAGGAACCCTTCTCAGCCAAACCCTAGGGCATTGATGGTGAACCTTGGCACTCCAGATGTTTTGGAACTACATTTCCCATGATGCTCATGTACTCTGCAGTGTAGTTGAGCATCATGGGAAATGTAGTTCCAAAACATCTGGGGTGCCGAGGTTCACCATCACTGCCTTAGGGGTTCTTTTATTAGAGCAAATACTCTTGGCTCTGGCAAGTCCCTTGATAAAAGGTATCCCACGGCAACTCCACTTTTTTTTTTTTTTTTTACAGGCCAGGTTCTGGTATAGCAATGATTTTCAACCTCAGTCCTCAAGTACCCCCGCCCCCAATGGGCCATGTTTTCAGGTTTTCCTTTAAACTGCAGTTGCTTTAAATCAATATCAATGACATGGTATTGATGAGAGCTATTTTATCTAAGGTGGGGATGTCCAAACTTTATTTTTTTTTAAAGATTTGATGAAGTGAACATGCGTGAGGGCCGACCATTTTGTCTGACATTCCTTGAACCATTAAAATTCGGCCTAATGCCGCGTACACGCGGTCGGATTTTCAGACGGAAAATGTTCGAGGGGAGCTTTTTGTCGGAAATTCCGACCGTGTGCGGGGCTCCATCGGACATTTTGCATCGGAATTTCCGACACACAAAATTTGAGATCTGGATCTCAAATTTTCCAACAACAAAATCCATTGTCGGAAAGTCCGATCGCGTGTACACAATTTCGACGCAACAAAGTTCCACGCATTGCTCGGAATCAAGCAGAACAGCCGCACTGGCTATTGACCTTACATCGGCTCGTCGTACGCGCTGTAAGTCACCGCGTTCTCGACGTTTAGAATTTCCAACAACATTGTGTGACCGTGTGTATGCAAGACCAGTTTGAGCCAACATCTGTCGGGAACAAAATCCCATGGATTTTGTTGTCGGAATGTCCGATCGTGTGTACGCGGCATAAGTGTGTTCCTCAGAGCAATAATACACTGCCTAACAAGAATATATATATATATATGTGTCTTTTGTGGCCCCCCCCCCAACGACTCCCTGAATGCTGCCCAGGACTAAGGATGAGCTTGGGCGTGTAATTTGTATAGATCGTATTTATTGGTGTATAACAAACACCTTCACTTTAAGAGGGAAGTTTCAGGAAAAAATAACTTCAATTTTCAATAAAGAACTGTGAAGAAAAATACAGGCCATACTCAAGAAATTAGAATATTGTGCAAAAGTTAATTTATTTCACTAATGCAACTTTAAAGGTGAAACTAATATATGAGACGGACTCATTACATGCAAAGCAAGATAGTGCAAGCCCTGATCTGTCATCATTGTGATGATTATGGCTTACAGCTCATGAAAACCCCAAATCCACAGAAAATTAGAATATTGTGAAAAGGTGCGACACTCTAGGCTCAAAGTGTCCCGCTCTATTCAGATAATTAAGCCTTAAAGTGCTTGTAAACCCTTACAAACCACTTTGACCTACAGGTGAGCCTAAATTAAGACTTACCTGTAGGTCCAAGAAATATCTCCTAAACCTATACGGTTTAGGAGATATTTACTAAAAGACAGGCACTGCTGTCTACGGCGCATGCGCCGTAGACAGAGGCGCACTGAGCCGGCCACAGATCACTGCGATATGCCGCTCGTGTCGGCTCCCGTGCGCATACGCGACATCATCGCAGCTCCGGCGAATCACAGCGTCGGAGCAGCGAGACCCGGAAGTCACTCCGGGATACATGGCAGCGGCGAATCTGAAGACAGAGGACCGCTTCGGGGGCTTTGTTCTCAGGTAAGTTATTCATAATGAGCTGGTATGCTATGCATACTAGCTCATTATGCCTTTGCCTTGCAGGTTGCCCTTTTTTTTTTTTTTTTTAATAGCCTTTACTTCCTCTTTAACACCAGCAAAGGGTTCCTGAGCCTTTAAATGGTCTCTCAGTCTGTAGGCACCACAATCATGGGAAAGACTGCTGACCTGACAGTTGGGCAGAAAACCATCATTGACGCCCTCCATAAGGAAAGCCTCAAAAGGTAATTGCAAAAAAAGTTGGATGGAAAGTGCCGTATCAAAGCACATTAATAGAAGTAAGAAAAAGGTGCACAAGCAACAGGGATGAGCGCAGCCTGGAGAGGATTGTCAGGAAAAGGCCATTCCTAAGTGTTGGGGACCTTCACAAGGAGTGGACTGCGGCCTGGAGTTGGCGCATCACGAGCCACCACCACACAGACGGATCCGGGACATGGGCTTCAAATGTCCTATTCCTCTTGTCAAGCCACTCCTGAAAAACAAACATCTGAAGCGTCTTACCCGGGCTAAAGAAAAATCAGAGCGGGTCTGTTGCTCAGTGGTCCGAAGTCCTCTTTTCTGACCAGAGCAAAGTTTGGATCTCATTTGGAAACCAAGGATCGGGAGTACGGAGGAAGAACGGAGAGGCGCACACTGCGTGGAGTTTCCACAGTTTGTGTTTATTTGGGGGAGCCACGTTATCTGCTGCTGTTGGTCCTCTGTGCTTCATTAAGTCCAGAGTCATCGCAGCCGTCTACCAGGAGATTTTGGCACACTTCATCCTTCCATCCACAGACCAGCTCTATGGGAATGTTGACTTCATTTTTCCAGCAGGACTTGGCACCACCTGCCCACAGCGCCAAAACTCAGTTCAATGACCGTGGGATTACTGGGCTTGATTAGCCAGCAAACTCACATGACCTGAACCCCATAGAGAAGCTATAGGGCATTGCCAAGAGAAAGATGACAGACATGAGACCCAACAATGTGGAAGAGCTGAAGGCCGCCATTGAAGGATCCTGGTCGTCCATAAAACCTCAGCAGTGCCACAGGCTGATCGCTTCCATGCCACACCACATTGTGGCAGTAATCGCTGCAAAAGGGGCACAAACCAAGTACATCTGCATACTTATACTTTTCAGATGTCAGATATTGTTCTATGTACAATCCTTGTTTTATTGATTGCATGTAATGTTCTAATTTTCTGAGATTGTGGATTTGGGGTTTTTATGAACTGTAAGCCATAATAATCACAATTATAACAAATCACACCTTAGATGCAAAGCAACAGAGATAATCTCATTAGTTTTACCTTTCAAGTAGAATGAGCGAAATAAATGAACTTTTGCATGATATTCTAATTTTTTGAATAGCACCTGTAAGTGTCAGTGGCCATGAATGCAGCCTCACCATTGCCATTAGTGCAGCCTGATCCATGCCCATCTACACCCTCAAAAGGGGAGCGGACGAGTGCCAACAGATTACAAACAGGAGAATCTCCTGGTTACTCAGCACCCTCTTTAATACAAAGTCTCACCTCCTATGATAGACAGAACAGTCGGCCAATGCCAACCCAGGAGAGGGGACTTCCTCCTACAGAGGCTGCCATGTTAACATTCTCCTGTATGTAAACAGAGCACTTGTCCCACCCCCTGCGAGGCAGCACCGATAAATGCGGAATCTCTTTTGTGGCCCTGGGGGACCACAAAAGAAATATCCAAAATTAGCAGGGGGTCCATATTAAACCGGAATGCAGGCCAGACTTTGGACATGCCTGATCTAAGGGAAGTTCCAAAAACATGGCCTGTGGGGGGGTATTTGAGGACTGAGGTTGAGAACCACTGTGGTAAAGGATCCCAATTACTTCCTCTGTAGTAACAGACATAACCAAACACTAGGGGGTGCAATGGATCGTCACCGATCCGTGATCCAAACGGGTCACCCCCGCTCAGATCGGCACATGCCCCGATCCGCTCCATGGTCTCAGCCTTAGTTGGCCGCCGAAGCCGCGGCCTTTCCTTTCTACACCCAGGCCGTTTACAATGCGATTGCCCGCAACGGAGCAGTCACTTGTAAACAAACCGGAGTCATGTCAGGACAGTTTTCTCTCTCCCCTCTCTGTATTAATCTGTACAGTGGATGGGAGAGAGCGGATGGAAGCAGCCATCCCTCCATACCCTGCCAATATTACAGTGGGGTGGGGGACATGGAAGTTAGAGTAGGGGAGATTGTGGATATTACAGTGGGGACTATATGGTGGTGGAATTTTCACAGGTTTTTGCAAATTCAATTATTTGCTGATCTGAAAAATGATCCGATCGTTTTTTGATCCGTTGCACCCCTACCAAACACACACTGGATAGTTCGGAAAGCACCCACCACCGGAGCTGGCACTAATCAGTGAAACCCCTGTCCACTATGCAAAAAAAAAAAAAACACCCCTGTGCCTCCACCACAGGAGGGAAAGGAAGAGCACAAACTAGCCCCCTGCTTTCTTAGCTTCGGGCCGGCATCAGCTGCTGGCACCTCCAGACCTGCCTTCTCCATGCTAGCTCACCTGAAGTCACCAGACGCCATGCTTTGTCTACACCCTTTTATATGGTGGAGTGGAATAGCCAGAGCGGCACTATGGAAATGGCACCACCTGTATAGCATAAGGGCTTACCTGGTGCTGTAATCCCAGCCATACACACAGATTTTTCCTCCTGGACGCATTAGGGTGTACCTAGATGGCCACCATTCAAGTTCCTGTCCCCGGCACCGGAAGTGACATCATACAGCGGCACCTGCCCACGAGACAGGAAGAAAAGTCTTCCTTTCCCAGCAGTCATTGCCAAGGGGGGGCACGACATCTTGACACCAGACCCTCCACTGCCAGAAGGACCAAGCAAGCCTTCAGCTCCAGACTACACCAACAGGAACCTTCAATGAGGCTACACCAAGCCAGGGAGAGGTCACCCATTCAATTTTCATCAAGACCCACTTACCAGATCCAAGGATGACCTGAGCACAAATCCTATCCCCATCCATCCAGGTTAGCTTAGACCAGCGATGGTAAACCTTGGCAACCCAGATGTTTTGGAACTACATTTCCCATGATGCTCAACTACACTGCATAGTGCATGAGCATCAATCATGGGAAACGTAGTTCCAAAACATCTGGGGTGCCGAGGTTCACCATCACTGGTTTGGACCATACATTCATAGTTTCATAGTTACTCAGGTTGAACTGGTGTCTATTCAACCTTACTGAGTGTCTACAACTGTCCCCATCCCTGTACACTCACACCAGTCCCTACCTTCAAGGAGCCCACAATCCAAGGTCCCCATTCATATACTAGGGCCAATTTTGGACAGAAGCCAATTAACCTACCTGCATGTCTTTGGATTGTGGGAGGAAACCCACGCAGGCACAGGGAGAACATGCAAACACCAGGCAGGTAGTGTGGTGGTCGGGATTTGAACCAGCGACCCTTCTTACTGCTAGGTGAGAGTGCTAACCACTACACCACTGTGCTGCACACTCTGCCCCTCCCTTTCTGTACCAGCAGTGCCTAGTGAAAATTTCTCCCAGGATAGAGCCAAGGACACCATACCCAACACAGATAAGGCCAGTGTCTTATCATATAAGGTCCTCCATCCGATAGTGTCCGCTGCGTACTGCGCATGCGCAGTACACAACACAGATTCCGAAAATTGCCGAGGACAAACGGCGCCTGCGCCGTGAGTCCAGGTTCTATCCCCACTATCTAAGTGGACATAGAGTAGGAATATAAAAGAGCCGCGCGCAGAGAGGCCGAGCCTGAAGCATGGCGAGCAAAGCTCGCCCGCGAGGGGCCCTCTAATATTCACAACCCTATGTCCGCTTGGATGGTGGGGCCACCACCTCCACTCACGGTGCAGGCGCCGTTCATCTTCGGAGATTTTCCGAAGCTTCGTCTGCTCTGTACTACGCATGCGCAGTACGTGGCGGACACTATATGGCACAACACCGGCCAGGTTCAGCAGAGACCCCCGGAATTGTGATCGATGTGTAGCCACCCCCACTTGATAGAGGCCAATAGATTTTTGTCAAAAGGGACATGCTGGAGCCTTACAAAAGCAATATTCCCCACGTGATCACAACTGTTGTCACATTTTTTTGAAAGCTTCAAGATAAACCTTTAACGAGAATGACGCTGGAAAACTTTTGTTGAACAAAATAAAAATTGAACTTTGAGGTGCAGAACAAGGCGATGTGATTGGTTACCATCAGCAAACAGATGACCACGTGATCTTCACAACACCAAAACACAGGACAAAGGAGAACTAGATTTTTTTTATTCACTTTACAAAGGTGGCGTTATTAACGATGCCATTAACAGCTTTATAGACAAATATACTGTACATTATATCCTGGAGGTTATACAAACAACTGCAGTTGCCTCTTAAAAATAAAAACACAAATTCAGCCTTCAAAAAACAAAAAAATGAAACCAGAATTGCTGAAGAAAAAAAAAAAAATTTGCATTAAAGATAGGGGGATTTTTTTTTTTTTTTTTTTTAAAGGTTTATTTTACACCCTAAGGATCGATGGCCATTTTCAGAAATGTACAGGCTTAATTTAAAAATAAAAAAAAGGAAACCGAAGTCCGTTTACTCATTTTTAAAAATAAATGCACAAAAAAAAAAAAAGCCAATGACACGGATTTATATGTAAAAATCAGCAAAAACAGTAAAAATTAAATAGTTGGAGAATGGACAAAGTGGTGATCGGACAGCGACTGAATTCCACGCTCGATTGGCTTAATCTGGGACCGAAAAATAAGATAAATTCATGGGTTTGGACTGCTTGAAAAAGTTTGTTCAGTTCCTTTCCATGAGGCCGAGGAACAATAATGAAATGTCTGAGAAATTTCGCCATTTCCCGCAAAATTGGTTTGCTACCAATAATGGCGCCAACTAACCAAATGAAACCAAGAACACGATTGGAGGTGTCACATGGGAGGGGGGAAAAAAAAAAAAACACAAGGAAAAAGGACAGCAGAAATGTACACGGAAATGAACCGAAGGTTATGGAGGAAACCTCTGAGGAAGGTCTGGACTAGTTGCGAAGTTTGGAACCGGGAGGGCGGATGCGATTCTCAGTGAAAAGGCAGATGTGGTTAAACATTCCGTAGGTTGGTCTGACTCCCAATCTTGCTGACGTCACCCCATCTTTCAGCACAGCTGCCGAGAGTCTGCACAGTGACGGGCCGGACAGTTTTGGGCATTATAGAACAATCGTCCCTTCTACAGCGAAACTGCTATTCTTCTTCACTTTCGTTCCCCGGATCGCCATCAGAATCGCCATTTACTTTGTCCACATTCATGTCCTCCTCAGAATCTCCCGATGTCTCAGATTCTCCATCATCCTCGTCTTCCTCCTCCTCCCAATTATCCTAAGAAATGAAGAGAATTTTTACAAAGCTAAATTAAACCTTAAAAAGGCCAACGCCATCCGCCCAACTACCATCGTCCCCCCCCGTACTCCCATCATCCTCCCCCCATACCCACTTCTTCCCTCTGTACTCCCATCATCCTCCCCCCATACCTACTTCTTCCCTCTCTACTCCCATCATCCTCCCCCATACCCACTTCTTCCCTCTGTACTCCCATCATCCTCCCCCATACCTACTTCTTCCCTCTGTACTCCCATCATCCTCCCCCATACCTACTTCTTCCCTCTGTACTCCCATCATCCTCCCCCCATACCCACTTCTTCCCTCTGTACTCCCATCATCCTCCCCCATACCCACTTCTTCCCTCTACTCCCATCATCCTCCCCCCATACCCACTTCTTCCCTCTGTACTCCCATCATCCTCCCCCATACCCACTTCTTCCCTCTACTCCCATCATCCTCCCCCCATACCCACTTCTTCCCTCTGTACTCCCATCATCCTCCCCCATACCCACTTCTTCCCTCTACTCCCATCATCCTCCCCCATACCCACTTATTCCCTCTGTACTCCCATCATCCTCCCCCATACCCACTTCTTCCCTCTGTACTCCCATCATCCTCCCCCCATACCCACTTCTTCCCTCTGTACTCCCATCATCCTCCCCCATACCCACTTCTTCCCTCTACTCCCATCATCCTCCCCCATACCCACTTATTCCCTCTGTACTCCCATCATCCTCCCCCATACCCACTTCTTCCCTCTGTACTCCCATCATCCTCCCCCATACCCACTTCTTCCCTCTGTACTCCCATCATCCTCCCCCCTTCCCACTTCTTCCCTCTGTACTCCCATCATCCCACCCTCCTCCCCCCTGTACTCCCATCCACCCCCACACTTCCATCCATCCAACTTCAGTCCTCCCCCCATACCACTTTCTTCCCCTAACTCCCATTATCCCCCTGAACCACCTACTTCTCCCCAACAATCCAACTCCCATCCTCCATCCAACTCCAGTCATAACCCCTTCTTCCCTTTGTACTCCCCTGGCTGTCCTATTGCCGTCCACACGCTTAGGGTGCAAAACAAGTGGGTGGAGCTCAGCTTTAATTTAAAGTGGGGTTCCACCCAGAAGTGGATACACAGCTGACCTGCTTTCTCCCCCCTTCCAGTGCCTGCTGGGGGGGGGGGGGGGGGGTGCAGGAATGGGGAGACTGCAAGACCCCAAGAGGAGAGCTGCTGCCCATCAGTCAGCAGCCCTCCGCCCCTAACCCCCGCAAGCTCACTGGAGCGCTGAGCGGCTTGCTGAGGTGGGCATCAGTCCAGACAAGCTCAGGCGCTGGACATTTCCCCCCCCCCCTAGACTGGAACACTGCTTTAAGCAAAGAGTGATCTCTCCGTAATGCAGAAGAAGTCAATTACTATAGGACACCCGATATGGGGTAGGGCTAAAAGGCTTTTGCTACAATACTCTCCTTCAACCCAGGGCTGTACCGTGCACAGCTGCTGCAAGACACATTTCAGCGGTTTCAGGAAGCATTTGCTCTCCACACCATGCGATTCGCTGCGTTCAGAGAACTCACAGCAATGGGAGACTCCCAACAAATCTATAATATACTCACATCAGAGTCCGAATTCTGCTCCTCTCCAGATTCCTCATCTGAAGACTCTGCAAAACAAAAACAACAATTACAGCGAGTCCGCCTCTCCCCCCTCTGATATACCAGTGAATAGACATGCAATGTATTCATAGCGGAGTCACATGCATTGGGGGCAGTGCATACACCCCCAGACACGAGCACCACTCAGAGGTGAATCGATCGCTGTACAGTCGCTCTGGACAGGCTGCAAGTCCTAGGCAGAGAATTACAGCCGACCGTACACTGCACCCCCTGCTTACAGCCAATCTTTGGTGTGGTCTTTACATGGAAGCCGCCCCCCGGAACTCACCTTCCTCATACACGACTTGGGCCTCCTGGTTGGCTTGTATCCTCTGTGAGATCTCAGATGTGGCCACCTACAGCAAAACAAAAATAACCCATCAGGACCGGACAAACGTCACAGGAGCGCCCCCTATACCCCTTTCCCTGCCTGTGTCCGTACAAATCGAGCAAATACCCAATACAGGGATTAGGGTGAAACCCCGTCACCACCCCACGACCCGTCTCACCTGTGTGATGAGAAGATAAAGCTTTCCATTCAGCCGGGACATTTTATTCAGAGTCTTCACCCGTGTCTCCATGAGCTGGTAGAGGGACCCGAGCTGAGGGACCAGATCTGGTAACTGCAAAACACACAATCCACCGAGACAAGACCATTAAACAAGGAACCGCCACACCCGTGTGAAGAGGGTCAGACAACTAGCGCTTTTATCTACACCCGAGGATACAGGGAGCCACCTCCACACAAAAAAGGTAAAATTTAAAAATTTAGGGCCAGACTGCAATTTTTGCAATAGAAAGGTTAGTGGTGAAAAAAATGCTGAGAATGCATTCAAAAACGAAATTGCATTAAGAAAAAAAGAATATAAAATAAACACCCCCCCCCCCCCACCACCTTAAAAATCAGATATTCAGTGTCCAGTGGCACTCCGGCTTTCAAGCAGCATTGGATCTCCAGTCTGAGGGACACGGCAGGTTGGTTCTTCCAAACATTTTAGGAGAAGTTCTGCTCTATGGATTTAGGTTCTCGGTGTCTTCTGTATCGAGCTCATCTTAGATAATTAAAGCGGAAGTCCACCCTAAAGTGGACCTTCCGCTCATCGGAACC
>NW_027507758.1:656230911-656334560 GCF_037356315.1 Lithobates pipiens
GGAACATTGGATATGTCAAGTGGGAGACCGGCTGGACTGTGCTGCCCCCCATTCCCCCCCCTCCCCCCATGGTGCGCAGCCGCCCCAATGGTGCACAGCCCACCTTCCCTTATGCCCCACCTACCTCCCTATGCCCCCCCCCCTGTCCTTGTTCTGGCCATCTTGAGTAGAAGCAGAGACTGCACAGTGTAACAGATTCAAGAAAGTGGATAGCAGGGACTCCCCCAAGAAGGGAATCATTGAGGTGTCTTACCTCGTCTTTGCTGAGGGAGGGCGCCAGGTCTACAGCCACCGGAGATTTCTGAGAGGGTGAAGGACAGAACCGCGTTCTTCTCTTTCTTGTCAGTCCGACCTGCCTAGAACACACAGCGCATGTTTACAGGTCGAACGATACAAATCCAAAACCCTCTTATTACAGGAATACGTCACCGTCTGATGACACCTGAGCAGCACAAGTGGTGAACGTGGCGCGGTGACCCCCCCCCCCCCCCCGTGTTATCCAGTGTTCATTTTGGAAACAAAAATATTTGATGAAACACTAAAGTTGTCGGGGTGGGGTGGTGGCCCTCTTACAAGCAGCTATTGAGGACAGCCGGGGGAGGGGGGGCGACTGGTGGCGCTCAGACACAGCCAAGGAAATGTCTTCACTGGATTCAGAGAATTGAAACCACATTTTTGGAGATCATCATCGCACACACCAGTACTACCCCCCACCATCTCCTAAATTAGGTGGAAACAAGTTGAACCATTTTAATATTATCTGAAGGCCCAACCACATTTGGGAACGGGATTGTTATTCATAAACGGGGGTTTCCAGTGATTGGATGGTGAGGGAGGAAGCCCCACCCCAAAATAAATTGTAGCCATTCACATATAACTGCCCCATGGAGCAATCTGCCCTGTATGCAGACTACCCCCAGCACTGATCACCCACAGGTAAATCCCTCCATGAGATCACACGTGCTCCTACAGAAGCCCTTCCATTTCAATGGGGCTTCCTTCTGCATCTAATCGCTATGTACCCCATTTCCCCCCCCCCCCAGTTTCTTGCATGCAAATTGGCAACGGCATTTGGAAGAGTGAATGAGACCTTAAAGCTGAACTCCGGGCACACTGCAGGTGCCAACAATGCAGCACCCCTACACCGCAAACAGAGGAGAGCGAAGAGAGCAGAAAGTCCCATCTACATACCGCTGCTCCTCAATTGTCCAATCAGCTAGCTGGATGGAGTTTCCGGCTCAGAACACAGGTGGAGGATCTGGCTGGTGAGGTGCTTGGGTCAAGTTATTTTGCCCCCCCCCATATATGAAGCCATCTGGCTGCCTGCAGTTCAGTTTTGAGCAAAATGGTGCAACTTTCACATTCCTGCAATTCCAGACATTTTCTCTGAGTTACCAAGTCCCCAGGATAAGCCATGGAGACGGCACAAACTCAGGACCGGCCTTCCTTCTCTGCACGGAGAAAGCGCAGGTTACCTTTAGACCCCTTTCACACCGGAGGCGTTTTTTCCAGGCGCTTTAAGTGCAAAAAAAATAAGCGCCTGAAAAATACCTCATCTTCAGTCCCAGTGTGAAAGTCTGAGAGCTCTCACACCGGGGCGGTGCGCTTGCAGGACGTTAGAAAGAAAGTCCTGCAAGCAGCATCTTTGGGGAAGCTTGAGAGTTGTATACACCCCTCCCTCCACCGCCCCACCCATTAAAATGCATGGGCACAAGCAGCGCTACACAGGAGCTTTTAACCCCTCTGGGGGGGGGGGGGGGGGGGGGGGGGGGGGGTAAATAGCACCCCGATCCAAAGCACCGCTATAACAGCAGTAAAGTGCCACTAAAACCAGCAGCACTTACCCTTTTCACACTGGGGTGGTAGCGGTATTTAAAGGAATCTTTGCAGGATTGTAACACTTTTAGACATGGGACCATTTTTTTTCCTGCACCTCTAATCATTAAAAAGCCATCTTTAAGCTTCCATTCAGGGATGTATTGGCTGACATGATGCCATCAGTCTGCTGCAAGCAGTGGAAAGCTTTTCTCAGTCTCCCCTCCCCCAGAGATCAGACTGTAAATTAACTTTTAGTTATAAGGTGAGAGGCTTACGCCGGGGGTGGGGGGGGAATGATGATCTATGTACTGCTGAAAGAGGAAGTAAACCCTGATGGGTGTTACTTCCTCTTTGATTCCCTGCAAGGTAAAGCATAATGGACTACTATGCATCGCATCACATAGTAGCCCATTATGTGTCACTTACCTGACACAGGAGCCAGCGATGTCACCTCTGTCCCTTGTAGTCCGCCGCATCCATCTTCTCGTGGGTCTCCCTGCCCCGCCGCTGTCATTCAGCGAAGCCGCAATGACGTCACTCCCATGCACGGGAGCCGCCACTCGCAGCATATCGCCGTTGACCGTGGCGCGCTCAGTGCCTGTCTTTCAGCAAATATCTCCTAAACCGTGTAGGTTTTAGGAGATATTTCTTGGACCTACAGGTAGGCCTTAATCTAGGCTCACCTGTAGGTCAATGTTGGTTGTAAGGGTTTACAACCACTTGAAATCTGCATATTGTCAAAGCCGCTCCCCCCCCCCCCCCCCCCAAAAGAGATGATGCAGCCAGCTTACCACACACTGATTAACCGATCGTTTGCGGCTCCAGACAGGAAATACAGGCCCATGGTGTCACAGGATGAGTGAGACTCCCCTGGAGGTCGGATGAAGATGAGGGATGTGACGGCTGATGAGTGTCCAGTGAATTGCTGGAAAGGCAAGAAAACAGATAAAGCAACAAATTCGGTGATGGTGCCAACCGGGAAACCGATCTTTACCGGCCATTACAGCTCAACTGTTTATAAAATCTCAAAGGGAGAGATGTAGTGGGGGGGGGGGGGGGGAAAATCGAACGACTCTGGAGGACACAGTAGTGTGGGGGAGGGTTCTATAGACAATGTAGTGGGAGTTTGGAAATCGGTGAACCACAAAAGATAAACCAACTCGGTATTCTCCGCGGTGATCTGGCTGTCTCAGGAACAGGCAGGGACGGCACCATGCAGCAGCCCTGAGCAGGTAGACAGCCGATACCCTCCCCCACCGAGTCACTTACTGAGAGGAGTGTCTGGATTGTAGATCACATTTACCAACACATGACCGATGGCGGGGAGAAGGCAGACCAGGTGGTGCAGCCAAGAGTCAGCCTACCAAGTCACCCGAGTGAGCGCCACCACTGGGCCGGACACAGCGAGTACACGGGGAACAGGCTGAACCTCAGAAGGGCTCCGAATGTTTAGGGGTACCCCCCCCCCCCCCGGGTTCAGGTCGGGGTGACTTACCCTGGTCAGGTTTTTGGTTTCCAGGTCCCACAGTTTGATCGTCCGCCCCGCAGACAGCAACATTTTTCCATCTGGACTTATACACAAACAGCTGACCCCCCCATTGTCTCCTTTCCATTTGCTGCAAAAAGGGGGAGAAAAAATAAAATGTTACAGCAAGAAGGTCACCATGTTATATCACAGGAAGGAAATGAGAATGACCATGTTATATTACAGAGAGGAAGGAGGAGGGGGGGGCGGGGTCACCATTATATTGCAGGGAGGAGGAGGAGGAGAAGATACAACGTGGGAGGGAAAGGAGGAAAGTTTCCAATTTTACAAGAAAGGAAAAAATAGTATCCATCTATTCCTTCCTATTACAAAGGAGGGCTGTCATGTTAATAGTATCTAGATTGGAAAGAAATATATACAATGTTACAAGGCAGGGTCACTGCCATTATATTAGGGGGGCAGGATGCAAGGACCGCCGCGCGCTCCACCACAGGGGGGGGGGGGGGGGGGGGGCAGGACGCAAGGACCGCCGCGCGCTCCACCACAGGGGGGGGGGGGGGCAGGACGCAAGGACCGCCGCGCGCTCCACCACAGGGGGGGGGGGGGGGGGGGGCAGGACGCAAGGACAAATGACGGGACGCTCAGACAGCCAAGAGAGATTCACCATTTCTAAATCAGAAATAAGCAAAACCATTTTATATCATCACAGCGCTCCATCCAATCACCTCGCTCCTCCTCCGGGTATAGGGATTGGGGGGTTCATAGTTCTAGTGTAGTGAAGTAGGGCCCCCCCCCCCCTCCCCCCAATAGTGGTGTCTGATCACTCTTCAGAGGGACACCAATACAAATCCGACTAAAGTGACAGCGTGTAATTCTCTTTTGGTCTGATAAACATTAAAGTGGAAGAATTGTTTTTTTTTCTCTCTACTGAAGCGCCGCCATGTTGATTTTGTCAGGAAATCAGCTGATAAAACTCCTGCGCTTCATTACATAGTCGCAGCTCTCTGACAATTCTGCGCCCTCCCCCCCCATAGATACAGTAAAGTGAGGGAGCCTCATTACCAGGAAAATAACGGCGCCTGGAAGATGACTCAGGAAAACAAATGCCCCCATCTACAGACTGGTCTTGTTCCCGGGTTCAGAGCCCCTCATCCACTCACCATTTCACTTTGCAGGTCTGTGTGTTCCATTCTACGATGTGTTTGTCTTCTGAACAACTATACAGACAGCCGCTGTCCTGATGCCACCGGATGCAGTTCACTCGGTGATCGTGACCACCAACCTGGACCAAAAAAAAAAAAAAATTTTAAAACTTGGAGCCCTTTAAATAGATCAGTGTTCGGGGGATTTGAGGGGGGGGGGGGGGGTCCCAGGAGAATGTTGCGGACATTTAATATCGGCATGCCACACACAGACAGACCAACTCGGTAATGTCCACCATGATCTCGCTATCTCAGGAACAGGCAGAGACCACATAGTGTAGCAGCCCTGAGCAGGTAGATAGTGGAGACACCACACTGACCCCCCCCCCCCCCCATATTTATACCAGGGGTTATAACTGAAACTCACACCCATTGAAGGAAAAAAATAAAAATAAAAAAATAAAAAAAATAAAAAAAACACACATTGCAGCTACTCATTTGTGGTGGGCACATTATTTTTTTTAACCCCCCCCCCTTACTTTTTAACACTAAACCCCCCCCCCCCCCTTTTTGCCCCCAGGTAATGCCGCTGGTAACACTCCCTCTCCTGGGTGGGGGGAGGGTTACAACACCCACTGAACTGTATGGAGGGAGGGAGCCATGGGTGTCACCCAACCTTCCTCTTCCCACCTCCATTTTATGGAAGGAGATTTGAGGAAGAAGAGAAAACAGTTTCCAGTTTCAGTTCAGGAAGGACGCAGCATTTGTGGCGGGATCAACAGGTATTTTGTGTACAGGCTGAAATGGTTTTTTAGCCGGAATAAAAAAAAAAAAAAAAAAAAAAAAACCAATGAAGCCACCTGGTGATCTGCAATGCATTCAATATTAGCTCCCGAGTTCAGATCTCTTAACTCAGGGCTTGACAAATTTGCTTGAATCTAGGAGCCAGCTAAAAAAGTTAGGAGCCGGGTCGGTAACGGCAATCCAGACCTGTCCCTGGCCTGACATGGAGACGAGTGAGGGGAGGATAGCGCGGCCCCCCCACCTGTCTCCATGTCATTGCCCATAGCTCTTAGAGGGACATTTTTTTTTTTTTTTTTTTTTTTTTTTTTTTTCAAATGACAATTTTTTTTTTTTTATTGCATTTTAGTGTAAATTTGAGATCTGAGGTCTCTCTGACCCCAGATCTCATATATTTAAGAGGACCTGTCCTGTTTTTTTCAATTACAAGGGATTTTTACATTCCTTGTAATAGGAATAAAAGTGACAATTTTTTTTTTTTAAAAGCACCGTGAAAAAATAAAAAGTTAAAATAAGAAAAAAAAAAATGTTTAAATGCGCCCTGTCCTGCCAAGCTTGCGTGCAGAAGCGAACGCATACGTGAGTAGCGCCCGCATAGGAAAGCGGTGTTCAAACCACACATGAGGTATCGCTGCGTTCGGTAGAGCGAGAGCAATAATTCTAGCACTAGACCTCCTCTGTAACCCAAACGTGCAACCTGTAGAATTTTTTTAAACGTCGCCTATGGAGATTTTAAAGGCTAAAAGTTTGTTGCCATTCCATGAGCGGACGCAATTTTGAAGCGTGACATGTTGGGTATCAATTTATTCGGTGTAACATTTTTCACAATATAAAAAATTGGGCCAACTTTACTGTTATATTTAATTTAAAAAAATAAGACTTTTTCCCCCGAAAATGCGCTTGTAAGTCCGCTGCACAAATACGGTGTGACAGACAGTATTGCAACGACCACCATTTTATTCTCTAGGTTGTTAGAACTCCTAAACACACACACACACACACACACACACACACACACACACACTTTTTTTTTATTATTCTAAGTAAAGGTGAGATGGGTGGGCAGTGAAAGCTTCATTAGCATCGCTGGCTGTCATACCAACAGCCACCACTAGATGGCGCCAGATTACAGAACTAAACATAGGACCACAGAAGGCCTCAAAGCCGCGGCCTCAATTACCGGCCGGCGGCGGCGCGGCCCGACACGATCACGCCAGGGGGGGTGGAAGGAGACAGGATACCCCCGCTGTGCTGCCCCAGGCGCCAGATCACAAATTCTAGTCGCCAATGCGATCTGGCGCCCGGGGTTTGTCGAGCCCTGTCTTAACTCATTGGCTGTGGGTGGAGAGAATCGGCGCCGATTGTGGCGAGCGCTTCCAGTCGATCTGTTCAGGGCGGAGTAACACTTTGAGAAAAAGGCAAAAAAAAAAAAAAAAAAAAAAAATAGAAAAACAAACTCACCAATTTGCTTTGTAGTTCCCCTTTGATGACGCTGTATAATAATATGGTGCCGGTCGCCGTGCCGATGGCGAGGAGGTCGTAATTTCCATCTTTATTGGGCGCTTCCGATTTCCTCTTCTTTTTCTGATGACTTTCCTAAAAATAAAAAAAGTGACAAATCAGTTTCATTCCCCCGAGCCGTGTATACAGAATGTTCACCCCCCATATATAAAGACTTCCTCCGACCCCCCCAGTTATGTAAAGGACCCGCCCCCTTTCAGCAGAGATCACATGACACAATGCCTAGGCTTTTGCTTATATTGACTGCAGAAGACTATCCCCCGGGGTGGGCAATTCATCCTTTTGTTACCATGTATCCATCCGAAGGAGGTCAGTGCAGCTTCCAGCGACATCAGCGCACAGGACTGCAGCACTATGGAGAGGGAAATTGGGGGTCTCCAAAAACTTATACAGAGAGGGACATTTTACTGTCCTTCAGGTTTTAGGGGGGGGGGCTGGACCCCATGGCCAGTGGGAGTAGGAAATGTCCCATCTTTGGTACTAGGAAAATTGGTGCCCCCCCCGGCGGTGTCAGCGGGGGGGGGGGGGGGGTTGCCCCATAAAGGCAAAGGACCACACCCTCCGGGCCGAAGTTTGGAGATCACTGGTGTAAAAGGGGGGGGGGGGGGGGGGGGTGTCCATATCCTGATTACTGAGCTCTCCCCCCTGAAATCCAACTCCTTTCCCATCAAGCTCCAAACTACAAATCTGTAGATTGGGAACGTCACTTCCGTGGAGCGAATCCGAGGGAAGAAAAAACACGAATAGGAAGAAGTCGCATCAGACCAGCGAATTACTAAAACCGATCTCTGCATCAACTCCTCCGAGAATGTAAAATTCTAATTACAGACAAAAGTGTCAGAAGATCAGCTGATTGGAAGAGGGAATGGAGAATATCCAGCAGGGTGACAACACCCAACTCCCTTCAGTGAATTCACAGCAACGTTGTCACCTACATTCTATGGTGTCATACACTGAGGAGGGCCCCATCCTAAGCCAGCTGGCAAGGGATATGGAACTCTCAGGATCTGGAAGGCCAGAGGGAATCTTAGCATTTAGTAATGTGTATCAGCAGGTTATTACATATGGGGGGGGGGGGGTCAAAGAATCAGCCGGCTTTGCAATAGTGATTTTGATACAATGTTCACTTTACAAGGAGGAGGGGAAGAGAACAAATGAGAGGAAACATTTCATACAAATGTATCCGAAAACAGAAAGCGATGAACCGGATCCGTATCCGACACCAGCCGCCCCTCCCCCACCACACTTCTACTGTATGAGACGTGACCACATCCTGACATGTTACACCCCCCCCCACTGATATGTCATAGGAGACCCCTCCCCAAATCTATTACACGAGCCCCCCCCCCACACTATTACATGAGACCCCCCCACACTATTACACAAGCCCCCCCAACCACACACTATTACACAAGTCCCCCCTTGCCCAAATCTATTACACGAGACCCCCCATCCCCAAATGACAATCACTGCCGCGATATATGAGGTCACACATGACCAGGTGTGGGGGAGGGAAGACAATCGATCGTTTTGTATACAATTGATGACAGAACAAATCTTTCTAGTAACTCCAATGAGACGGATCATGTGACCAGATGGCTCCATGTGGAGTCACCGGGGGATGTGCAATTCCCATCACCCGCCGTCCAGGGCGCGACGTTCCGCCAAGATCATTTTTTTTACTTTTAGCCCTTCTGTGGGGAAGCAGCCGGTTCACTTGTCAGATGGACACAAGCCGACGCCCAATTCCACACACCCCGGTAAAGTGCCCCCCCTCCCCCCCGCCCATCTACCCAGTAGAGGAGGGCGGACACATCCTCTCCCCTCCCCCAGAAGAGACGCGTATGACATCACGTCCGGGTCCCCGCCCATCAAGACCGGGAAAGAATGGAATGTGGTGTGAGTTACAGTCAGTGGAGCACAGAGGAGATATCGGGGGCCGCAAGACCATGGGAGGTCTCACTAAAGAGAACGTCACCCCCCCCCCCCCCCCCCAAAAAAAAAAAAAAAAAAGCCCCACATCTGAAGACACGGATTGCAATGGACATGTTACACATCGCCGCACACGCCGGAGCGAGAGCGATAATTCTACACCAGACCTCCTCTGTGACACTAAACTGATGACCTATAGGGGACTTTTAAAGACTTGCCTATGGAATATATATGTGCTGAAGTTGGTCCCCATGTCAGGAGAGCACACAGATAGAAGTGATAGGAAGGGCAAAAAAAAAAAAAAAAAAAAAAAAAAACACACCACACACTTACCTCCACTGTGCAGCTAGTTTTGCAGTGACCCCAATCCTCTTCCGAGGTCCCTGGCGGCTCCCCCCCACATCTGATAACCCCCCCCCCCCGGTAGAAGCGCTTGCAGGCGCGCTCCCGAGTCCAGCATTTGCGTCCATAGACACAGCCGGACTTGCCCCCCCCGCATCATTGGATTAGATTGACAGCAGCGGGAGCCAATGGCTGCTCTGCTATTAATCTATCCAATCAAGAGCCTGTGCAGAGAGACAGCGCGTCCCTGCCGACTGAATGAAGGGTTCAGGCAAGTAAAAAACGACAATGGCAGCGGTGGGCATACCTGTACGAGCGCCTACCGCGTACAGCATGACCGTGGGTCCCGCGCTCGTGCCACAGAACAGGGAGTGGCCTATGTAAACAAGGCATTGCCCCGTTCTGCCTAGTGACATGACAGATCGCTGCTCTGCCATTGGGGGCGGCAATCGCTGTCATGCGAGTTGTAGCACCTCACCCCCAGTTAGAATCACTCCCTAGGACACACTTAACCCCTTCATCGCCCCCCCCCCCCCCCAGTGTTTAACCCCTTCTCTGCCAGTGTCATTTACACAGTAATCAGTGCATTTTATAGCTCCAATCGCTGTATAAATGACAATGGTGTCAGACATGTGATCTGTCCACCGCAGTCATGAGACTATAAATAAAAAGGTATATGTATATGTATATATGTATATATATGTATATATATATATATATATATATATATATATATATATATATATATATATATATATATATATATATATATATATATATATATATATATATATATATATATATATATAGGTATGTATATGTATATATATATCTATCCGCCATTACTAATTTTTTATTTTTATTTTTTAAATGCCATAAATCTGTCCTTATTTTGTAGACGTTATAACTTTTGCGCAAACCAAACGCTTACTGCGATTTTCTTTACTAAAAATATATAGAAGAATACATATCAGCCTAAATGGAGGAAAACATTTATATATTTTTTGGGGATACTATAGAGAAAAAAATAAAAATAAATAATAAAAAAAAACGCTTTTTCTCTAAATTGTCTTTTTGTTATAGTGAAAAAAATAAAACCGCAGAGGTGATCAAATACCAAAAGGAATCTCTATTTGTAGGGAAAAATAAAGATGACATCCATTTTGTTTTGGTGCGCGACACACGGCCGCAACGCAGTGCCGACTCGCAAAGAGTGCTCTGGTCAGGAAGGGGGTAAAATCTCTTGGGGCTGAAGTGGTTAAGGTGAAAAAAAAAACACACACCTTTACAACCCCTTTAAGGTTTAGCGTGTTGGGTATTTATTCCATGCGCCTCGTCTTTTATATTTTACCTAAAAATTTGGGTAATTTATTGCTTTTTGTGAGACCCTAAAATTAACTTTTTATTTACTGAAATTTTGAGTTCCCTTCTGGTAATATTGTGACACAAAATTGGCACCACCGCCATTTTATTCTCTAGGGTGTCTCCATCATGTATTGGGGGTTTTATGTCAATTTCAGGCCTCGGAAGTTCTGTTTGTTACAATAATAATAATAGTAATAAGACGTCACTTCTACAGAGGATGAGGTGATAGGAGGGGGGGGGGGGGGGGACTTATTACAATGTAACAAACTCCGAACATGTGACAGACACACCCCCATATGAGAGGATATCTCCAATCATGTCAGTGCATCTCCGGGGGGGATTGGACATGTTACATGTAGAGATCACATGTTCTGTTTGTTACATTGTAATAAGACGTCACTTCTATAATCTCTGTATAAAGGACATCTGATTACATTGTAATATAAAACATGATCACCGACCTCACATGTAACACGCCCACCGACTTCTACAGAGATTATCAGGGGGCGCCTTATTACCATGTAACATGTGATCTCCAACCCCCCCCCCCTATATACACACACCGCATGTGCCATATGCTCCCCCCCATACACAATGCCCCCCCATCTACACCCCCCCCCTTCTTCCTGGTTGCCCCTCCATACACACACTGGATCTCACCCAGCCCCCTCAGTTGGGGCCCCCCCATATACACACACACTGGATCTCACCCATCCCCCTCAGTTGGGGCCCCCCCATATACACACACACTGGATCTCACCCATCCCCCTCAGTTGGGGCCCCCCATATACACACACTGGATCTCACAAATCCCCCTCAGTTGGGGCCCCCTATATACACACACACTGGATCTCACCCATCCCCCTCAGTTGGGGCCCCTATATACACACACACTGGATCTCACCCATCCCCCCTCAGTTGGGGCCCCCTATATACACACACTGGATCTCACCCATCCCCCTCAGTTGGGGCCCCCCTATATACACACACTGGATCTCACCCATCCCCCTCAGTTGGGGCCCCCCTATATACACACACTGGATCTCACCCATCCCCCTCAGTTGGGGCCCCCTATATACACACACACTGGCTCTCACCCACCCCCCTCAGTTGGGGGCCCCCTATATACACACACTGGATCTCACCCATCCCCCTCAGTTGGGGCCCCCTATATACACACACACTGGATCTCACCCATCCCCCTCAGTTGGGGCCCCCTATATACACACACACTGGATCTCACCCATCCCCCTCAGTTGGGGCCCCCTATATACACACACACTGGATCTCACCCATCCCCCTCAGTTGGGGGCCCCCTATATACACACACACTGGCTCTTACCCACCCCCTCAGTTGGGGCCCCCTATATACACACACACTGGCTCTCACCCACCCCCCTCAGTTGGGGGCCCCCTATATACACACACTGGATCTCACCCACCCCCTCAGTTGGGGCCCCCTATATACCCACCCCCCTCAGTTGGGGCCCCCTATATACCCACCCCCCTCAGTTGGGGCCCCCTATATACCCACCCCCCTCAGTTGGGCCCCCTATATACCCACCCCCCTCAGTTGGGGCCCCCTATATAACACACACACTGGATCTCACCCACCCCCCTCAGTTGGGGCCCGCTATATACACACACACTGGATCTCACCCATCCCCCTCAGTTGGGGCCCCCTATATACACACACACTGGATCTCACAAATCCCCCTCAGTTGGGGCCCCCTATATACACACACACTGGATCTCACCCACCCCCCTCAGTTGGGGGCCCCCTATATACACACACACTGGATCTCACCCACCCCCCTCAGTTGGGGGCCCCCTATATACACACACTGGATCTCACCCACCCCCCTCAGTTGGGGGCCCCCTATATACACACACTGGATCTCACCCATCCCCCTCAGTTGGGGCCCCCCCATATACACACACACTGGATCTCACCCATCCCCCTCAGTTGGGGCCCCCCATATACACACTGGATCTCACAAATCCCCCTCAGTTGGGGCCCCCCTATATACACACACACTGGATCTCACCCACCCCCCTCAGTTGGGGCCCCCTATATACACACACTGGATCTCACCCACCCCCCTCAGTTGGGGCCCCCTATATACACACACTGGATCTCACCCATCCCCCTCAGTTGGGGCCCCCCTATATACACACACACTGGCTCTCACCCACCCCCCTCAGTTGGGGGCCCCTATATACACACACTGGATCTCACCCATCCCCCTCAGTTGGGGCCCCCTATATACACACACACTGGCTCTCACCCATCCCCCTCAGTTGGGGCCCCCCTATATACACACACACTGGCTCTCACCCACCCCCCTCAGTTGGGGCCCCCTATATACACACACACTGGCTCTCACCCACCCCCCTCAGTTGGGGCCCCCTATATACACACACACTGGCTCTCACCCACCCCCCTCAGTTGGGGCCCCCTATATACACACACTGGATCTCACCCATCCCCCTCAGTTGGGGCCCCCCTATATACACACACACTGGCTCTCACCCACCCCCCCTCAGTTTCTCATCCGCCCCCCTCAGTTGGGGCCCCCATATACAGACTGGATATCACCTGCCCCCCTCGGTTGTCCCCCCTATATACACACACTGGATCTCACCCACCCCCCTCAGTTGGGGGCCCCCTATATACACACACACACTGGATCTCACCCACCCCCCTCAGTTGGGGGCCCCCTATATACACACACTGGATCTCACCCATCCCCCTCAGTTGGGGCCCCCCCATATACACACACACTGGATCTCACCCATCCCCCTCAGTTGGGGCCCCCCATATACACACTGGATCTCACCCATCCCCCTCAGTTGGGGCCCCCCATATACACACTGGATCTCACAAATCCCCCTCAGTTGGGGCCCCCCTATATACACACACTGGATCTCACCCAGCCCCCTCAGTTGGGGGCCCCCTATATACACACACTGGATCTCACCCACCCCCCTCAGTTGGGGCCCCCTATATACACACACTGGATCTCACCCACCCCCCTCAGTTGGGGCCCCCTATATACACACACTGGATCTCACCCATCCCCCTCAGTTGGGGCCCCCCTATATACACACACACTGGCTCTCACCCACCCCCCTCAGTTGGGGGCCCCTATATACACACACTGGATCTCACCCATCCCCCTCAGTTGGGGCCCCCTATATACACACACTGGATCTCACCCACCCCCCTCAGTTGGGGCCCCCTATATACACACACTGGATCTCACCCATCCCCCTCAGTTGGGGCCCCCCTATATACACACACACTGGCTCTCACCCACCCCCCTCAGTTGGGGGCCCCTATATACACACACTGGATCTCACCCATCCCCCTCAGTTGGGGCCCCCTATATACACACACACTGGCTCTCACCCATCCCCCTCAGTTGGGGCCCCCCTATATACACACACACACTGGCTCTCACCCACCCCCCTCAGTTGGGGCCCCCTATATACACACACTGGATCTCACCCACCCCCCTCAGTTGGGGCCCCCTATATACACACACACTGGCTCTCACCCACCCCCCCTCAGTTTCTCATCCGCCCCCCTCAGTTGGGGCCCCCATATACAGACTGGATATCACCTGCCCCCCTCGGTTGTCCCCCCTATATACACACACTGGATCTCACCCACCCCCCTCAGTTGGTGCCCCCTATATACACACACTGGATCTCACCCATCCCCCTCAGTTGGGCCCCCCATATACACACGTTGGATCTCACCCCCCATACACACAGACTGGATCTCGGGTCTCACCTGCCCCCCTCGGTTGCCCCCCTATATACACACACACACTGGATCTCGGGTCTCACCTGCCCCCCTCGGGTGGGGCCCCCCCAGGCCAGGCATGTACAGGTGGCGGAGAGGTGAGCGGAGGGCACGTACTCCCGGCGGAGCTCCCCTCCCCCTCCTCGGCTGTCCCACACGGTGATCCTCCCGTCCAAGCCGGACACGGCCAGCAGATCTCTCCTCCCCGGGGTGAAGGCGCTGGCGGGGGGAAGCGCTTCGTACACGCCGCCCGCTGCAGCCGCCGCCATTCCTCCCTCCGATCCGGGCCACGTGTTTAAGGATGGAGCATGCGCACGACGCTCGGGGGAGGGGCTTCGCTCGCGCGCCACGCCTCCCCGGAGGAGACGTCGGCCATTCGCCTGGCAGAGTCACGCTGGGCGCCGCTCCGTCTATAGAGGCCGACTGATAGGACGCGCGGTGTCTCCGCGGCGGCGGCCATGATGGTGGAGCCCAGTTCCTACTGATAGTACTGGGAGGAGGGCTCCGAGAACATGGCGGACATAGCGCGTGATCGCAGACATGTTTGTTTTATGGGAAGTATAACACATGTCACTTCTCCAGCACAGGGGAGAGCACGCTGCCTTCACGTGGTGATGACAGTCCCCAGCCAAGAGGACCGGTCACCGGGCCCAATATCATATATAGACCTTGTCCAGGAGCTCACACTCTAATCTCCTTCACTATGGGACCCCATTCTCCCCGAATGTTATAAACACGCGCCTGCCGGTCAGGGCGATTCCTGCCTCTTCCATTAATGTCCATCGTGTCCCAGAAAATCAGTGAGAACCCCCAATATGTGAGATATTTTCTGGAAGCAGAGACCCCAGAGAATAAAATGGTGGTTGTGATTTTTTTTTTTTTTTTATGTTGCACAATATTTGCGCACATACCAATCAAACTAGTCAAAACCCAGTCACTATCACCTCGTATGACACCATTTCCAACCATCCATCTTTTTTTTGAGCGAATCCTGGCGGGAACTTCCCCCACCACTGGACAATCTCAACACTTATACACACAGGAGGCTCTATAACCTCACCTTATGAATCCCCACAGATCTCACGATTGTCAGTCTCTTCTCCTGTAGTTTATCCATTGATGAAATTAGCGTCTTGAAAAAAAGGCTTGAACTTTTGCCCCAATCAAGACATTGATATCTTCCAAATGTATAAAGACCTCCAGCTCTTTGTTTGAAAATTACTCTTGGAAAAAAAACCTTTTTTCAACAAGGAAATCTTGACAGAACAAACCCCTCAAGAGAAACAGGCCCTCAGTCAATTAGTCGCCCTCTTGGAAGAAAACGTTCCTAACCGACTATATCGATCGGGTCGACCTCACCTCGCTATTGGAGGATACTGTTTATTCTCACGATGCCTCTAGATTAACAAAAAAAATCTCATTTAGAGAAGAAATCTGACTTTTGTCCTGCCCCTAGCGGCTGTCCAAATGCTGCGGCATTTCTCAAACTCATACACAATGATTTGGAAGCTTTAAAAATCCATACTCAATCTCCCTCTAACCTCAATGAAAAAGAACATATAGCCTTAAAACAACTTTCCCAGAGTAAACATATTACTTTTAAAGTGGTTGTAAACCCTTACAACGCACTTTGACCTACAGGTAAGCCTAGATTAAGGCCTAGATTAAGGCTTACCTGTAGGTCCAAGAAATATCTCCTAAACCTACACGGTTTAGGAGATATTTACCTGAAGACAGCCACCGCTGTCTACGGCGCATGCGCCATAGACAGCAGCGCGCAGGCGCACTGGGTAAGCCGCAGATCGCGGCGATATGCCGCAGATTGCGGCGATATGCCGCGAGTATCGGCTCCCGTGCGCATGAGCGGGAGTGACGTCATCGCTGCTCCGGCGAATCACAGCGCTGGAGCAACGAGACCCACCAAGAAGATGGACGCTCGGAACTACAGGGGACAGCGGTGACTTCGCTGGCTCCTGTGTCAAGTAAGTGACACATAATGGACTACTATGCGATGCGATGCGATGCATAGTAGTCCATTATGCTTTACCTTTGCAGGGAATGAAAGAGGAAGTAAACTCATCAGGGTTTACTTCCTCTTTAAAGGGGTTCTAAAGGTTTGTTTTTTATTTTCTAAATAGGTTCTTTTAAGCTAGTGCATTGTTGGTTTACTTACCTTTTCCTTCGATTTCCCTTCTAAATGTTTTTTTTCTTTGTTTGAAATTCTCACTTCCTGTTTCTCCTCAGTAAACTTCACACCATCATCCGAGCCGTGTTTAGTCAGCCAGAACTGCTTACTGAGGAGGAACAGGAAGTGAGAAATTCAGACAAAGAAAAAAAACTTTTAGAAGGGAAATTAAAGGAAAAGGTAAGTGAACCAACAATGCACTAGCTTAAAGGAACCTATTTAGAAAATAAAAAACAAATCTTTACAACCCCTTTAAGGCAGCTGTCACATACCTAGTGGTGAGCCCGGAATGCAGAAGGAGACCTCTCTTGCGACTCACGGCCCCTGATGGTGGTGACAGGAGGCACGGGAGTCAAAGGTAGCACAAGTGCCTGGCAGGATCAAGAGCTGAAGGGTGGATCAGGCTGACTTCCGGAACTGTAGGTGGACAAGCAGGCCTCAGTGGCAGCGGACAGGAACCAGCAAACAGCAGGAGACCAACAGGAACAGGAAGATCGCTCAGGGGCAGGCACACAGAAGAGTCGGGCAAGCCGGGTCAAACCAGATAGTCAGTACAGGAACAGATGCAGCAGGCAGAGGCAGGAACGTGGAACAGGCCGGGTCGGTAACGGAAGAGCACGGATGGACCAGAGGATAAGACAGGTGCAGAGTCGTAGACAAGCCGGAGGTCAGAGGCAGGCAGGGAAGGTCACAGGTCAGGCCGGCTCAATACACGAACAGATCAGATTCAGGCAATAGTCTCAGGAATAGTGATGGACGAACTTCCGACGGGACGTTTCGCGAACGCGAAACGCGAACGGACACAAACGTTCGCGAAAACGACCGTTCGCCGCGGGCTCCATTGACTTCAATGGGAGGCGAATTTCGCAAACCTTTAGGTCGAATTTGCGGCCACGGGGTAATTATTAGGGGGTAGCACGTAGTCCCACCACCTGGACAATAGCATAATACATGTATGAGGTGAATTTGGGATCGATAACTACAAGCATTTTTTTTTTATTTGGGAAATTGTTCTGACAATTCAGGACTATGGAGCTAATGAAGGCAATGGAGGAGAGGGAAGGTCAGGGACCAGGGTAGGCAAACAAGAGGGTGCAGGAGATACAGAGCACTGACAGCAGCACCGTAATACAGAGCACTGACATCAGCACCGTGACATACAGCGCTGACAGCAGCTCCGTGACATACAGCGCTGACAGCAGCTCCGTGACATACAGCGCTGACAGCAGCTCCGTGACATACAGCGCTGACAGCAGCTCCGTGACATACAGCGCTGACAGCAGCTCCGTGACATACAGCGCTGACAGCAGCACCGTGACATACAGCGCTGACAGCAGCTCCGTGACATACAGCGCTGACAGCAGCTCCGTGACATACAGCGCTGACAGCAGCTCCGTGACATACAGCACTGACAGCAGCTCCGTGACATACAGCGCTGACAGCAGCTCCGTGACATACAGCGCTGACAGCAGCACCGTGACATACAGCGCTGACAGCAGCTCCGTGACATACAGCGCTGACAGCAGCTCCGTGACATACAGCGCTGACAGCAGCTCCGTGACATACAGCGCTGACAGCAGCTCCGTGACATACAGCGCTGACAGCAGCTCCGTGACATACAGCGCTGACAGCAGCTCCGTGACATACAGCGCTGACAGCAGCTCCGTGACATACAGCGCTGACAGCAGCTCCGTGACATACAGCGCTGACAGCAGCTCCGTGACATACAGCGCTGACAGCAGCTCCGTGACATACAGCGCTGACAGCAGCACCGTAAGCAGCCCCAGGAGGAAGTCAGCACAGCACAGGGATGGTGTGATCCCCTCATAATAAGAACCCCCAGGAGGAAGTCAGCACAGCACAGGGATGGTGGGAGCCCCTCATAATAAGAACACCCAGGAGGAAGTCAGCACAGCACAGGGATGGTGGGAACCCCTCATAATAAGCAGCCCCAGTAGAAATATGACACCGCTCAACCTCTTCAAAGAGGAGGGTAGGGGCATATAGTACGGTGTGCTTTTTTGGGTCAGGGAAGTGAGCCAAATGAATTAAGAAGGTCTGTGTGCTTGATTCCAAAAATTGTTTATAGACATATACATGGTCTACTGATCACATGTGTTGAATTCCTCCGAGATCCATGCCTCATTCATTTTTAGAAATGTGAGGTAGTTAACACTGTCGTGAGCTAGGCGAGTACGCTTATCGGTCACAATCCCCCCTGCTGCGCTGAACGTCCTTTCGGACAGGACACTGGATGAGGGGCAAGCCAACAGTTCGATTGCAAATTGGGCAAGCTCTGGCCAGAGGTCAAGCCTGCCCACCCAGTAGTCTAGGGGTTCATCACTCCTCAGAGCGTCCACATCGGCCGTTAACCCAATGTAGTCGGACACCTGACGGTCTAGGCGTTCCCTGATGCTGGATCCGGATGACACCTGTCGATGGGTCGGCTGAAAGAATGACCTCATATCCGAAGTCACCAACACATCTTCAAACCGGCCTCTTCTTGCAGGCGCTGTTGGATTGGTACCCGCAAATCCTTCTCTGGGAGTGGGAATTGCTCCTCTGCCAGCGCACGCAAAAGCAGAATGCAGCATTTCTCGAAGCAAGGCCTGGAAGTGCTGCATTCTGACAGCCCTCTGCGACGGCGGTAACATTTCCGCCATTTTGTGTTTGTACCGGGGATCTAAGTACGTTGCCACCCAGTACTGGTCCTTGACCCTCATGCTTTTTATACGGGGGTCCCTATTAAAACACTGGAGCATGAAGGCCCCCATTTGCACTCAAGCGGAAGGTATGTGGTGGTGGTGGTGTTGTTGGTGGTAGTGTCTTTGGGGGTGCACATAGCAGAGAGTGAAGAAGAGGGTGCAGATCGAGAGGATGAGGAGGGTGCAGAAGAATAAGGCTGAGTGAGCCACTCAACCAAGTCTGGTGCGTCCTTTAAAGTAATTGAACGCACCTTCTGCAACTTCCCACTTTGGCTCAAGGCTGTTGCTCCTGCCCTACCCCTACCACCCCTGCGGAAGGGCCTGCCTCTTCCTCTGCCTGTCATTTTTTAAATCACCCTGTGACAAAACTCTTAGTCCCTATACCGCTGAAGGACTGCTGCAGTATAGGGCAGCGGTCAGCAGTAGTGCACGTCAACCCTATGTATTGTGGACCGATAGCGGTCCTTACAGAACAGCAGACTGTAACGCACTCAGGCCTATGTACCGTAGCACCCTATACCAAGTTACCAGTCCTTATAAGAACTTTTGTGGACCAAGCAGGTTGTGTGTTAGTGATTAGCAGACTGTACGTCAGTCCCTATACCAATGAAGGACTGCTGCAGTATAGGGCAGCGGTCAGCAGTAGTGCACGGCAACCCTATGTATTGTGGACCGATAGCGGTCCTTACAGAACAGCAGACTGTAACGCACTCAGGCCTATGTACCGTAGCACCCTATACCAAGTTACCAGTCCTTATAAGAACTTTTGTGGACCAAGCAGGTTGTGTGTTAGTGATTAGCAGACTGTACGTCAGTCCCTATACCAATGAAGGACTGCTGCAGTATAGGGCAGCGGTCAGCAGTAGTGCACGGCAACCCTATGTATTGTGGACCGATAGCGGTCCTTACAGAACAGCAGACTGTACTGCACTCAGGCCTATGTACCGTAGCACCCTATACCAAGTTACCAGTCCTTATAAAAACTTTTGTGGACCAAGCAGGTTGTGTGTTAGTGTTTAGCAGACTGTGCGTCAGTCCCTATACCGCTGAAGGACTGCTGCAGTATAGGGCAGCGGTCAGCAGTAGTGCACGGCAACCCTATGTATTGTGGACCGATAGCGGTCCTTACAGAACAGCAGACTGTAACGCACTCAGGCCTATGTACCGTAGCACCCTATACCAAGTTACCAGTCCTTATAAGAACTTTTGTGGACCAAGCAGGTTGTGTGTTAGTGATTAGCAGACTGTACGTCAGTCCCTATACCAATGAAGGACTGCTGCAGTATAGGGCAGCGGTCAGCAGTAGTGCACGGCAACCCTATGTATTGTGGACCGATAGCGGTCCTTACAGAACAGCAGACTGTACTGCACTCAGGCCTATGTACCGTAGCACCCTATACCAAGTTACCAGTCCTTATAAAAACTTTTGTGGACCAAGCAGGTTGTGTGTTAGTGTTTAGCAGACTGTGCGTCAGTCCCTATACCGCTGAAGGACTGCTGCAGTATAGGGCAGCGGTCAGCAGTAGTGCACGGCAACCCTATGTATTGTGGACCGATAGCGGTCCTTACAGAACAGCAGACTGTAACGCACTCAGGCCTATGTACCGTAGCACCCTATACCAAGTTACCAGTCCTTATAAGAACTTTTGTGGACCAAGCAGGTTGTGTGTTAGTGATTAGCAGACTGTACGTCAGTCCCTATACCAATGAAGGACTGCTGCAGTATAGGGCAGCGGTCAGCAGTAGTGCACGGCAACCCTATGTATTGTGGACCGATAGCGGTCCTTACAGAACAGCAGACTGTAACGCACTCAGGCCTATGTACCGTAGCACCCTATACCAAGTTACCAGTCCTTATAAGAACTTTTGTGGACCAAGCAGGTTGTGTATTAGTGTTTAGCAGACTGTGCGTCAGTCCCTATACCGCTGAAGGACTGCTGCAGTATAGGGCAGCGGTCAGCAGTAGTGCACGGCAACCCTATGTATTGTGGACCGATAGCGGTCCTTACAGAACAGCAGACTGTACCGCACCCAAGCCTATGTACCGTAGCACCCTAGACAGACCAAGTTACCAGTCCTGATAAAGAGCTTTGTGGAACAAGTGAGTTGTGAATGATTAGCAGACTGCAGCAGAAGGGCAGCAGTCAAGTATAATATTCTTTCTATATTTGGAAGAAAGAATATTATACGTGTACAAGCCTATTACCGTACCACTGATACCAGTCCTGAAAAGAACCTTTGTGGAACTAATAGTAACAGCAAGTCTTTAAAATTATCCTCACTGCCTGACACACTGCTTCCTGCCTGTCCCTATACAAATTGGCAAAAAAGAGTAGGCTGGAACGATTAGCTGGAACAGCTCTTTTGTGGACCTGATAGTAACAGCTAATGATGATGATGATGATGATGATGAAGAAAGACTAATCTGGCTGAGCTGTCCCTAAAATAGCAGCATACAGCGCTCTGTCCCTTTATCTAAACTGACAAAAGAAACTCAGGCTGCTGACCTAACACCTATACCAGTCCTGAAAAGAACTTTTGTGTACCAAATAGCTAGCGTTTTCTCTGTCCCTACTCCACACAGGATCCTTTCCCTACAGTGACAGAAGAAAGAATGTAAAATGGCCACCGGATCGGGTGTATTTATAGGTTAGGGGGAATGTCCAAGTGTCCATGAGCTGTCATGTCTCAATTGGTTGTCCTGTAACACATGATAAACGTGTCACGAAAGGTTAAAGTTCTTGTATACATTAAACACGTAAGTCCGCCGGGGCGAACGACGGAAAAAGGCGTTCGAACCCGCGGACGGCGAAAGTCGGAAATTCGCCGCGAAACGACCGCCGGGCGAAACGTTCGTCCATCACTACTCAGGAACACTGTAGATCAAGCAGCAAGATCTGAAGGGAGAACTGGGTTTAAATAGACCACCTGGTGCCGATAACCGGGACACACCAAGGCACCCGCAGGTGCGCAAAGACAGGCAAAAGAGAACACTGTCCCCAGCCAGCCTTTCCTGACAGCAGCTGACAAGGGAGGGAACATTGTTGTCATGGACAACGCGGCATACGTTGACATGTGCAATAAAATACTCAGGGATGCAGACTGGTATCGCCGAGGTTGCGGCAGACATTGTAAAAATAAATATATAATGATGACTTCTATCTACTTGTAGATTCGGCATATTCCAATCAAATTATTACCCAGCAAACTTAGGATTTTATCAGGAACAAATTTCCCCGCTTACCTGTGTTTTAGGCGTTACCCAAAATCCACAAGGATGTAAACAACCACCCCGCAGTCGGCCCAACATTTCGGGAGTAGGCTCAGTTAGTGATAACGCCAGCAAACTTGTGGACGAAATTCCTCAAGCAACTAGTTTTTTCATTAACCCTCCTTTGTTAAAGAGGAAGTAAACCCTGATGAGTATTACTTCCTCTTTGATTCCCTGCAAAGGTAAAGCATAATGGACTACTATGCATCGCATCGCATCGCATCGCATAGGAGTCCATTATGTGTCACTTACCTGACACAGGAGCCAGCAAAGTCACCGCTGTCCCCTGTAGTTCCGAGCGTCCATCTTCTTGGTGGGTCTCGCTGCTCCGGCGCTGTGATTCGCCAGAGTAGCGATGACGTCACTCCCGCGCATGCGCATGGGAGCCGACACTCGCGGCATATCGCCGCAATCTGCGGATTACCCAGTGCGCCGGCTGTCTTCGGGTAAATATCTCCTAAACCGTGTAGGTTTAGGAGATATTTCTTGGACCTACAGGTAAGCTTTAATCTAGGCTCACCTGTAGGTCAAAGTGGCTTGTAAGGGTTTACAACCACTTTAAGGACACGCTACACGTTCTTCAAATTATTGACTCATTAGAGATTCCAGACCGATGCTCTTTTTGTCACGGTGGACGTAGAATCCCTTTACAGCTCAATTCCCCATGACAAGGGTATAGCTGTAATTAAAAACACTTTTTTTTTATTTATGGATGCCAATGTCGATGCGATGTATGGAGAATTAGTCGTATCTATCTTGGACTATACCCTTCAACATAACGTGTTCACGTTTAATGGCTCCCACTACCTCCAGGTACAGGGGGTCGCGATGGGAACGTGCTGTGCCCCATCATATGCCAACCTGTATCTGGGGGAGTGGGAGGCAATGGTCCTGGATGATGGGGAACTTATCGATGTACTCGGACCACATACTTTGCTGATACCGGTACATTGATGACATCTTCATCATCTGGGACGGACCCTCTGACCTATTTAGAGCAATGGCTTCTGAGAATCAATAAGAAATTATTTCAATTTATGTTTTACCATGACTTACGACCCCGATTGTGTAACCTTCCTTGATGGTGAGATCTATAGGGGAGAGTCAGGCACTGTTCTAAGTAAATTGTACAGGAAACCCACTGCGGGTAAATCCATTCTTTACGCCTCAAGTTTCCATCCTAAACCCTTATTAAATTCCACCCCTTACAGCCAGTGTCTCAGTCAGGCGCAACTGCTCGGATGACACCGCCTTTCGGGAGGAGGAGAATAAGCTCCGCGATAGACTTCTGTTGCAGGGCTATTCCCATACATAGTGAAAATAATGGTTTAGGGGCGCTCTTAATTAATTACTCTAATGGTGAAAATTACCTAAAGAAACTCAATAATAAAAATTAATAAGCAATAAATATGACATCAATGATAATAAGTATTCTATTCTCAAGTGATTGTGTGATTGAACTAAAATTAAGTTGTGAAGAGTTTTCTCTGGTCACTTGATCACAAGTAGAATACTTATTATCACAAATAGAGCTTTCTTTCGGTGGTATATGATCGCTAGGCTTGTGCAATTCGTTTCGTAACGAATCGAAATTCGGCCGAATTTTGCATCTTTCGGACATTCGGATGCATCCGAATGTCCGAATAAAAAAATAACAAATTACAACGAATACGAAAGAAATATAACGAATGAATTCGACATGATTCGACATTATTTCAACCGCATTCGAAAATATTTTGTGACCCGACTTTAGGGCCATGTATCTCGGGGGTCACTTGGTGCTAGACACTTCAAATTTGGATATGTTGTATTGCTAGTATTATTGTATTTGCATACCAAATTTGGGGTTTCTAGCTATAAGTGACCCCGAGATATGTGGCCCCAAAATCGGGTCGCAAAATGTCATTCTCTGCTCTATTAACTAATAACATTTTGCGACCCGATTTTGGGGCCACATATCTCGGGGTCACTTATAGCTAGAAACCCCAAATTTGGTATGCAAACACAATGGTACTAGCACTCCAACATATCCAAATTTGGAGTTTCTAGCACCAAGTGACCCCGAGATACATGGCCCTAAAGTCGGGTCACAAAATATTTTCGAATGTGGTTGAAATAATGTCGAATCATGTTGAAATCATTTCGAATCCGGTAGAAATATTTTCGAATGTGGCCGATTTTTCGAATTCGGTAGAAAACTAAACGAAATCCGAAAACGATTTTAAGGAAGTTAACGAATATAACTAAACGAAATTAATGAATTAACGAATTAAAACAAAACGAAACTAAACAAATTTTTTCCTTTTGCACATGTCTAATGATCGCCTCTGTGTTTTTTTTTTTTTTTTTTTTGCGCTATAAACAAAAAAAGAGCAACAATTTTGAAAAAAATCATTATTTTTTACTTTTTGCTATAATAAATATCCCTCAAAAATATATATAATTTTTCTTTTTCTCTCAGTTTAAGCGGATACGTATTCTTCTACATATTTTTGGTAAAAAAAAAAAAAAAAATCACAATACGCGTTTATTGACTGGTTTGCGCAAAAGTTATAGCGTTTACAAAACAGGGGATAGTTTTATGGCATTTTTATTAATAATTTTTTTTTTTTTTACTAGTAATGGCGGCGATCAGAGATTTTTATCGTGACTGCGACATTTTAGCGGAACACATCAGACATTTTTGACACATTTTTGGGACCACTGTCATTAATACAGAGATCGATGCTATAAAATTGCATTGATTACTGTAAAAATGTCACTGGCAGTGAAGGGGGTTAACCACTAGGTGGCAGTGTAGGGGTTAAAGCGGAGGTCCACCCTAAAGTGGACCTTCCGCTCATCGGAACCCTCCCCCCCTCCGGCGCCACAATTGGCACCTTTCAGGGGGGAGGGGGGTGCAGATACCTGTACAGTACAGGTAACTGCACCCACTTCCGGGATAGCTCTCTGCGGAAAGGGGCGTAGATTACGCCCCTTTCCGCAAGTGCCCGCCCCTTTCTGCAAGTGCCCCTCTGCCTGCTGGGAAACACACAGATCCCAGAGGCAGCGGGGACCGTCCTTATTGCGCAGCGCGACTCGCGCATGCGCAGTAGGGAACCGGGAAATGAAGCCGAAAGGCTCCATTTCCTGATTCCCATACCCAAGATGGCGGCGGCAGGACCCGAGAGACGATCTAGAGATCGGCTTCGGGTGCCGACATCGCGGGCGTGCTGGACAGGTAAGTGTCTCTATTTTAAAAGTCAGCAGCTGCAGTATTTGTAGCTGCTGGCTTTTAAAAAAAAAAAAAAACGCAGAGTCCCGGCGGACTCCCGCTTTAAGTGTTCCTAGGGGTGTGTTTCTAACTGTATGGGGGCGTGGCTGTGTGTGACATCACAGTGATCGCTGCTCCTGGTGACATGCTGTTTACATCGGCATCTCCCTGTACTTGAGCTCTGTGAGACGATCGCGGGTATCCCAGCGGCGATCGAGTCTGCGGGACCACGGTCACTGAGCTCGCAGCAGGTGGGTGTGCGTGCCGCACACGTGGCGGGAAATACAAAGTAACGTACGGGTACGTTACTTTGCCCAGCTGTGTCATTCTGCTGACGTATTTATACGGGAGCCGGTCGGGAAGCTGTTAAGTTTATTACTATCACAAGAGGTGAACAAGCTCCCTTTTGATAGCTTTGGGCAATGCCGGGTCCTCAATATGGAAACATCATCGTTGTTAAATAGTTGCTAAGGAGGAATAAAGACACCAGTCCATCCAGTTCACTCTGTGTGTGTAAAAAAGAAATCATATCCCATATCCCTGTATGTTGTGTTTGCTAAGATGGCCATCTAAGAGGGGTTTTTTTTTTTTGAACTATCAATACATCCCGCTGACACCACCGATTGTGGAAGAGAGCTCCACATCCTTATTTCCCTGAAAGCAAAAACCTCCGCACAGCTTAAGGTTAAACCGCTTCTCCTCCACACCCGCAGACTTTAGTGGCACATTAGCCCCTTCCCTAGGCCCGGGCCCTAGGCCTCGTGTCCTCCTACACTCGCTGAGGCTCATTCTTTTATTCCCTATGCCAGAATCGCCTTTGAGATATTTGTATATGTCGCCTCTCAGCGTCTCTTCTCCAGAGAGAAAACATTTAGCGCCTGTGGTCCCTCCTCATAATTCAGATCCTCCAATCCCCTTATTGATTTAGTGGCTCTTCTCTGGACTTTCTCCAGCACATCCCTTCTGAGGACTGGTGACCAGAACTGGACGGAATACTCCAGGTGCGGCCGGACCAGAGTTTTATAAAGTGGCAGATTATCGTTTTATCTCTGGAGTACATCCTCTTTTTTTATGTATGCTAAAATTCTGCTGGCTTTGATAGCCACAGCTTGACAATGCATGTTATTACTGAGCCTATCATCTACTAGGACCCCCAGATCCTTCTCCACCCTAGATCCCCCCAGAGGTTCTCCCCCTAGCGGGTAACTTACATTTATATCTTTAGGCCCCAAATGCGTTACTTTACATTTCTCCACATTAGACCTCATTTGCCATGTAGTTGCCCCTCCTCCCCCTTTATATTATTGATGTCTTCCTGTCAAGTTATGGTCCTGATTAGCTTCGTGTCGTCAGCAAACACTGAGATCGAGATTTTCCTATGATTTATGCTGAATGTGATTGTTGGTTCCAAAGTTGTCCCGTACTTCCACATCAGCGACCAGATCATAAGTATCACAGGCTCCTCCCATGTACATAAGTATCACAGGCTCCTCCCATGTACATAAGTATCACATGCTCCTCCCATATACATAAGTATCACATGCTCCTCCCATGTACATAAGTATCACATGCTCCTCCCATATACATAAGTATCACATGCTCCTCCCATGTACATAAGTATCACAGGCTCCTCCCATGTACATAAGTATTACAGGCTCCTCCCATGTACATAAGTATCACAGGCTCCTCCCATGTACATAAGTATTACAGGCTCCTCCCATGTACATAAGTATCACAGGCTCCTCCCATGTACATAAGTAGTACAGGCTCCTCCCATGTACATAAGTATCACAGGCTCCTCCCATGTACATAAGTATTACAGGCTCCTCCCATGTACATAAGTATCACAGGCTCCTCCCATGTACGTAAGTATCACAGGCTCCTCCCATGTACATAAGTATCACAGGCTCCTCCCATGTACATAAGTATCACAGGCTCCTCCCATGCACATAAGTATCCCAGGCTCCTCCCATATACAAAAGACTCCTCCTATGTACAAAAGTATCACAGGCTCCTCCCATGTACATAAGTATCCCAGGCTCCTCCCATGTACATAAGTATCACAGGCTCCTCCCATGTACATAAGTATCACAGGCTCCTCCCATGTACAAAAGTATCACAGGCTCCTCCCATGTACATAAGTATCACAGGCTCCTCCCATGTACAAAAGTATCACAGACTCCTCCCATGTACAAAAGTATCACAGACTCCTCCCATGTACATAAGTATCACAGGCTCCTCCTATATGCATAAGTATCACAGGCTCCTCCCATGTACATAAGTATCACAGGCTCCTCCCATGTACATAAGTATCACAGACTCCTCCCATGTACATAAGTATCACAGGCTCCTCCTATATGCATAAGTATCACAGGCTCCTCCCATATGCATAAGTATCACAGGCTCCTCCCATGTACATAAGTATCACAGGCTCCTCCCATGTACATAAGTATCACAGGCTCCTCCCATGCACATAAGTATCCCAGGCTCCTCCCATATACAAAAGACTCCTCCTATGTACAAAAGTATCACAGGCTCCTCCCATGTACATAAGTATCCCAGGCTCCTCCCATGTACATAAGTATCACAGGCTCCTCCCATGTACATAAGTATCACAGGCTCCTCCCATGTACAAAAGTATCACAGGCTCCTCCCATGTACATAAGTATCACAGGCTCCTCCCATGTACAAAAGTATCACAGACTCCTCCCATGTACAAAAGTATCACAGACTCCTCCCATGTACATAAGTATCACAGGCTCCTCCTATATGCATAAGTATCACAGGCTCCTCCCATGTACATAAGTATCACAGGCTCCTCCCATGTACATAAGTATCACAGACTCCTCCCATGTACATAAGTATCACAGGCTCCTCCTATATGCATAAGTATCACAGGCTCCTCCCATATGCATAAGTATCACAGGCTCCTCCCATGTACAGAAGTATCACAGGCTCCTCCCATGACACTCAGAATTGATCTCAGGTCCCTCTTGTTTCCACTGATCATCCTTGAAAAGTTTCTACAACCTGATTGGAGGTCACCTGTGGTAGATTCAGGTGATTGGACATGATTTGGAAAGGCACACACCTGTCTATAGAAGGTCCCACAGGTAACAGTGCATGTCAGAGCACAATCCAAGCCATGAAGTCCAAGGAATTGTCTGTAGACCTCGGAGACAGGATTGTATGGAGGCACAGATCGGGGGAAGGGTACAGGAACATTTCTGCAGCATTGAAGGTCCAATGAGCACAGTGGCCTCCATCATCCATAAATGGAAGAAGTTTGGAACCACCAGGACTCTTACTAGAGCGGCTGCCCGGCCAAACTGAGCGATCGGGGGGGAAGGGCCTTAGTCAGGGAGGTGACCAAGAACCCGTTGGTCACGCTGACAGAGCTCCATCATTTCTCTGGAGAGAGGAGAACCTTCCAGAAGAACCATCTCTGCAGCTCTCCACCAATCAGGCCTGTATGTAGAGTGGACAGACGGAAGACACTCCTCAGTAGAAGTCACATGACAGCCGCCTGGAGTTTGCCAAAAGGCACCTGAAGGATCTCAGATCATGAGAAACAAAATTCTCTGGTCTGATGAAACAAAGATTGAACTCTTTGGCCTGAATGGCAAGCGTCATGTATGGAGGAAACCAGGCACCGCTCATAACCTGGCCAACACCATCTCTACTGTGAAGCATGGTGGTGGCAGTACCATAATGTGGGGATGTTTTTCAACAGCAGGGACTGGGAGACTAGTCAGGATCGAGGCAAAGATGAATATCATTAAAGCCCCAAATCTGTATCCAGGTCCTCAAGTTCCCAGAGTCTGTGTGTTTTGGGGAGACGTGGACTTGAATCAGAAACAAGACCTCTCCAAGGGTCCATCGTCAGTAGGCAAGAGTCCACCCCGCAGTCCCCTCCAAGAGCTCCTGTCCTGGTTGGGTCTGTCACACCCCTGGATAGTTGCCAGCCAGTCATGTGAGCTGTCAATCCAAGTTTCAGATATTCCCACAAAGTCCACACCCTCCTCGTGTAACAGCAGCTCCACTTCCTCCATTTTGTTAGCTTTTCTCCTGGCATTTGTGTACATGCCTCTCAGTTTTGTACGGGTGCAAATTATTTTATCATTAGTACCCTGTTTCCCCGAAAATAATACCTAGCCTGATTGTCAGTGATGGCTGCAATATAAGCCATGCCCCCCAAATAAGCCCTACCCTGTTTCCCCGAAGATAAGCCCTACCCTGAAAATAAGACCTACAAGGACTTTAACTAGGGCTTATTGGGGGGGGGGGGGTATTGCAGCCATCACCGACAATCACGCTAGGTCTTATTTTCGGGGAAACAGGGTAGTTCTGTGGCTGTAATTAATTTGCTAACCCACCTATCCAGGGTTTAGTCATACCTCCCAACCGTCCCAGATTCCCCAGGACTGTCCTGGGATTTCAAGTAAATCCCAATGTCCTGCAAATCTGTGCTGAATCCCATAGTGGAGCAGTGCCAGAACAAGTTCATAGTGATCCTTCCTTCCTGCCTTCAATGTACCAGTGATCCTTCCTTCCATGTACCATAGAAATCCTTCCATGTGCCATAGTGATCCTTTCTTCCTGCCTTCCATGTGCCACAGTGATCCTTCCTTCCTGCCTTCCATGTGCCAAAGTGATCCTTCCTTCCATGTGCCATAGTGATCCTTTCTTCCTGCCTTCCATGCGCCATAGTGATCCTTCCTTCCTTCCATGTGCCATAGTGATCCTTCCTGCCTGCATTCAATGTACCATAGTGATCCTTCCTTTCTGCCTTCCATGTCCCATTGGGATGCTTCCTGTTTCCCATGTGCCATGGTGATCCTTCCTGCCTTCCATGTGCCATAGTGATCCTTCCTCCCTGCCTTCCATGTACCATAGCCAGCCTTCCTTCCATGTGCCATAGTGATCCTTCCTTCCTGACATCCATGTGCCATAGTGATCCTTTCTTCTTGCCTTCCATGTAACATAGTGATCCTTCCTTTCATGTGCCATAGTGATCCTTGCTTCCTGCCTTCCATGTGCCATAGTGATCATTCCTTCCTTCCATGTGCCATAGTGATTCTTCCTTCCTGCCTTCCATGCAACACAGCGATCCTTCCTTCCTTCCATGTACCATAGTGATCCTTCCTTCCATGTGCCATAGTGATTCTTCCTGCCTTCCATGTACCATAGTGATGCTTTATTCCTGCCTTCCATGTGCCACAGTGATCATTCCTTCCTACCTTCCATGTGCCATAGTGATCCTTCCAGCCTGCCTTCCATGTGCCATAGTGATCCTTCCTTCCTGCCTTCCATGTGCCACAGTGATCCTTCCTTCCTGCCTTCCATGTGCCATAGTGATCCTTCCTTCCATGTGCCATAGTGATCCTTTCTTCCTGCCTTCCATGTGCCATAGTGATCCTTCCTTCCTTCCATGTACCACAGTGATCTTTTCTTCCTGCCTTCCATGTGCCATAGTGATCCTTCCTGCCTGCCTTCAATGTACCATAGTGATCCTTCCTTTCTGCCTTCCATGTCCCATTGGGATGCTTCCTGTTTCCCATGTGCCATGGTGATCCTTCCTGCCTTCCATGAGCCATAGTGATCCTTCCTCCCTGCCTTCCATGTACCATAGCCAGCCTTCCTTCCATGTGCCATAGTGATCCTTCCTTCCTGACATCCATGTGCCATAGTGATCCTTTCTTCTTGTCTTCCATGTAACATAGTGATCCTTCCTTCCATGTACCATAGTGATCCTTTCTACCTGCCTTCCATGTGCCATAGTGATCCTTCCTTCCTGCCTTCCATGTGCCATAGTGATCCTTCCTGCCTTCCATGTGCCATAGTGATCCTTCCTTCCTGCCTTCCATGTGCCATAGTGATCATTCCTTCCTTCCATGTGCCATAGTGATCCTTCCTTCCTGGGTTCCATGCAACACAGCGATCCTTCCTTCCTTCCATATACCATAGTGATCCTTCCTTCCATGTGCCATAGTGATTCTTCCTGCCTTCCATGTACCATAGTGATGCTTTATTCCTGCCTTCCATGTGCCACATTGATCATTCCTTCCATGTGCCATAGTGATCCTTCCTGCCTTCCATGTGCCATAGTGATCCTTCCTTCCATGTTCCATAGTGATCCTTCCTTCCTTGTAACACAATGATCCTTTCTTCCTTCCATGTACCATAGTGATCCTTCCTTCCATGTGCCATAGTGATCCTTCCTGCCTTCCATCTACCATAGTGATCCTTTCTTCCTGCCTTCCATGTGCCATAGTGATCCTTTCTTCCTGCCTTCCATGTGTCATATTGCTCCTTCTGTTTGCCTTCCATGTGCCATAGTGATCCTTCCTTCCTGCCTTCTATGTGCCATAGTGATGATTACTGCCCTCCATGTGCCATAGTGATCCTTCCATGTACCATAGTGATCCTTCCTGCCTGCCTTCCATGTCCCACTGGGATGCTTCCTGCCTTCCACGTGCCATGGTGATCCTTCCTGCCTTCCATGTAGCATAGTGCTCCTTCCTGCCTCCCATGTGCCATAGTGATTCTTCCTTCCTGCCTTCCATGTGCCATAGTAATCCTTCCTGCCTTCCATGTGCCATGGTGATCCTTCCTGCCTTCCATGTGCTATGGTGATCCTTCCATGGGTCATAGTGATCCTTTCTGCCTTCCATGCGCCATAGTTATCCTTTCTTCCTGCCTTCCATGTGCCATAGTTATCGTTCTTCCTGCCTTCCATGTGAAATATTGATCCTTCTTTCTGCTTTCCATGTGCCATAGTAATCCTTTCTTCCTGCCTTCCATGTGCCATAGTGATCCTTCCTTCCATGTGCCATAGTGATCCTTCCTTCCTTGTAACACAATGATCCTTTCTTCCTTCCATGTACCATAGTGATCCTTCCTTCCATGTGCCATAGTGATCCTTCCTGCCTTCCATCTACCATAGTGATCCTTTCTTCCATGTGCCATAGTGATCCTTTCTTCCTGCCTTCCATGTGTCATATTGCTCCTTCTGTTTGCCTTCCATGTGCCATAGTGATCCTTCCTTCCTGCCTTCTATGTGCCATAGTGATGATTACTGCCCTCCATGTGCCATAGTGATCCTTCCATGTACCATAGTGATCCTTCCTGCCTGCCTTCCATGTCCCACTGGGATGCTTCCTGCCTTCCACGTGCCATGGTGATCCTTCCTGCCTTCCATGTAGCATAGTGCTCCTTCCTGCCTCCCATGTGCCATAGTGATTCTTCCTTCCTGCCTTCCATGTGCCATAGTAATCCTTCCTGCCTTCCATGTGCCATGGTGATCCTTCCTGCCTTCCATGTGCTATGGTGATCCTTCCATGGGTCATAGTGATCCTTTCTGCCTTCCATGCGCCATAGTTATCCTTTCTTCCTGCCTTCCATGTGCCATAGTTATCGTTCTTCCTGCCTTCCATGTGAAATATTGATCCTTCTTTCTGCTTTCCATGTGCCATAGTAATCCTTTCTTCCATGTGCCATAGTGATCCTTCCTTCCTGCTTTCCATGTATCATAGTGATCCTTCCTTCCTTCCATGTGCCCTAGTGATCCTTCCTGCCTTCCATGTGCCATAGTGATCCTTTCTTCCTGCCTTCTATGTGCCATAGTGATCCTTCCTTCCATGTGCCATAGTGATCCTTCCTTCCATGTGCCATAGTGATCCTTTCTTCCTGTCTTCCATGTGCCATAGTGATCCTTCCTTCCATGTGCCACAGTGATCCTTTCTTCCTGCCTTCCATGTGCCATAGTGATCCTCCCTGCCTGCCTTCATTGTACCATAGTGATCCTTCCTTTCTGCCTTCCATGTCCCATTGGGATGCTTCCTGTTTCACATGTGCCATGGTGGTCCTTCCTGCCTTCCATGTGGCATAGTGATCTTCCTCCCTTCCATGTGCCATAGTGATCCTTCCTCCCTGCCTTCCATGTACCATAGCCAGCCTTCCTTCCATGTGCCACAGTGATCCTTCCTTCCTGCCATCCATGTGCCACAGTGATCCTTTCTTCCTGCCTTCCATGTAACATAGTGATCCTTCCTTCCATGTACCATAGTGATCCTTTCTACATGCCTTCCATGTGCCATAGTGATCCTTCCTTCCTGCCTTCTATGTGCCATAGTGATCCTTCCTTCCATGTGCCATAGTGATCATTCCTTCCTTCCATGTGCCATAGTGATCCTTCCTTCCTGCCTTCCATGCAACACAGCGATCCTTCCTTCCATGTACCATAGTGATCCTTCCTTCCATGTGCCATAGTGATCCTTCCATGTACCATAGTGATACTTTCTTCCTGCCTTCCATGTCCCATAGTGATCCTTTCTTCCTGACTTCCATGTGTCATATTACTCCTTCTTTTTGCCTTCCATGTGCCATAGTGATCCTTCCTTCCTGCCTTCTATGTGCCATAGTGATGATTACTGCCTTCCATGTGCCATAGTGATCCTTCCATGTATCATAGTGATCCTTCCTTCTATGTGCCATAGTGATCCTTCCTGCCTGCCTTCCATGTCCCACTGGGATGCTTCCTGCCTTTCACATGCCATGGTGATCCTTTCTGCCTTCCATGTAGCATAGTGCTCCTTCCTGCCTCCCATGTGCCATAGTGATTTTTCCTTCCTGCCTTCCATGTGCCATAGTAATCCTTCCTGCCTTCCATGTACCATAGTGATACTTTCTTCCTGCCTTCCATGTGCCATAGTGATCCTTTCTTCCTGACTTCCATGTGTCATATTACTCCTTCTTTTTGCCTTCCATGTGCCATAGTGATCCTTCCTTCCTGCCTTCTATGTGCCATAGTGATGATTACCGCCTTCCATGTGCCATAGTGATCCTTCCATGTATCATAGTGATCCTTCCTTCTATGTGCCATAGTGATCCTTCCTGCCTGCCTTCCATGTCCCACTGGGATGCTTCCTGCCTTCCACATGCCATGGTGATCCTTTCTGCCTTCCATGTAGCATAGTGCTCCTTCCTGCCTCCCATGTGCCATAGTGATTCTTCCTTCCTGCCTTCCATGTGCCATAGTAATCCTTCCTGCCTTCCATGTGCCATGGTGATCCTTCCTGCCTTCCATGTGCTATGGTGATCCTTCCTGCCTTCCATGCGCCATAGTTATCCTTTCTTCCTGCCTTCCATGCGCCTTAGTTATCGTTCTTCCTGCCTTCCATGTGAAATATTGATCCTTCTATCTGCTTTCCACGTGCCATAGTTATCCTTTCTTCCTGCCTTCCATGTGCCATAGTGATCCTTCCTTCCTGCTTTCCATGTATCATAGTGATCATTCCTTCCTTTCGTGTACCATAGTGATCCTTCCTGCCTTCCATGTATCATAGTGATCCTTCTTTCCATGTACCATAGTGATCCTTGCTGCCTTCCATGTACCATAGTGATCATTCCTGCCTTCCATGTACCATAGTGATTCTTGCTGCCTTCCATGTACCATAGTGATCCTTTCTTCCATGTACTCTCCACCAAACACTTTTTATGACAATAACTTGCATATAAGCCTTTAAAAATTAGCACTTCTGATTTTTCATGTTCTTGTCCCTTAGACTTTAATAAGGTTCACATGTTCGCATGTTCTGGTGCGAACCGAACTGGGGGGGGGGGGGGGGGGGGCTTGGGGTGTTCAGCTCATCCCTAGTGATCACACTGGATGTATATTGCACTCTGTGATCACACTGGATGTATATAGATGTATATTGCACCCTGTGATGTATAGGTGTAGACTGCGCTCTGTGATGTATATTGCACCCTGTAATGTATATAGATGTATATTGCACCCTTTAAAGAGGAAGTAAACCCTGATGGGTTTACTTCCTCTTTTTTTCCCTGCAAAGGTAAAGCATAATGGACTACTATGCATCGCATAGTAGCTCATTATGTGTCACTTACCTGACACAGGAGCCAGCGAAGTCGCCGCTGTCCCCTGTAGTCCGCCGCATCCATGTTGCTTGTGGCGTCTCGCAGCTCCGACGAATCACAGCGGCGAAGCCTCGATGACGTCACTCCCGCGCATGCGCACGGGAGTCGACAAATTTGGCAAATCCATTCTTGGATTTGCCGCATTTAGTGCGCCTGCGCGCCGCTGTCTACGGCGCATGCGCCGTAGACAGCGGTTCCCATTTTCGGGCAAATATCTCCTAAACCATATAGGTTTAGGAGATATTGCTTGGACCTACAGGTAAGCCTTAATCTAGGCTTACCTATAGGTCCAAGTTGTTTGGAAGGGTTTTAGTGATGTCCAGTTCATGAACGAATCGTTCTTTTGAATCGATTCTTTTCAGTGAACTGATTCGTTTGAAACATATCACTCTGCACTCAGTACATAGCAGAGCAGCAGAGCTGGCAGTGGTAATATGATCCTAGAGTGAGAGAGCTCGGCCCCTCCCTGCAACCAATCAGCTGACTCAAAGCACAGCGACACTCAGGAACTGGATACAAACTTAAAACAAGAGCCAGGAGTACACAGTACACCGAGTTAAAGAATCGAACAGTACACCGAGTTAAAGAATCGAACAGTACACCGAGTTAAAGAATCGTACAAGTTACCGAGTTAACGAGTGAAAGAATCATATCAGTTTTTAGAACACAGTACACTAAAAGAACCACGAGTCCCACCAGTAGAGAACACTACACTAAATCAATGATCAGCTAGCAGTAGTACACTTACAGACTGCTTTATAGACAGAGAGGACAGAGTCAGGATAAGAAGATATCCTCATTCAGATTAATTATTTAACCCTTTAATATTTAGTTGGTTTATGCTAAAGAAGATATTCATGTTAAGAAGGACAGGAATGCCTTCTGGGACATGTGTCTAATTTAGTAGCTATATAACTGAATGAGAGAGCTGTCTAATTTTTATAACACAAAAATACATTTTATCCTGCTTTATGGTAATATTTTTCTGCGTTCTGGTCCTGAGATTTCTATGCCCCCTGGATCCTTAGATTATTATTTATTTTTTTTAATTCCTCCAACCATGACCATTTTTTAAATAGTGGTATAAAAAATAACACAGACAAAATAGGAAAAAAATCAACAGTTTTTAATAGAACAATATAAAACTATTTGAAAGTACTGGAATAATTACGATAAAAAAAAACATTTATTCACATGCAGATATCGGGGTTGGTGGGGATGGTTTTAGTTTTTATTTTATAAATTTTTCACTTAACAAGCCCCTATGTGATCGTTTGTTGAAGTGACAGGTTCTCTTTATTGCATATATGGGGTCTGGTATATGATTATATGAGTATAGGATTGTGCTCAGTGACCTGGGTAGCAGGTGTTCTGTCAGATCAAGCGATCTATAGGAGCAGCCAATATTGCGACTTTCGGTGATGCACAAACAGTCGTGTAAATGAAAAGCGTGTTTTTGTGTGTATTTTCTGCATTCTGATGGGCCAACTTCACATGTAAGATTGCTAGCTATCAGATTTGTCCGTAGTCTTTACAGTGCATAATGAGGCTCCTTTTACACTTGTGTGACTTATCATGCAACCTGGGACTACAAAGTCGCATGACAAGTCGTACCCCAAGATTTCCAATGAGTACCGTTCATATCTGTGGGTCTTCCAGTCACAGCGACTTCAAAGTAGTTACTGCACTACTTTGGTGCGATTTTGATGCGACTTGAGGCAGAGACCTCAAGATTACATAAGTATTCCTTCAAGTCACATCAAAATCGCATCAAAGTCACGGTAAAAATCGTGGCAAAAATTGCATGACTTTCAAGTCGCACAAGTGTGAAAGGAGCCTAACGATTGGATTTTACTACCGTGGACACTTCGCCTGCACACGGAAGTAAAATACAATCATTTTTCCTGTGAATACGCTGTAAAGAGAACGGAAAAATATGTCTAGCAATGGTAACTGTGTAGTTAGCCCATCATATGCACAAAAATCCGCTTTTCATTTTCACAGCTTTATGTGTCACCAAAATTGATGACACGGCTGATCTGACAGAATAATAGGATTGTGCTACTAGCAAGGAACTAAATGCAAGTAAACCTCCCAGGACCTGCCAGCCTTCTGAGAAGAATCATTCTTTTGATTCTAATCATTTAAGAAGGCTGAGTCAGAGCTTCAGTTCACTTGCTTGTCAGTAGACTCAGCAAGTGAACCGAAGAACCGAAGAATCCATTCATTGAATCGGTTCATTTCACTGAGTAGTTCGAAATGAACCGATTCAGTTAAAAGATCCGGACTTCCCATCACTAAAGGGTTTACTTCCTCTTTAATGTACTGGTATATTACACTCTGTGATGTATATAGGTGTATATTGCACTATGTGGTGTATATTGGATGTATATTGCACCCTGTGATATATATTACTGTGATGTATATAGGTGTATATAGTACTGTGATGTATATAGGTGCATATAGTACTGTGATGTATATAGGTGTATATAGTACTGTGATGTATATAGGTGTATATTGCAACCTGTGATGTATATAGGTGTATATAGTACTGTGATGTGTATATTACACCCTGTTATGTATATAGGTGTATATTGCACCCTGTGATATATAGTACTGTGATGTATATAGGTGTATATCGCCCCCTGTGATGTATATAGTACTGTGATGCATTATAGTTGTATATTGCACTCTGATGTATACAGTACCCTGTGGTGTATATTGCACTCTGATGTATATTGCACCCTGTGACGTATATAGGAATGGTAATTCGCAGTCTCTCCGCACATGTCACACTCCGGGCACACACGTGCAGCGCACTTCCTGTGTGTCGCCGGCTGATGACGTCAGTGCGGTGCGCGGGCTGAGTGTCAGCATGTTCCCGGGGAGGAAGGTTCCTCTGCTGTGCCGCGCTCTGCTCTCCCGCACACTGCCCCCTGCTGGCGGTGCGGACTCTCTCCTCTCCTGCAGGCTCCGCCTTCCCCCAGCTGCCAGTCACTCAGACTGCCCGGGAGGAGGCAGCAGGGAAGATGCCCCAGGGGCCCAGGAGGGAGGAGGAGCCCAAGAATCTGCCAGGGACAGGCTGCTCAGGAGAGCATGGGGCAGATCTCTGTCTCCCCTGGACAGGGTCAGTAGGATGATCCCCCCTGAGCTCATCTCCAAAGAGGTCCAGGATCTGCGGGGGCCGGAACTGCCCAGTCCAGAAGGCGAGGGGCCCTTGGACCAGGTCACCCCACCCCTTTCCTCTATGGAAAAAAACACCTTTGATGTGGGACTGGGGGACATCGGAGCTTCGGCACCTCTACTGGGCAGAGAGGTCCAGGATCTGCGGGGGCCGGAACTGTCTATTTCACCTGGTAAGGAGTCCTTGGACCAGGTCGCCCCACCCCCATCATCTCTAGGAAGCCCCTTCCATGTAGAACCAGAGGACGTTGGAGCTCCAGTACCTCTATGGGGTAAAGATGTGTCAGAAGAATTTGGGAAATTGGCCCCACCACATGCCGAGGAGGCCACAGAAGAGAACTCTCCACCCCATCCCCCAACACCCCCTCCATCACCCACCTCCCTTCCCACCCCAGAAGTAGATGGTGACCTCTCACCTCCGCAGGGTGTACCGTTCACTCCCGGGGACCTCCTGCTGGCGGCGTACAAGAGGAAATACCATTCCATGTTCAAGAAGATGTTCCTCCTGAAACCTCACGGCAAACTCATCACTAACTGGGGGGCCATCAGCAACCAAGACATAATGGGCAAACTGCCGGGACTGAGCCTCCAGACTTCTACTGGGCACAAATTCCTTCTGAGAAGACCCTCTTTGGAGGAATATGTCCGCTTCATGAAGAGGGGGCCAACTATTGCCTATCCAAAGGTATACAGGAGCTGGGCCGACACTGTCCCATGAAGGAATAAGGAATCACGTGAGGGATAATTTATACCAATGAGATAAAGAAACAACCAGGCATGGTGGGTAGAGGGTCAGTCGATGACCAGCAGGACAAGTATGGTGGTTAGGAGGGTCTGTAGATGACCAGTAGGACAGTATGGTGGTTAGGAGGGTCAATAGATGACCAGTAGGACAGTATGGTGGTTAGGAGGGTCAGTAGATGACCAGTAGGACAGTATGGTGGTTAGGAGGGTCTGTAGATGACCAGTAGGACAAGTATGGTGGTTAGGAGGGTCAGTAGATGACCAGAAGGACAGTATGGTGGTTAGGAGGGTCAGTAGATGACCAGAAGGACAGTATGGTGGTTAGGAGGGTCTGTAGATGACCAGTAGGACAGTATGTTGGTTAGGAGGGTCAATAGATGACCAGTAGGACAGTATGGTGGTTAGGAGGGTCAGTAGATGACCAGTAGGACAGTATGGTGGTTAGGAGGGTCAGTAGATGACCAGTAGGACAGTATGGTGGTTAGGAGGGTCAGTAGATGACCAGTAGGACAGTATGGTGGTTAGGAGGGTCAGTAGATGACCAGTAGGACAGTATGGTGGTTAGGAGGGTCAGTAGATGACCAGTAGGACAGTATGGTGGTTAGGAGGGTCAGTAGATGACCAGTAGGACAGTATGGTGGTTAGGGGGGGTCTGTAGATGACCAGTAGGACAGTATGGTGGTTAGGGGGGTCTGTAAATGAGCAGTAGGACAGTATGGTGGTTAGGGGGGGGGGGTCTGTAGATGAGCAGTAGGACAGTATGGTGGTTAGGAGGGTCAGTAGATGACCAGTAGGACAGTATGGTGGTTAGGAGGGTCAGTAGATGACCAGTAGGACAGTATGGTGGTTAGGAGGGTCAGTAGATGACCAGTAGGACAGTATGGTGGTTAGGAGGGTCTGTAGATGAGCAGCAGGACAAGTATGGTGGTTAGGGAGGGTCTGTAGTTGAGCAGTAGGACAGTATGGTGGTTAGGAGGGTCAGTAGATGACCAGTAGGACAGTATGGTGGTTAGGAGGGTCAGTAGATGACCAGTAGGACAGTATGGTGGTTAGGAGGGTCTGTAGATGAGCAGCAGGACAAGTATGGTGGTTAGGGGGGGTCTGTAGATGAGCAGTAGGACAGTATGGTGGTTAGGAGGGTCAGTAGATGAGCAGTAGGACAGTATGGTGGTTAGGAGGGTCAGTAGATGAGCAGTAGGACAGTATGGTGGTTAGGAGGGTCAGTAGATGACCAGTAGGACAGTATGGTGGTTAGGAGGGTCAGTAGATGACCAGCAGGACAAGTATGGTGGTTAGGAGGGTCAGTAGATGACCAGCAGGACAAGTATGGTGGTTAGGAGGGTCTGTAGATGAGCAGTAGGACAGTACGGTGGTTAGGAGGGTCTGTAGATGAGCAGTAGGACAGTATGGTGGTTAGGAGGGTCAGTAGATGACCAGTAGGACAGTATGGTGGTTAGGAGGGTCAGTAGATGACCAGCAGGACAAGTATGGTGGTTAGGAGGGTCAGTAGATGACCAGCAGGACAAGTATGGTGGTTAGGAGGGTCTGTAGATGAGCAGCAGGACAAGTATGGTGGTTAGGGAGGGTCTGTAGTTGAGCAGTAGGACAGTATGGTGGTTAGGAGGGTCAGTAGATGACCAGTAGGACAGTATGGTGGTTAGGAGGGTCAGTAGATGACCAGCAGGACAAGTATGGTGGTTAGGGGGGGTCTGTAGATGACCAGTAGGACAGTATGGTGGTTAGGAGGGTCAGTAGATGACCAGTAGGACAGTATGGTGGTTAGGAGGGTCAGTAGATGACCAGTAGGACAGTATGGTGGTTAGTAGGGTCAGTAGATGACCAGTAGGACAGTATGGTGGTTAGGAGGGTCAGTAGATGACCAGTAGGACAGTATGGTGGTTAGGAGGGTCAGTAGATGACCAGTAGGACAGTATGGTGGTTAGGAGGGTCAGTAGATGACCAGTAGGACAGTATGGTGGTTAGGAGGGTCAGTAGATGACCAGTAGGACAGTATGGTGGTTAGGAGGGTCAGTAGATGACCAGCAGGACAGTATGGTGGTTAGGAGGGTCTGTAGATGACCAGTAGGACAGTATGGTGGTTAGGAGGGTCAGTAGATGACCAGTAGGACAGTATGGTGGTTAGGAGGGTCAGTAGATGACCAGTAGGACAGTATGGTGGTTAGGAGGGTCAATAGATGACCAGTAGGACAGTATGGTGGTTAGGAGGGTCAGTAGATGACCAGTAGGACAGTATGGTGGTTAGGAGGGTCAGTAGATGACCAGTAGGACAGTATGGTGGTTAGGAGGGTCAGTAGATGACCAGTAGGACAGTATGGTGGTTAGGAGGGTCAGTAGATGACCAGTAGGACAGTATGGTGGTTAGGAGGGTCAGTAGATGACCAGTAGGACAGTATGGTGGTTAGGAGGGTCAGTAGATGACCAGTAGGACAGTATGGTGGTTAGGAGGGTCAGTAGATGACCAGTAGGACAGTATGGTGGTTAGGAGGGTCAGTAGATGACCAGTAGGACAGTATGGTGGTTAGGAGGGTCAGTAGATGACCAGTAGGACAGTATGGTGGTTAGGAGGGTCAGTAGATGACCAGTAGGACAGTACGGTGGTTAGGAGGGTCAGTAGATGACCAGCAGGACAAGTATGGTGGTTAGTGTGACTTTGTTGCCGTTGGGTCCTTGAGTACAGGGGCTTTATCCGCATGGCCTTATCTCAGGTGCTCTGATTTTTTTTCCCAAAAAATCCAAATCGGCCTCCATCCAAAACTGTCCTTGGTTGGTTGGTTGGTTGGTTGGTGTCAGCACAGTGGTGACGGGACATTGGATCTTCCCAACCGATAAAAAATGTTCACACATGATAAAGCCAGTGCTGATGTCTTCCCAGTCCATAGACCCCCCCCCCCCCCCCCATGTGGTGATCCTGCCTGTAACACACTTCCTGTCATAGGGTGACAACACTACATAATACTGTATGTAAGGAGGAACAGCGTTGTCACCTTATTACAGGATTTCAGAGCCCCTCCCCCCTCTCCTCCGGGATCCTACACCGTACTCCTTCATCCTGAGACTAAAGCAGCATTTAACCCTCGCACTGCCAGGGTGTCACAGTCCCATAGAGGTCCGCTTTAACCCTTTCAATACCGGAGACCTTCCCCCCCTCCCTGCCCAGGCCAATTTTAAGCTTTCACTGCTGTTGCATTTTGAATGACAATTACGCGGTCATGTAACATTGTTATTGTTTTTTTCTCTCACAAATGGAGCTTTCTTTTGGTGGTATTTAACCACTTAAAGCGGAGTTCCGCCCAAAATTGAAACTTCCACTCATTGGACAGGTATCCTGCCCCCCCACTTCCGGGAGTCTGGGCTGCGACGAATTACGTCAGCGGTTTCGCTCCTCCCCCCCCCCCCCCCCCGCTGCCAGTAGGGTTCCCGGCGTGAAGCGGTGATGCCGCACTGCCGGCATTTCGTCACATATGGCGACCTATCACATAGATATAGAGTTAGATTATAATAATGGTGAAGCGAGGCTGTGCCCAAAGCGTGGCGAGGGGCCCTGTGCTGGAACGCGCATATGGCGGCGGCGCGCATGCGCACTACAGCGGGTAGCAAAATGTGACTTGTCACAAAGTGTCATTTCTTCGGTGTCGTCACATGAAAAGATTTACACAGATGTGAGTGAGGGGTGTACTTACTTTTGTGAGATATTGTATGAGTTGAGGGAAAATTGAGAGAGTCTCTAGAAAGCTCACCCCGATCTCCTTAGACTCACCCCCAATCATACCCGAGTGCAGGGCAGGGTGTGCCCTCCTTCCATGATACAGTGCCCGGGTATGGGTGGACAGGGGGCAGAATTGTACCTTTTCCTGGGGTGAGTCCCAACGCCCCCCCACTATGGAGCTTACACGGGGTTTACCAACATGTTATGGGGGCAGCAGGTGAGTGCAGGAAGGGGGGGTATATGAAGGTTGGGGGGGGGGGGGCAAGCGGTCAAGAGCCCCCTGTCCCCTGGCTGTGTCTGATTCCTGAATAAAGGTGATGGTTTTCTGGGGTGCCGCGATCTGTCACATTACTGACATAATCTTCCCTCTGGCAGGACGTGGCGGCCATGATGATGATGATGGACGTCAGTCCCGGGGATGTGGTGCTGGAGGCCGGTTCTGGTTCCGGAGCGTTCAGCCTGTTCTTGTCTCGTGCAGGTGAGTGTGATGGACGGAGGTTCTATCCCTCATCCTCTATAGCAAAACGGGTTCCTCTACACAACATACTATATATTATATATATATATATATATATATACCCCCGGCCTGTCTCTGCACTGAGCGCCGGGGGCGGAAGGAGCATCTAGTACTTCTGGGTATGGAGGAGCATGTGACCATGATGGGCCAATCACGGCTGTCACACCAGAAGTCCATAGCCCTGTGCAGGATGGGAATCTGGCAATGCTTGGCTTTCACTGCTAATGGGTGAATGTCGTGGTCAGTGTAAGAACCCAGATTCACCCGGCCACATGTCTTACAATCTGATTTAGATTTGCCGACAGTGTGACAGGCGAGCCGATCGGCTACATAACAAGTTCCTCCACCCCAAACTCAGCCAACCCCTGAAAAACAACCCCACATCATAATTCCCCCTCCACACCATAATCCCTCCACACCATAATCCCCCCTCCACCTCCCCACACCATAATCCCCCACACCATAATCCCCCCTCCACACCATAATCCCTCCTCCACACCATAATCCCTCCTCCACCCCTCCACACCATAATCCCTCCTCCATCCCATAATCACCCCTCAACACCATAATCCCCCCTCCACACCATAATCCCCCCTCCACACCATAATCCCCCCTCCACACCATAATCCCTCCTCCACACCATAATCCCCCCTCCACACCATAATCCCCTCTCCACACCATAAACCCCCCTCTACACCATAATCCCCCCTCTACACCTCCACACCATAATCTCTCCTCCACACCATAACCCCCCCCCCCCCCTCCACCAAATGATTGGGACCAGTGCACAAAGCAAGGTCCATAAAGACACGGATGAGCAAGTTTGGGGTGGAGGAACTTGACTGGCCTGCACAGAGTCCTGACCTCAACCTGATAGAACACCTTTGGGATGAATTAGAGTGGAGACTGCGAGCCAGGCCTTCTCATCCAACATCAGCACCTGACCTCGCAAATGCTGCAAAGGGTGGGCCAACTCAACATTAAACCCTACAGACTAAGACTTAAAGTGTACATTTTAACCCCTTGCTGACTGCGCTATAGTCAACTGACGGCTACAGCACGGTTGCACATTTCTGGGAGGGCGTCTATTGACATCCTCTTGAGAACGAGCCTCCCGCATGCCCCCTGGTGGAAGGATCGGTGATCGCTGTGTGCCTTGAACACAGCACGTCACAGATCTGGGTAAAGAGCCAATCACAGAGGCTCTTTACCGTGTGATCAGCTGTGATTGGATCATAATGTAAACACACTTGCAGGTTATCAGCGGTCCTTTCCTCACGTCACAGTGTGAGGAAAGCAGAGCCAGTAACAGGCAAGTGTGACAGGGGACATGTACACAGGTAATCAGGGCACTGATCATCAGTGCAGCCCCAACAGTGCCCGTGAGTGTCACCCATTAGTGCCCATCAGTGTCACCTCATCAGTTCCTATCAGTGCAGCCCCAACAGTGCTGCCTATCAGTGCCCGTGAGTGCCACCTATTAGTGCTTTCTATCAGTACCGCCTCATCAGTGTAGCCCCAACAGTGCCTTTGAGTGCCACCCATTAGTGCCCATCAGTACCGCCTATCAGTGCAGCCACATCATTGTCGCCTCATTAGTGCCCATCAGTGTCGCCTCATTAGTGCCCATCAGTGCAGCAGCCTCATTAGTGCCCATCAGTGCAGCAGCCTCATTAGTGCCCATCACTGCAGCAGCCTCATTAGTGCCCATCACTGCAGCAGCCTCATCAGTGCCCATCAGTGCAGCAGCCTCATCAGTGCAGCCTCATTAGTGCCCATCAGTGCAGCCTCATCCCTGCAGCCTCATAAGTGCCCATCGGCGCAGCCTCATCCCTGCAGCAGCCTTTCAGTTCCAATCGGTGCACATCAGCGAAGGAGAAATATTACTTATTTGCAAAATGGGGGCGAGTTCCCGGTATTGAAGGGGTTAACGTGTGTGCAAAAACAGTCCTGGTAGGGGAGTTGTTAAGGATCTCATTACCTTTCTGTGTGTGGATTTTGCCCATCCCCCATTGTAGATCTCACCCGCCTTCACCTTGCTCTCATCTCTCCTCTTATGTATCTGCTCACCTTGACACCCCCCCGCCCCCCCCAGTGGGCTCAGAGGGCGCCGTGTACAGCTTCGAAGTGCGTGCCGACCACCACGAAGTCGCGAAGAGGAACTTTTCCAATTGGAGGAAGGCGTGGCAGATTCGCAGCGGTCGGACGTGGCCGGATAATGTTCGTTTTTTCAACAAGAGCGTCACCGACGCCCTTCCTGACATTAAATCTGTGGCCTTCGATGCTGTGAGTATCACATTCCCTGTACTCTTCGATCAGTCGTTTGTTTTTATAGTCACTGGCTGACTGCAGAATTACTGCGGCAGAACGCCCCCCCCTCCCCCCGCTGTGCTGGATCACATACATGTACACGTGATCCAGCAATTCCGGGTAGGGGGCGCGCACTCCCATCTGTGCTGCCCTTTGCTGGTCAGCGGGTCCTGACCAATGAATTATGGCAGGAATCCGCCGATCGGCTGAGTGAATGACAGAAGAGAGCCCTGTGTAGGTAAACAACACAGAACTTTCTACTGACACCAGCGATGGGCCGGTATTGTTCTCCCTGCAAAGCAAACCAGCACATTGCTTAGCAAAAACAACACACATTACACATTGTTAGACGCACATTTAACCCTTTGATCGCCCCCCCAAGATGTTAACCCCTTCCCAGCCAGTGTTATTAGTACAGTGACCATCTATAGTGTTATTACAGCACAGGCCGATCAGCGGGTGCCGGCCAAAAATTGTCCGCTGGCACCCGCTGATCGGCAAAGGGGAAAACAGGACAGAGCTCTGCATACGTGAACAACACAGAGCTCCGTCCTGTCGGCGGGGATGTGGCGGACTTTGTTTCCCTGAAGAGCACATCCTTTACCGAAAGCCTCTCACATAGTACAATACTGGCTAGGCACATATTTAACCATTTGGTCGCCCCTAGACGTTTAACCCTTTCCCAACCAGTGTCATCAGTACAGTGACAGTGCAGGAAGCACCCTGACGGCTAACAGAGGACAGAATTAGAATTAGACTTGGGAAACGTAACGTTAATAAATCACCGGGACCAGATGGCTTGCACCCGAGGGTACTTAGGGAACTCAGTCAAGTAATCGCCAGACTGTTGTTCCTAATTTTTACTGACAGTCTACTGACGGGAATGGTACCAGCTGATTGGAGAAAAGCCAATGTAGCTCCAATATTTAAAAAGGGCCCCAAATACATCCCTGAGAATTACAGACCAGTCAGCCTCACATCAATAGTATGTAAACTCTTGGAGGGGATAATAAGGGACTATATACAAGATTTTAGTAATGAGAACGGTATCATTAGCAGTAATCAGCATGGATTCATGAAGAATCGTTCTTGCCAAACAAATCTATTATGAGTAGGTGAGTTGCCATCTAGATAAAGGAAGGCCTGTAGACGTGGTGTATCTAGATAAAGGAAGGCCCGTAGACGTGGTGTATCTGGATAAAGGAAGGCCCGTAGATGTGGTGTATCTGGATAAAGGAAGGCCCGTAGATGTGGTGTATCTGGATAAAGGAAGGCCCGTAGACGTGGTGTATCTGGATAAAGGAAGGCCCGTAGATGTGGTGTATCTGGATAAAGGAAGGTCCGTAGATGTGGTGTATCTGGATAAAGGAAGGCCCGTAGACGTGATGTATCTAGATAAAGGAAGGCCCGTAGACGTGGTGTATCTGGATAAAGGAAGGTCCGTAGATGTGGTGTATCTGGATAAAGGAAGGCCCGTAGACGTGATGTATCTAGATAAAGGAAGGCCGTAGACGTGGTGTATCTGGATAAAGGAAAGCCCATAGACGTGGTGTATCTAGATAAAGGAAGGCCGTAGACGTGGTGTATCTGGATAAAGGAAGGCCCGTAGACGTGGTGTATCTAGATAAAGGAAGGCCCCGTAAACGTGGTGTATCTGGATAAAGGAAGGCCCGTAGACGTGGTGTATCTAGATAAAGGAAGGCCCGTAGACGTGGTGTATCTAGATAAAGGAAGGCCCGTAGACGTGTTTCTGGATAAAGGAAGGCCCGTAGACGTGGTGTATATAGATAAAGGAAGGCCCGTAGACGTGGTGTATCTTGATAAAGGAAGGCTTGTAGACGTGGTGTATCTGGATAAAGGAAGGCCCGTAGACGTGGTGTATCTGGATAAAGGAAGGCCCGTAGACGTGGTGTATCTAGATAAAGGAAGGCCCGTAGACGTGTTTCTGGATAAAGGAAGGCCCGTAGACGTGGTGTATCTAGATAAAGGAAGGCCCGTAGACGTGGTGTATCTGGATAAAGGAAGGCCCATAGACGTGGTGTATCTAGATAAAGGAAGGCCCGTAGACGTGGTGTATCTAGATAAAGGAAGGCCCGTACACACAATCAGACTATCCGGACGAGTAGGTCCAGTGGACAATCCGCCGGACTATGGCAGGACTTTTGAAATGAACGGACTTGCGCACATGGAGTAAAATCCATTCATTTTGAACGTGGCTCCAGGTAGACGGGACTAGGGAAGGAGGTCAATGTCGCCGCCTCCATACAGACCCTTATCCAAGCACGCAGCCCAGCCGGTCAAGAAAGGGGGTGGGGATGAGCGAGCGCCCCTCCCTCCTGAGCCGTACCAGGCCACGTGCGCCCAACATATGGGGGTGCTTTGGGGAAGGGGGGTCCCTGGGGCCCCCCCACCCCAAAGCACCTTGTCCCCATGTTGATGAGGAGAAGGGCCTCTTCCCGACAACTCTGGCTGTTGGTTGTCGGGGTCTGCAGGCGGGGGGCTTATCAGAATCCAGGAGCCCCCTTTAATAAGGGGGCCCCAGATACCGGCCCCCCACCCTATGTGAATGAGTATGGGGTACGATGTACACCTACCCATTCACCTGGTAAAAAAATGTGTAAATAAAAAAACACAACCAAAACAGAAGTTTTTAAAATAATTTATTAGACAGCTCCGGTGGTCTTCTTCCATCTAGGGGGGTCTTCTTGCCGGACTCCTCCACTATCTTCTGCTCTTTTGCTAGCTCTTTTAGTACCGGAGGCGCCCGGCTTTCTTCTTCGTCGATGCCGTTATCCGGGGGTCTTCTTCTGACTTCAGGGTCTTGTCCCGCTCTTCGGGGGTCTTGTTCCGCTCTTCGGTTCTTCTTGCCGGGCCTCCGCTATCTTCTTATAGCTCTTTTACTAGCGTTGGCCCGGTCTTCTGTCACCGCCGCCGCCTTCTTCTCTTCTTCCTTGCGATGTTGACACAACGCTCTCTGTGGCCGCAATGGCAGGGAGGCGTTGTGCGGCGACTTATATAGGGACAAGGGGCGGGATCACCGGGTGATGTCACATGGTGACCCCGCCCCTTATGTCGTCACAGCCCCAGCATCCTCCGGGACTGTGACGACATAAGGGGCGGGGTCACCATGTGACATCACCCGGAGATTTTGACGAGTTGACTTTTTTGACGGAGCACCGGCGCACCACCTAGCACACCTATGTGCACCCCCTATCCGGTAGTGCTGGATCACGTGTTAGATATACATATTCCAGCACAGGAGAGCCGCTCTGCCGCCGTACTCCTATGTAAAGTGCCCAGAAAGCAGTTAGTATACGAACAGTCTGTGATTGATAGTGTGGAATCACAACTTAAATCAACGCAAAGCCATATAAAGTGAAAAAGAAAAAGTCCAACGCACAATCCGAGATTGATGGCGATTTATGTGACAATTGATATGTTGTTAGAAGTGTCCCCGCACTCCTATTTCCTGTTGGGGGGAAAAAAGCGTGCATCCACCACCAGGTGTCACTGTATAAAGGAGCCTCTTACCGGACAGTGTGGATCACTACATTATAAATAGTCAGATAGACTTATACCGTAATACAGTGGTACCTTGGATTATGAGCATAATTCGTTCCAGAAAAATGCTTGTAATCCAAAGCACTCGTATAGCAAAGCGATTTTCCCAATAGGAGTCAATGGAAACTCAGATAATTAGTTCCACGGTGACTTTGATTGTATGCAGTACCGCATGTGGCCAGAGGTGGGGGTGCCGTAGACACTCAGAAACACTCGGAGACCGATTGGAATCACTCGGATGCACTTGGAGAGGATCGCAGATTCAGAGTGGCTCCAAGTGTCACCAGCGCCCCCACACTTCTGGCCAGATGCGGTACTGCACACACCCTATTGGCTTGAATCCTGCTCATCTTGCGAGACAACGCTCGCAACCCGAGTCAGGATTTAAAAAAATAATAATAATAGCTCGTATTGCGAAATGCTCGTAAACCGCGTTCCGAGGTATTACTGTACACGGTTTTCCATGCTTAGGGTGCATCCTCCATCTGGATCTCTCCACCAGCATTAGGTGCTTGCCAAAAAATAAAAATGATGCCTTCCCCCTAGTGAAGTATAAATATGTAAGTATAAAAATTTCATTTATTAAACGCGACTTGGGCACACCAGTTTATAAAAATATATGTGAATGGGCACAGCAACAATGCATATAGCAAGCTCAAAACGGGCTCTACAGCCGCAAATACCAAATAATTTTACCTGCAGGTGACACTTCCAGAGCAGCTGGCTGAATTAGCCGCACCGGGCTCCAGGCTCCGGTTGGCAGGTGTACATGTTGACGTCACGTTGTAGCCATTCCCTACGCGTGTCGTCAGAAATGACGTCTTCTGGAGGCAGGCTGAATTCTTTCATATTGACGATTAGTGGCTTCCATAAGGTGCTTTATTCCTTATCCTTTCTGTAGGCTGCACTGGACATGTTGAACCCACAAATGGCTCTTCCAGTAATAACAAGGAACCTCAAGCCGGGAGCCGTGTGTGCCGCGTACATCGCTAAGTAAGTCCATAAAGGTTTCCTGTTACGTCTAAAACATGCAAACATAACATCTCATCGATCAGTCCGTCTTTGTTACTCATGTTAGACTCATCCTTTTGGCTTCAATACTTTCTAAGGCCCCATTCATACAGGCGCCTCCATTTGGTGGACTCTACTTGCTCAGTGGTGGGTGGGAATGGCTCCGCTGATCCCCGCTAAGCAGGTAGATGACAGATCCGGGGAGACGGACCCAGCCCCACTCTCCTCTATGGGGAGATAGGGTGAAAATGCACCGCCTGTCCATTTTCACCCGATCATATCCGTCTGGATTTAGTAGACAGGATCATATAGCGGCGGGAGTCACCGGACATGTGACCGCTGACATCTACCGCTCCATTGGGGTGAATGGAGGGTCCGATCGGGTCCACCTGTTAAAGGCCTTTGTGAAAAGGGCCTAAGTCATCAGCCTAGAGCAGAGGGGCCTCAAACTGGCGGCCCTCCAGCTGTTGCGAAACTCCAAGCCCCATCATGCCTCTGCCTGTGGGAGTCATGCTTGTAACTGTCAGCCTTGCAATGCCTCATGGGACTTGTAGTTTCGCAACAGCTGGAGGGCCGCCAGTTTGAGACCCCCTGGTCTAGAGAATGTATGGATAAGGAGTTCTGATTTCACTCACTGCTTGTAGAATATATTGGAAATAGCCAGGTGAAAAGCATTTTTTAGGAGGCCAGTAAGGGCAATACATATGTAAAAAAAAATAAAAATAAAGTCCTCCGTGCAAAGAAGACCGCGCTCACCTCTCCTGCTGCCGTCAGCACCTCTGATGTCTCCTATAAAAAAAGAAAGAGAACCCCTAGGGGTGGGATTTTTTTTAGGCACTACCAGCAAACAATGAATTAAGAAGAATCATTTTAATAATTTTGTAGAAAAATACATTGAATATTAAAACAAAGTCATGAACATTGAAAAACCAAGATATGCAAATTGAGGCAAAGATCCTATACCCAACGCGTTTCGGAGATGAATGTCTCCTTCATCAGGGGTTAAACAGGATATATATAATCTCTTATTCAATTGGACATACATGAGGTCGCCCATATTCATTTTAAAACGGAGACACTGTGACATGGAGTCATTCGACCTTGAAGTAAATCTCTCTGTGAAGGAAGTATCTCCAGCCCAGAGCGTATAATGAAAAAATAGTCCCTATATATATGCCCCAATTCAATAGAGAGGGGCTTGTTCCTAATTGTGGCAAGGCCATGTGTACTGGGGCCTACAGAACAGGAATCCTTAATGTGAGGTCATATCAAACACCGGCAGCCAGGCTTGGAGGGACAGAAAGATCAGGAGAGGATGTAAAGTGATCCAATCACTGTTGCATTGAAGGATGTGAATGTGTTCAATCTCCCGTCAGCATCTCCGGATATGTCCGCCTGTTGACCGTGGTCTGCCTGTTGACCGTGGTCTGCCTGTTGACCGTGGTCTGCCTGTTGACCGTGGTCTGCCTGTTGCCCATGGTCCTCCTGTTGCCCATGGTCCGCCTGTTGCCCATGGTCCGCCTGTTGCCCATGGTCCGCCTGTTGCCCATGGTCCGCCTGTTGCTCATGGTCAGCTTGTTGTCCATGGTCAGCTTGTTGTGCATGGTCAGCCTGTTGTCTATGGTCCGCCTGTTGCCCATGGTCAGCCTGTTGTCCATGGTCCTCATGTTGCCCATGGTCAGCCTGTTGTCCATGGTCAGCCTGTTGTCCATGGTCTGCCTGTTGCCCATGGTCTGCCTGTTGCCCATGGTCTGCCTGTTGCCCATGGTCTGCCTGTTGTCCATGGTCCGCCTGTTGCCCATGGTCCGCCTGTTGCCCATGGTCCGCCTGTTGCCCATGGTCCGCATGTTGACCATGGCCTGTCTGTTCACCATAGTTGTCCCTATATATATTTTTTTTTTCATTATACGCTCTGGGCTGGAGATACTTCCTTCACATAGATTTACTTCAAGCAGTGATAATGTGAGCAGGATGGTCGGATAACTCCATGTGACAGTGTCTCTTTTAAAATGAATACGGACAACCTCATGTATGTGTAAATGAATAAGATATTATATATTATCCCTGATGAAGGAGACAACATTCATCTCCGAAATGCGTTGGGTATAGGATCTTTGCATCATCAATTTGCATATCTTGATTTTTCAATGTTCATGACTTTGTTTAATATTCAATGTATTTTTCTACAAAATTATTCTTCTTAATTCATTAATATTATTAATATTAAGGATAATAATATATTATTATTCTTAATTCATTATTTATTTGCAATCTTGCATGTCAGAATTTCTTTTTCCTATAAAGAAAAACAGACGGAGGAAGAATCTTCAGAATCTGACACTTCCAGGAGTGTCGGATTTCTGGCCGCCCTCGGTGCTCCTCCCGCCAGACGGTACGTCACTATAGGACACAGGGGGTGACGTAACGGCTGGTGGATCGACCCGCCGAGCACCAGGAACCCGACGCTCAGCGACGCGGGCAGCCGGAGAGGTAGGTTCTATCTTCTTTGCATGGAGCACATTATTGTCCATATTTATTTCAGTGACAGTCACTGAAGTGCTTCTTCAGGGTGCAATAAAAGGTTGACTCAAAATGGAACTAAACCCTCCTATCCTATTCAGCCAAGGAAGCCGTCATCTCAGCCTGTGTTTGATTCTGCAGCTGCGGTGGTGCTGTTCCTGTGATCGCAGCGGGCATTCGATGGGTAGACAGTTTGGTGACCCGTTCTTTGCCAGAGACGTTTTTGTGTTATTTGCACACATGTTTAGCCACCCCTCCCCCCCCCCCCGGCCCCACGCCCCCAGGGCTGACGTCATGTGACAACTTTGGCATGAAAAAAAAAGTTTTGTCTTTTTGTTTTTCTTTCTTGTGGATGGGGAAAGGGAGATGAAGGTGAAAAGTCAGGGAATCCGGGAGTTCAGCTTTATCTACACACACACCTTACTTTTTTTGTAATGTCTGAAAACAGCATGACGTCACCTGGGATTGATTTTCTGCTCTGCGTTGTGTCCATGTAAGCATCACGCAGGTCATTGACCTCCTGGAGGGGATTCGGTGCTGCAAGCTTCCACTGATGTGTGAAAAGATTGAAGAAGTCAGTGTCACAGACTGGCTGGTGGTGCCATCCGTACGCAAAGACGGCAAACTTTCCAAGAGGATGGAGCCTCAAACACCGGAACAGCTTCATCGAGGGGAAGAAGAGGATGACGATGGTGGAACAGATGGTAAGATACTACAGGGGGGTACCAGCAGGGCACGTATTCGTTAAATCACAGCAAAGGATCACTAATCAATATCTGCGTGTCCCCCCCCCCCCAATGTAGTGCGGACGAGCGCCCGCTGTAGGCAAAGCGACATACTTGTACGTCGCTGTCTAGGGCGCATGCCCCCCCCACCCAGCTCACAACGGGAGCCTGTCAGCATTTTTACTGAATGAAACTGATTCATTCGGTGTTTTACTATTGTGATTAGCTGTGATTGGCCAGAGCTAATCACATGGTACAGATGGGCTGTGATTGGCCTTGTCTGTACCATGTGATCATTGTGACCAATCACAGCTAGCAACACAATTGTACACAATAAAAATGGCATGTATGGAAGCCATCCACCGTGTACAGTTGTCAGATGATCTGCTGTGATCAGTCACAGTGATCACGTGGTATCCGGTGGCGGGCCGGAGCACTGATCAGTCATAGGCCGTCTCAGATGGACACAGCCGGTGACAGATCGTGCCTCGGGGTGCACAAGGAACGTTCTGGGAGGACGTCATATGACATCCACCCAGAACAATGAACGTCACGCCCAGCCATCATATTACAATAGGCTGTGCGGGAAGTGGTAAAATAAATCATAGTATAATTCTACCTTTCATACAGTATTTTTCTTTTCTTCCTGTAGAGGGCGATGAATGCCCAGCAGGATCAGAGGCATTTGGACAAGTGCCTTATATTGCTCGACCTCTCCCTTGGCAAACAGGACACACAGGTAAGTATCAGACATGCTGTTTTTAAAAGATAAGAACATGAAAGAAAAGACTGCGCTGTTGCCCATAGCAACCATCTGAATGTCTGCTTTCCTTTCCTCGCTTGTGCTGCCTTCTCATTGGTTGCTATTGGGAGCAGTTAATTGCTTGTTTTCTACACTGATCCCCACTATCGGTAGCTGAGTCTCTGTAGAATAATATACATGGAATGTAAGAAATGTCTGCTATGCTAACTTGCTGATAATTTTGTAAGTTGGGAAAAAAATAAAATTGTAAGACCCCTTTCACACCACACCGCCCATAGCGTGGGCGGTAAAACACTGCTATTTTTAGTGGCGTTTTACCGCCGGATTTGCGGCACATTTCGGCTGCTATCGGGGCGCTTTTACCCACCATTAGCTTCCAAGAAAGGGTTAAAACCGCAGGCAATATGCAGCAATAGCGGCGTTTTGCCGGCGGTATTACAGCGCTGCCCCATTGATTTCAATGGGGAGCAGCGGTGAAGGAGCGGCGTGAAGCTGCTGGCAGGACTTTTCCCTGACGTCTTGTTAGCGCACCGCTCCAGTGTGACAGCCCTCGGGCCTTCACACTACAGACAATGGTGCAGCTTTTTTAGGGCGCATTGCAGGCGCTATTTCTAACACTATAGCTCTTGCAAAACGCCCTGGTGTGAAAGGGGTCTTAGACCCCTTTCACACTGAAGGCGTTTTTCAGACGCTACAGCGCTAAAAATAGCGCCTGAAAAAAGCGGCTCCATTCATTCAAGTGTGAAAGCCCTGCCAGCAGCTTCTTCGGAGCGGTGAACTCACCACTCCTCCACTGCTTCTCCCCATTGAAATCTATAGGGCAGCACTGCTATACCGCCGGCAAAACGACACTGCTGTGGTGTTTTGTGGGCGGATTTAACCCCTTTTCGGCCGCTAGCAGGGGGGGTAACACCGCCCTGCTATCGGCCGAATAGCGCCGCTAAAACGACGGTAAAGCGGCGCTAAAAATAGCGCAGATTTACCGCTGACGCCCTAGGCGGCACAGTGTGAAAGGGCTCTAAAGCTGGGAATATGCTTTTCATCCGATCTCTGGCCTTCCCTTCAGGTCTTGCATTCATTGGATTTCAGTTCCTTAACTGCTTAAGGACCGCCTCCTGCACATATACATCGGCAGAATGGCACGGCTGGGCACAGTCACGTACCTGTACATGGCTCTTTAAGTGCCCAGCCGTGTGGTCACGAGTGCACCGGGAAAGGTATCGTAATTGGTGTCGGTGAGGAAAGGGATCGGTAATTGGTGTCGGTGAGGAAAGGGATCGGTAATTGGTGTCGGTGAGGAAAGGGAGCGGTAATTGGTGTTGGTGAGGAAAGGGAGCGGTAATTGGTGTTGGCAAGGAAAGATATCGGTAATTGATATCGGTGAGGAAAGGGATCGGTAATTGGTGTCGGTGAGGAAAGGGAGCGGTAATTGGTGTCGGTGAGGAAAGGGATCGGTAATTGGTGTCGGTGAGGAAAGAGATCGGTAATTGGTGTCGGTGAGGAAAGGGATCCGTAATTGATATCAGTGAAGAAACGTATCGGTAATTGATATCGGTGAGCAAAGGGATCGGTAATTGATATCGGTGAGGAAAGATATCGGTGCGTTACTACTTTCCACGCCTGGCCCTCGTCTCCGGGTTGGACATGAGGAGGCGCTCTCTCCGTCAGGCGGAATGTTTGTCCCCACCATGCCCTGGATGTCCCCAGTGTGTTCCCATTACATAGATTGCCAAACTCTAACTGTTATTGATTGGCTGTGAACTCTGTTATTGATTGGCTGAGAACTCTGTTATAGATTGGCTGTGACTATGAATGACCATTCAGCAGAATTGATATTTATTTTCCAGCCTTTCTTGTGCACCTGAGGAAATTGAACCCGGCACCACCAACAGATCCAGAAGATTCCGGCTGATGTGGAGGACTTTATTATGTGTATTATTATTATTATTATTATGTGTACATAGCTCCATTTTTTACAATATGCAGCACACAGTGACCCAAATAAATCTCTGACTTCTACTTTGTGTGTGGTCTTTATTCAGGAGAAGAAGATTCATACACTGACAATAAACAAGGATAGGGCTGCGATAGTCGGCACAGTATAAGAGATTGCCGTGTATCACGCGTGTGATCAGAGTCATAACAGTATAATAATAAAGTGCTAATGCTGTTCCCATCAGGAAGAACTAGGGGGGGATTGAGTGGGGTAGGGCATAGGGGACAAGGGAATGGGTGGTTATGGGGGGATGATGCTCGAGGGGGGTGATTGAGTGAGTGGGGTAGGGCATAGGGGGCAAGGAAACGGGTGGGTAATGGAAGAGAGGGGGGGATTCAGTAGGGTATGGGATAGGGGGCAAGGGAATGGGTAGGCATGGGGGAATAATGGAACAGAGGGGGGATTGGGTGGGGTAGGGCATAGGGGGCAAGGGAATGGGTGGGTTTGGGGGGGGGGGGGGGTGATGGGAGAGGGGGGTAATTGAGTGGAGTAGGACATAGGGGAGCAAGTGAATGGGTGGTTATGGGGGGATGATGGGAGAGGGAGGTGATTGAGTGGGGTAGGGCATAGGGGGCAAGGGGATGGGTGGTTATGGGGTGATGATGGGAGAGAGGGGTGAATGAGTGGGGGTAAAGGAATGGGGGGGGGGTGTGGGTGATGGGAGAGGGGGGTGATTGAGTGGGGTAGGGCATAGGGGACAAGGGAATGGGTGGTTATGGGGGGATGATGCTCGAGGGGGGTGATTGAGTGAGTGGGGTAGGGCATAGGGGGCAAGGGAACGGGTGGGTAATGGAAGAGAGGGGGGATTCAGTAGGGTATGGGATAGGGGGCAAGGGAATGGGTAGGTATGGGGGGATAATGGAAGAGAGGGGGATTGGGTGGGGTAAGGCATAGGGGCCAAGGGAATGGGTGGGTAATGGGAGAGAGGGGGGATTGCGTGGGTAATGGAAGAGAGGGGGGATTGGGTGGGGTAGGGCATATTGGGCAAGGGAATCGGTAAGTATGTGGGGATAATGGAAGAGAGGGGAGATTGGGTGGGGTAGGGCATAGGGGGCAAGGGAATGGGTGGGTATGAGGGTTCTCTCACCCCCCTATGATCCGGATGCCTTTACATGGGTTCTAATGCAGGATTGCTTCATACAGTAAAATCATTCCAATAATACTTTTTTAGATACAAACTTTTGCTACAATAAATATTCTGTAACCTTCTTCATCATGTCACACTCTGCGGATAAATCTACTCGCTGTGTGAGAACCACTCCATGGACTTGTCTTGGGATGGGACGCGTCCGCCCGTCACATGTTCCTGGTTAACTGAAAAGCGCACAAATAGACATCAATTTCACTGGGATGTTGTAGAAAATATAACTAAACACCAATCAAAATGTTTCCTACGCTTCTAGAGCCCTTTCACTCCGAGGAGTTTTTCAAGCGCTTTTGCGTATATATATATATATATATATATATATATATATATATATATACAGTGGTGTGAAAAAGTGTTTGCCCCCTTCCTCATTTCCTGTTCCTTTGCATGTTTGTCACACTTAAGTGTTTCGGAACATCAAACCAATTTAAACAATAGTCAAGGACAACACAAGTAAACACAAAATGCAATTTGTAAATGAAGGTGTTTATTATTAAAGGTGAAAAAAAATCCAAACCATCATGGCCCTGTGTGAAAAGTGATTGCCCCCTAAACCTAATAACTGGTTGGGCCACCCTTAGCAGCAACAACTGCAACCAAGCGTTTGCGATAACGTGCAATGAGGCTTTTACAGCGTCCTGGAGGAATTTTGGCCCACTCATCTTTGCAGAATTGTCCTAATTCAGTTACATTAGAGGGTTTTCGAGCATGAACGGCCTTTTTAAGGTCATACCACAACATCTCAATAGGATTCAGGTCAGGACTTTGGCTAGGCCACTCCAAAGTCTTCATTTTGTTTTTCTTCAGCCATTCGGTGGTGGACTTGCTGGTGTGTTTAGGATCATTGTCCTGCTGCAGAACCCAAGTTGGTTTCAGCTTGAGTACACGAACAGATGGTCGGACATTCTCCTTCAGGATCTCTTGGTAGACAGCAGAATTCATAGTTCCTTTTATCACGGCAAGTCTTCCAGGTCCTGAAGCAGCAAAACAGCCCCAGACCATCACAATACCACCACCATATTTTACTGTTGGTATAATGTTCTTTTTATGAAATGCAGTGTTCCTTCTACGCCAGATATACTTGGACACACACCTTTCAAAGAGTTCCACTTTTGTCTCATTGGTCCACAGAATGTTGTCCCAAAAGTCTTGGGGATCATCAAGATGTGTTGTGGAGAAATTGAGACGAGCTTTGATGTTCTTTTTGCTCAGCAGTGGTTTTCTCCTTGGAACTCTGCCATGCAGGCCATTTTTGCCCAGTCTTTTCCTGATGGTGGAGGCATGAACGCTGACCTTAACTGAGGCAAGTGAGGCCTGCAGTTCCTTGGACGTGGTTGTGGGGTCTTTTGTGACCTCTTGGATGAGTCGTCGCTGCGCTCTTGGGGTCATTTTGGGCGGCCGGCCACTCCTGGGAAGGTTCACCACTGTTCCATGTCTTCGCCATTTGTGGATAATGGCTCTCACTGTGGTTCGCTGGATTCCCAAAGCTTTGGAAATGGCTTTATAACCCTTTCCAGACTGATAGATCTCAATTACTTTCTTTCTCAATTGTTCCTGAATTTCTTTGGGTCTCGGCATGATGTGTAGCTTTTAAGGATCTTCTGGTGGACTTTACTGTGTCAAGCAGCTCCTATTTAAGTGATGCCTTGATTGTGAACAGGTGTGGCAATAATCAGGCCTGGGTGTGGCTAGAGAAATTGAACTCAGGTGTGGACAACCACAGTTATAGTATGTTTTAACAATCACTTTTTCACACAGGGCCATGATGGTTTGGATTTTTTTTCACCTTTAATAATAAACACCTTCATTTACAAATTGCATTTTGTGTTTACTTGTGTTGTCCTTGACTATTGTTTAAATTGGTTTGATGTTCCGAAACACTTAAGTGTGACAAACATGCAAAGGAACAGGAAATGAGGAAGGGGGCAAACACTTTTTCACACCACTGTGTATATATATATATATAAAAAAGCACCTGAAAAGCTCAAGAAAAACGCTTCCCATTAAAATCAATGAATGCTTTCATACTGGGGCGGGGGTGTGCTGGTGGTGCAGTGAACAAAAAAAAAAAATCTTGCATGCAGCATCTTTGGGGAGCTAATAAAAACGCCCCCCAAAAATGCCCCTCTCCGTTTAAAATGAATGGGAAGCGCTACAAATACGCCTCAGTGCAGATTTTGAGTCACGTGACCTTTAACAAACCAAACCGCAAACGCCTCAAAAGCGTTTTTCTAAAAGCATCTTTCTGGCAGTTTTGAACCGAAGCAGTGTGAAAGGGAGGGGCCTTAGTCGGGGTGGGGTCTTTTTTTTTTTTTTTTTTTTTAAATATCAATTCATTAAAGTGCATGTATATATGTGATTCTTCCTTCCTGGCAGAGGACGTGTGTGCCCGCCCAGCTGTGCTGTGATTAGTTACAGCACAAATGCCGATCACGGGGTCCCGGCCAGTCACTGACCGCCGGCAGTTCTGAGCGTCACGGAACACAGCTGTGTGAGTGTAAACAACACAGAGCTATATTCAGTGACCGGGGATCTTATTTAACCCTTTGATCGCCCCTATTGTTTAACCCCTTCCCAGCCAGTGTCATTACTACAGTGACAGTGCATATTATTACCACCGATCACTGTAATAATGTCATTGGCGATGTCAGTGGCAGTTGGTATGACATTGCACGCCATTCTGCTATAAGCCGCTGATCCCCACCATTTACTAGTATTTAAAAAAAAATTAAAAATTCCAGTACATATCCCATTTTTTTTTTTTTTTTTAGGCGCTATAATTTGCACACAAACCAATCAATATAAACTTATTGGGACTTTTGTTACCAGACCTGTAGCAGAATATATTTTGACCAAACTTTTTTATTAAGAGATTTTATTTTATTTTTTTTGGGATATGCTTTATAGCAGAAAGTAGAAATATTTTTTTTTCAAAATTGCCGGTCTTTCTTAGTTTTATATAATAAAAAAAACGCAGAGATGATCAAATGCCAGCAAAAGTAATCTCTATGTGTGTGAAGGATATAAACGCCATTTGGGTACAGCGTTGCATGACAATTGACATGTTAAAGTAGTGTAGAGCTGAATAGCAAAAAAGTCATTCACACTTGTGCGATGCCAGACTGCACTGCTGTGCAGATCACATGCGATCTCTGACTGTGCAATGCCAGTTCAGCCATACAAACCGAGTAGCTGAGTTGGCATCGCATTTGGACCAAACTCGTGCAGGACCCTTTATTTTTGTCGGCACCAGAATAGGATTGCATGAATGTTCATAACCAACGCCATCCAATTCCTGTCCGAATTTACAGTTCGCACTGGGGGGGGGGGTGTCATCACCCACAGCGTTTCGCAAAGGGCAGTGTGACCCGCCGGCGAGGATTGGATTGGCAGGGTTTCCTGCATCGCACCTGTGTGAATTGAGCCTCAATCTTCTGGAGGTCAAGTGTATAAATACCTCTAAAAATTATATGACGAATCAAATGCACTGATGTTTATGCTTTTCTTGTCGGAGTGCCGGTTCACACCAGCAAGATTCCGGTCCCGGTTCACACCAGCGAGATTCCGGTCCCGGTTCACACCAGCGAGATTCCGGTCCCGGTTCCCGCATCGCATACAACTCGCAGGCAGCGAGAAAGTTAATGACACCCCCCAGATCAGTTTGCATATCGCAGTGCAAACTGTCAAATGGTCAAAACAGGCCTCAGATGGTGTCACCTGGTACTTCCTGCTGTGGTCCCCTCCTCCCTACCCGGTGATCACTGGACAATACAGGCCTCAGATGGTGTCACCTGGTATTCTCTGCCGTGGTTCCCTCCTCTCTACCCGGTGACCACTGGACAATACAGGCCTCACATGGTGTCACCTGGTACTCCCTGCCGTGGTCCCCTCCTCCCTACCCAGAGACCACTGGACAATACAGGCCTCACATGGTGTCACCTGGTACTCCCTGCCGTGGTCCCCTCCTCCCTACCCAGAGACCACTGGACAATACAGGCCTCAGATGGTGTCACCTGGTATTCTCTGCCGTGGTCCCCTCCTCCCTACACAGGGACCACTGGACAATACAGACCTCAGATGGTGTCACCTGGTACTCCCTGTCGTGGTCCTCTCCTCTCTACCCGGGGACCACTGGACAATACAGGCCTCAGATGGTGTCACCTGGTACTCCCTGCTGTGGTCCCCTCCTCCCTACCCGGTGACCACTGGACAATACAGGCCTCACATGGTGTCACCGGGTACTCCCTGCCGTGGTCCCCTCCTCCCTACCAGGGGACCACTGGACAATACAGGCCTTAGATGGTGTCACCTGGTGCTCCCTGCCATGGTCCCCTCCTCCCTACCCGGGGACCACTGGACAACACAGGCCTCAGATGGTGTCACCTGGTACTTACTGCTGTGGTCCCCTCCTCCCTACCCAGAGACCACTGGACAATACAGGCCTCAGATGGTGTCACCTGGTACTCCCTGCCGTGGTCCCCTCCTCCCTACCCAGGGACCACTGGACAATACAGGCCTCAGATGGTGTCACCTGGTACTTCCTGCCGTGGTCCCATCCTCCCTACCCAGGGACCACTGGACAATACAGGCCTCAGATGGTGTCACCTGGTACTCCCTGCCGTGGTCCCCTCCTCCCTACCCAGGGACCACTGGACAATACAGGCCTCAGATGGTGTCACCTGGTACTCCCTGCCGTGGTCCCCTCCTCCCTACCCAGGGACCACTGAACAATACAGGCCTCAGATGGTGTCACCTGGTACTCCCTGCCATGGTCCCCTCCTCCCTACCCAGGGACCACTGGACAATACAGGCCTCAGATGGTGCCACCTGGTACTCCCTGCCGTGGTCCCCTCCTCCCTACCCAGGGACCACTGGACAATACAGGACTCAGATGGTGTCACCTGGTACTTCCTGCTGTGGTCCTCTCCTCCCTACCCAGGGACCACTGGACAATACAGGCCTCAGATGGTGTCACCTGGTACTCCCTGCCGTGGTCCCCTCCTCCCTACCCAGGGACCACTGGACAATACAGGCCTCAGATGGTGTCACCTGGTACTCCCTGCCATGGTCCCCTCCTCTCTACCCAGGGACCACTGGACAATACAGGCCTCAGATGGTGTCAACTGATACTCCCTGTTGTGGTCCCCTCCTCCCTACCCGGGGACCACTGGACAATACAGGCCTCAGATGGTGTCACCTGGTGCTTCCCTGGCCGTGGTCCCCTCCTCCCTACCCAGGGACCACTGGACAATACAGGCCAGTCAGAAAAAAAGTCAGAAGGAGCCCACACACGATCGGAATTTCCGACAACACAATCCGATCGCATATTTTCAGTCGGAAGTCCGACCGTGTGTACAGGGCATTAGTGTGGGCGAGTGCGGGGTGTACCAAGATGGCCGTGACGGAACGTCACTTGCGTTACCAGTTTTGACAGGTCACCCAATCTGACGGAACACTTGCAACTGTCATCCTTGCAATGCCTCATGAGACTTTCCTTGCAATGCCTCATGGGTCCCGTAGTTCCACAACAGCTGGAGGGCCACAGGTTGACCACTTTGAATAAACACAAACTTATTGAAATAATAATAAATAAAAAAATAAAAAAACATTTACGATAAATTGCTACACCGCCTAGTGTAATATTTCACAGAGAGGGGCAAACCTTGGAAGTAGTGGCAGGACGGTTGTGGGTCGGCTGTTGGTTTTGGAGAACCCTGTGGTACTTTTCTTTTCATGGGTGAAGTGTCGGATGAGGATGACGAGGAGCCGGATAATCCCGGGACTACGAGGCGTCCTTTTTTTCCGCACACGAAGCAGTCTGGAGGTGTAGCTGAAGGACCGCGGGGAAAATTAGATTCATCCGGATTATAATTTCTCACTGCGCCGCTATGCTGTTCAGAGCGTTCTCGCTGCCAGATGTAGTGCGCCGGAGCGATCGCCATCACCTGCAGAGGAAGCGAGAGGGAAGTAAACGCTGGAAGGTACACAGGCCGGTTTTATATTATTGATATACATTATTATAGGAGGTCATGTCAGTAATCTCTGCAGCTTACAGTAGAACTAGACACGTGCAGAGCAAAAAAAAAAAAAATTTTTTGGGGATTAATTATTTAAATAATTTTGTTTAGTTAAATTTGTTTAATTTGCTTTAGGAATTCATTTCATTTATTCGTTTCCAAATTTGATTCAAATTTTCCTGAATGCGGTCAAATTCAATTCAACTGAATTTAGAAAATGTGAAATCGGCATTCAAATTTATTCTATTCGAATTTCGTAAGACGGATGGTTATATTCTTTCTAATTTTTTTCTATTCTATGTTATTCAAATCTATTCTATTCGTAATTAGAATTTTCGGAAGACTGTTATATAATTGTATTTTATTCTATTCTATTGTGTTTTCTATTTTATTTATTTCTCTTATCTTCTATTCTATTAAAATTTTATTTATTCAAATGTCAGAAGATGGATATATTCTTTCTATTTTATTCAATTATATTGTTTTTTTTTCTATTCTATTCTTTTACTTTCGATTCTATTTGAATTTATTCTATTTGAATTTGGGAAGACGGTTATCTTCTTTCTATGTTATTTCTATTCTATAGTTTTTTTCAATTCTATTCCTTTCATTTCTATTCTATTTTATTATTTTATTTTTTATTCTATCCTGTTTTACTCTGTTCTTTTCTATTCTATTTTATTCTATTATTTTTTATTCTATCCTGTTTTACTCTGTTATTTTCTATTCTATTTTATTCTATTTTTTTTATTTTATCCTGTTTTACTCTGTTCTTTTCTATTCTATTTTATTCTATTTTTTATTCTATCCCGTTTTACTCTGCTCTATTCTATTCTATTATTTTTTTATTCTATCCTGTTTTACTCTGTTATTTTCTATTCTATTTTATTCTATTATTTTTTTATTCTATCCTGTTTTACTCTGTTCTTTTCGATTCTATTTTATTCTATTATTTGTTTATTCTATCCTGTTTTACTCTGTTCTTTTCGATTCTATTTTATTCTATTATTTTTTTTATTCTATCCCATTTTACTCTGTTCTATTCTATTCTATTATTTTTTTATTCTATCCTGTTTTACTCTGTTATTTTTATTCTATTTTATTCTATTATTTTTTTATTCTATCATGTTTTACTCTGTTCTTTTCTATTCTATTTTATTCTATTATTTTTTTATTCTATCCTGTTTTACTCTGTTATTTTCTATTCTATTTTATTCTATTATTTTTTTTTTATTCTATCCTGTTTTACTCTGTTCTTTTCTATTCTATTTTATTCTATTTTTTTTATTCTATCCCGTTTTACTCTGTTCTATTCTATTCTATTATTGTTTTATTCTATCCTGTTTTACTCTGTTCTTTTCGATTCTATTTTATTCTATTATTTTTTTTTATTCTATCCCATTTTACTCTGTCCTATTCTATTCTATTATTTTTTTATTCTATCCTGTTTTACTCTGTTATTTTCTATTCTATTTTATTCTATTATTTTTTTATTCTATCCTGTTTTACTCTGTGCTTTTCGATTCTATTTTTTTTATTCTATCCTGTTTTACTCTGTTCTTTTCTATTCTATTTTATTCTATTTTTTTTATTCTATCCTGTTTTACTCTGTTCTTTTCTATTCTATTTTATTCTATTATTTTTTTTATTCTATACTGTTTTACTCTGTTATTTTCTATTCTATCCCCTTCTCGGTTAGGCTGGCTGGAGGCTAGGGAGGCCTAACAACTTAAGTACATCAACCGGCATACCTCCGTTATAGGGTTTGTGTTTGCTGAAACATGAAACAATATAGAAATATAGAAATATAGAAACAATATAGAAACCCCTGAAAGGCATACTACTCTAAATCCAACCCTGTGGTAAACAGAGAGAATATAACTTGTACTAAAGGGGTTGAGAACCCCTCCCAAAGTAAGAAAATATCTATTTTCCGACAACAAAATCCGATTGTTTACATTTCCGATCGCGTGTACACAATTCCGACGCACAAAGTGCCACGCATGCTCAGAATAAGTTACGAGACGAAAGCTGTTGGCGACTGGCCTGTTTATAGTCCCGTCGTACGTGTTCCACGTCACCGCGTTCTGAACGATCGGATTTTCCCGACAACTTTGTGCGACCCGTGTGTATGCAAGACAAACTTGGGCCAAAATCCGTCGGAAAAATTCCAACGGATTTTGTCGTTGGAATGTTCGACGGTGTGTACGGGGCATCATTTTTTTTTTTTTTTAACCACTTCCGGACCGCCCACCGTCGTTATACATCGGTACTTTGAAGAGGAAAATCGTTGCTATGGCAGCAGCTAGCTGCCATAACCCCCGCTATCCTCTTCTTCAGCGGGCGGTCCGCTGCAGGATGAAAGTGGTCTCTGCGGCGGATTCGGTGCAAGATCACTTACCAGAGCCGCCAGCAGCGTCGAAGGCGATCGGATCTTCACCCTAGCCTGACATGGAGAGGAGTGAGGGGAAGATCGCCCCCAACCGTCTCCATAACATTGCAGGGCGGAAGCGACATCAAGGCGTTACTTCCACCCATAGCTCTTAAAGGACCATTTTTTTTTTTTTTTTACATTTTTTTTTTTTATTGCATTTTAGTGTAAATATGAGATGTGAGGTCTTTTTGACCCCCCCCCCCCCCAGATCTCATATATAAGAGGACCTGTCATGCTTTTTTCTATTACAAGGGATGTTTACATTCCTTGTAATAGGAATAAAAGTGACACTTTAACCACTTGCCGACCAGCGCACGACGATGTACGTCGACAGAATGGCACGGGCAGGCAAATGGGCGTACATGTACGTCCCTTTAAATTTGCCGCCCTGCCATCGGAAGCCCGCCGCCGGCGGCGCGCTCCTGCGCTGGTCGGGACCCCCGTGAGTCCGGTCGCGGGACCCGCAGACTCGATCACCGCGGGCATCCCCGCGATCGTCTCACGGAGCGGCCAAATGAAGAAATGCCGTTGTAAACAGCATTTCTTCATTCTGCCTAGCAACTAGTGACGCTGATCTCTGCTCCATGTGATTGGAGCAGAGATCAGTGTTCACTAAATGAAAGCCCAACCCCCCCCCCCCCCACAGTTAGTAACACACCCCTAGGAACACTTAACCCCTACACTGCCACCCACTGGTTAACCCTTTCACTGCCAGTGTCATTTACACAGGAATCACTGCATTTATATAGCACTGATTGCTGTATAAATGACAATGGTCCCAAAAATGTGTCAAAAATGTCCGATGGGTCCCCCACAATGTCTCAGTCACAATAAAAATCGCTGATCGCCGCCATTACTAGTAAAAAAAAAATAGTAAAAAATTATTAATAAAAATGCTATAAAACTATCCCTATTTTGTAAACGCTATAACTTTTGGGCAAACCAATCAATAATCGCTTATTGCGATTTTTTTTTACCAAAAATATGTAGAAGAATACGTATCGGCCTAAACTGAGGGAAAAAAATGTTTTTTTATATATTTTTGGGGGATATTTATTATAACAAAAAGTAAAAAATAATGCGTTTTTTTCTAAATTGTCGCTCTATTTTTGTTTATAGCGCAAAAAATAAAAACCGCAGAGGTGATCAAATACCACCAAAAGAAAGCTCTATTTGTGGGGAAAAAAAGGACGTCAATTTTGTTTGGGAGCCACGTCGCACGACCGCGCAATTGTCAGTTAAACGACGCAGTGCCAAATCGCAAAAAGTGGTCTGGTCTTTGACCAGCAAATTGGTCCGGTCTGTAAGTGGTTAAAAAAAAAAAAAGACTGTGTAAAAATAAAAAATAAAAGGTAAAATAAGAAAAATAAATATGTTTTTTTTTTAAACGCGCCCCATCACGAAGAGCTCGTGTGCTGAAGCACATGCATATGTGAGTAGTACCCGCATGTGAGGTATCACCGCGATTGTTAAAGCGAGAGCAATAATTCTAGCCCTAGACCTCCTCTGTAAGGCTGGGTTCACACTGAAGCGATGCGGGAACGCCGCGAATCCGCGGCGGGTTCCCGCATTGCATACCTCCCGGCGGCAGTTCACACAGCCCTATGCGAACTGCTGGGAGTGTCAGTGAAATGTTAATGACACCCCCAGATCAGTTCGCATATCGCAGTGCGATCTGCAAACTCGGACAGGAATCGGATCGCATGGTGTGAACACCCAATGCGATCCGATTCTGCTGCGGACCAAAAACAGGGTCCCGTGCGAGTTTGCGGCGGGTGCGATGCGAATTCAGCCATACTATCTGTATACTATCTGTATGGCTGAACTCGCATCGCACAGAGATCGGATGTGATTTGCACTGCAGTGCGGTGCGAATCACATCCGATCTCGTACACCGCTGCAATGTGAACCCAGCCTAACTCAAAATATGCAACCTGTAGAATTTTTTAAAGGTCGCCTATGGAGATTTTTAAGGGTAAAAGTTTGTCGCCGTAGCACGGGCGCATTTTTTTGAAGCGTGACGTGTTGGGTATCAATTTACTTGGCGTAACATTATCTTTCACAATATAAAAAAAACTAAAAATTGGGCTCACTTTACTGTTGTCTTATTTTTTAATTAAAAAAAGTGTATTTTTTCCAAAAAAAAAATTGCGCTTGTAAGACCGCAAACACGGTATGACAGAAAGTATTGCAACGACCGCCATTTTATTCTCTAGGGTAAAATTTTTTTTTTACAATGTTTGGGGGTTCTAAATAATTTTCGAGCAAAAAAAAAAAAAAATGTTTTTAACTTGTAAACAACAAATCTCAGAAAGAGGCTAGGCCCTTAACCGGTTCCCGAACCGGCTCCTGTACATATACGTCAACAGAACGGCGCGGCTGGGCCGTACGTTACTTTGAATTTCCCGCCTGTGCGCGCGCATGCCTGCCGAGAGCTCCGTGGCCGCGGGTCCCATGGACACGATCGCTGTTGGGATACCCGCAATCGTGTCACGGAGCTTAAGAACGGGGAGATGCCGATGTAAACAGCATCTCCCCGTTCTGCCTAGTGACAGCACACCGATCGTCTGCTCCCTGTCATCGGGAGCAGCGATCAGTGTGATGTCACACACAGCCACGCCCCTAGGAACACTTAACCCCTACACTGCCACCTAGTGGTTAACCCCTTCACTGCCAGTGACATTTTTACAGTAATCAATGCAATTTTATAGCATCGATCGCTGTATTAATGCCAATGGTCCCAAAAATGTGTCAAAATTGTCCGATCTGTCCGCTAAAATGTCGCAGTCACAATAAAATTCGCTGATTGCCGCCATTACCAGTAAAAAAAAAATTATTAATGAAAAATGCCATAAAACTATCCCCTATTTTGTAGACGCTATAACTTTTGCTCAAACCAATCAATAAACGCTTATTGTAATTTTTTTTACCAAAAATATGTAGAAGAATACGTATCGGCCTAAACTGAGGGAAATTTTTTTTTTTTAGATATTATTGGGGGATATTTATTACAGCAAAAAGTAAAAAAGAATGCGTTTTTTTCAAAACTGTAGCTCATTTTTTGTTTATAGCGCAAAAAATAAAAACCGCAGAGGCGATCAAATACTACCAAAAGCAAGCTCTATTTGTAGGAAAAAAAGGACGCCAATTTTGTTTGGGAGCCACGTCGCACGAACTCGCAATTGTCAGTTAAAGCGACGCAGTGCCGAATCGCAAAAAAAGGTCTGGTCAGGAAGAGAGTAAATCCTTCTGGGGCTGAAGTGGTTAACTGGTTAAGAAAAAAAAAAAAATCTTTTTTTTTCAATAGATTAAAAACGTAAAAAAAAAAAGGTGAGCCACGTTTTTGAGCGTTTAGTGTTTTTAAGCTTCTTTTGTGGTCAGAAAAACAGCTCCTGAATGTTATTTTAGGGTGTTCAGACAGCAGCCCATAAACTCCATTGCTGATAAATGTCCAAAAATGTCCATGTGTGTGTGTGTCTTATGGACACATTGGACAACATAGAGGGGAGTTTATGGGCCTCCCAAAAAAAAACAAAAAAAACAACAACCGTTTATGAGCTTCAGTGTGCACGGAGCCTAAACCTGAACACATGACTTACACGGGTTTTGTGGCTGATTAGGGGTGCCTTATCAGCATTTAATCAGCCTCCGTACCCATGTAATTAATATGTGTCCGGGTTTAAAGTCCAGGTTTAAAGGGATGAGGTGGCAACCCTAGTTGAACTCCATGCAATGGATTCATAAAAACCGGACACAGCGAGCTCCCGCTCAGCCAGTGAATTCCTTGTTACACCGGGGGAGGGTGGGTCCTGATCGATCGCTCCGGGCAGTCGCGGAGCGGATTTCGCCTCTCATTCAGGAAAATGTAAATGGGAAACTTGGTCCCGTCCCTTTTATACGTGTTTGTAGAATGGACTGACCTCATCACAGCAACGCCGGCTGACTGACGCTCGGTGCTGGATGCGTGACCACAGCTCGTCCCTCGCTCTTAGGAAGTCTGGGAAGAGCCGCGTCCAGTTCTTTCCTAATGCCCAGGGGAAGATCTCGTATTTGGCTTCTTCATTGTCCTCTTCCACCGTGTTCGCCAGATATCTAAACAATAAAGAACAAGGAAAGCCTTCATTCTGGGATCATGCTTTACCTTACAACATGTCTGGTTAACTTTCTATATACACCCTTTATGGCAGAATAGGTGTTAGCAGTGGGGGGAGGGAGGGGGGTATTTTTAAGATTAGTCACGGTCATCATGGAATTATTCTATAGGGTTAGTTCACCTTTACAAAAGTACTGCCTATAAAGGTAGAGGGCTGTTTATGAATAAAAACAAACTATGCAGATCTGACCAAAGTTGGATAATGTCCTTACCAGTAGCGGCTGGTGGTTTTTTGTTTGGGGGGGGGGGAACAAAAACCATCCCCCCCATGGCACCTCAACCACCCCCCCCCACCCCCTTGCTGTTTGCCATTCCACTGGCACTTACCCCTATCAGGCACAATCACAGGGGGCAGGCACATCTGGTAGCGGCGGGCACATCGGACATCGGTGGGGATTGGTGCATCGGCGGGCATCAGGCTGCGGCTTCTGTGTCTTCTCCTCCTCGCTTCCACCGTGAGTCTCCTCCCCCTCCTCCTAGGAATCCAATAGGATCACCTGTCCTTTGAGCCAATCACCTGCTTCCCGAATGGCTGGAGGAGGATCAGTGTTGCAAGAGCGAATATTCATTCGCTCTTGCAACACACCTGGGTGGGCTCCGGACGCAATGCTCTGTGTCCCGAGCCCACCCTATTCTGAAGCCTATTGAAGCCTCTGGCTATAATCAGGTGCTTCAAAAAACACTCTCCCCCACCCCCCCCCCGCCATAGAAATTAATGCGCCCGCTGTCCTGAAAGGGGCCGGACACATGGATAGGGATGTCGATGTTAGGGAGCTCAGGTAAGTGTTTGGGGTGGGTGGGTGCTGTACAGAGAGGGTTTTTTTGTTAACCTCCATGCATAGAATACATGAAGGTAAAAGAACCTTACAACCTTTTTTAACTGCCATTTGCAGATTGAAGCTCATCCCCTTTATCTGCAGATGAATGAAACAAAAGACACAAAAGTAACAATGTTGCATTATATTTGTTTCAGAAGGTCATTTTTCCACTTTAACCACTTCAGCCCCGGGAAAAATGTACTCCCTTAACCTCCCTGGCGGTACGATTATTTCCGATTTTAGGTGCTGAAAGCAGTACAATTATTTTGCATGAAAATTTGGCGTTTTATATTGTAGTCCTGTAATTCTCAGCCCTTGTACACACGGGTCGGACATTCTGACAACCAAATCCGTTGGATTTTGTCCGAAACTGTTGCATACACACGGTCGGACAAAGTTGTCGGAAAATCCGATTGTACATAACGTGATGACGTTATTTAGTTACGACGGGACTACGTTCAGGCTAGTAGCCAATAGCTTTGATGTAGGAATTTGATCTGAGCATGCGTGACACTTTGTCCGTCGGAGTAGGCTACACATGATCGGAGTATGTCCGATCGGAGCATTTTGTCAGAAAATTTTACGGACAAATTGGAAAACTTGGTCCGTCGGATATTCCGACGGAAACAGTCCGATGGAGACCACACACAGTCGGATTATCCGACAACACAGTCCGATCGGACACATTCCGTCGGAATCTCCGACCGTGTGTACAAGGGCTAAGGAATAACTCACTTAAATCTGTCCAAACCAGAGTCTAGCAGACATCCCGGGTATGATAAAGTTTGAAAAATGAAATCATAAATTATAATATAATAAATAACTATAAATAATTATACCAAATAATAATATAACAATAATAAAAAATATTCAATAATGTGATCAAATCAAAAACACAGAAATTTGCTGAGTTGCAGAATTGTCACTGTCGTTACTTTTCAGTATTTGATGATGGATCTCCCCACAAATCGCTATCCTTCAATTCTGCGAGTGATTCCAATTTATTATCGCTGTTTTCTAGCTGGTCTAAAACCATTTTTGATGTAAAGGGACAGTTTTGGTTGCTATGGACAATCTCCAGTTTCCTGGCATAAAGAACAGTTTTTATAAGATAAAACTGCATGCAGGGCACTGGGCAGACCACTAGGGGACAAAGGGGATGTGAAATAATTACATACAGCAATATAATCTGTAAGATTACATTATACTGTATGTAATGTATGTGTTTCACTTTTTGAATTTGGCGCCGTTCTACGTCCCTGTGCGTCGCAAACGCTTGCAGGGAACGGAGATCGGCTCTGTGATAGATCGAGCGGAGCACGGCTCGCTCGTACAGCGGGGGGGGGGACATCGCTGGATCCAGGGGACAAGGTAAGTAACATCTCCCTGCATTCAGCGATGCGGTCCCTAGTCTGGCTCGGGGGTTACCGCTTTTGGTATAAAATCTCCACCCCGAGCCAGGCTCGGGAATGCCGCCAGGGGGGTTAATGACCAGGCCATTTTATTTTATGCAATAAAGCACTGCGTTACTTTTAACTGACAATGTCGCGGTCTTGCGACGCTGTAACCGATGCGCCCACAATGGACGGGCTGTCCCTGGTCCTTACTGTAGTAGTAGGACATTTACACGCCTCCAGAAGCCTGACTGGAATACTCCCAGGATGTTGCTAGGTGAGGCCTAGTCATTACTGCTCACCTCCTCCATCACAGGAGGGAACTTTTCATCTGATTCAAACCCCCTGAGCCCTTGTACACACGATCGGAGATTCCGTCGGAATGTGTCCTATCGGACCGTGTAGTCAGATAATCCGACTGTGTGTGGTCTGCATCGGACTAATTCCGTCCGAATATCCGTCGGACCCAATTTTCCAACATGTTGGAAATATTTCCCGACCAACTGGGCCGGACGGACCTAATCCGATCATGTGTAGAGCATTTTGATCGGACCAAGTGCCACGCATGCTCAGATCAAATTCCTACATCAAAGCTATTGGCTACTAGCCTGAATGTAGTCCCATCGTAACGAAATTACGTCATCACGTTCTGAAAGATCGGATATTTCGCCAACTTGGCCCGACCGTGTGTATGCAACAGTTTCGGACTAAATCCGACGGACAAAATCTGACGGATTTGGTTGCCAAAATCTCCGACCGTGTGTACGTGGGCTAAGCCCTTGTACACACGATTGGAGATTCCGACGGAATGTTTCCTATCGGACCATTTTGTCGGATATTCCGACTGTGTGTGGTCTCCATCAGACTGTTTCCGTCGGAATATCCGACGGACCAACTTGCCGGTAAAACAATTTTCCCACAAAATGCTCCGATCGGACATACTCCGATCATGTGTAGCCTACTCCGACGGACAAAGTGCCGCGCATGCTCAGATCAAATTCCTAGACCAACGCTATTGGCTACTAGCCTGAACGTAGTCCCGTGGTAACGAAATAACGTCATCACGTTATGTACAATCGGATTTTCCGACAACTTTGTCCGACAGTGTGTATGCAACATCACTTCCGGACCTCTTCCGGAATTAATCAGTCGGAATTACTCAGATGGATTTGGTTGTCGGAATCTCCGACCGTGTGTACAAGGGCTTACACTGGCTCTCTCTCCTCTGAGATGCAACAGCTCTGAGCTCAGTGTCTAAACCCCCTTGAAAGACATCTGTGCGGCTTCACAAAATCGACAAAAGTAGTGCAGGAACTACTTTTGCAAACGGGTACGATGCCGGAACAGTGCCGTTGCTGGACATAGGCTGCGACTCGTCATGTGACTTGACAAATCGCATGACCAATCGCTTCAATGTGAATGAGGGCGAAAGTGGTTTAACCAAAAATGCCATAAATCTACCCCCTATTTTCTAGACGCTATAACTTTTGTGCAAACCAATCAACGCTTATTGGGATTTTATTTCTCAAAAATATGTAGCGGAATACACATTGGCCTAAACTGACGAGTACATTTGTTTTTTTTTTATATATTTTATTTTGGATATGTGTTATAGCAAAAAGTTGTCGCTCTTTTTTTTTCTTTATCTTATTTAGCTCATTATGAAATACTTACCTTAGAACAAGGCCCCCGACATCGCACCCGATACACACTGAGGGAGCAGACATGTTCCCTCGGCGTGTTTTTCCGGATATCGCGGCTCCGGCGCTGCTGTAAGTGGCCGGAGCAGCGATTTCTTTTCGGCAGGGTCCGGCGTCTTCCCGGCTTCCAGCCGAGAATCCCCTGTGCGCAAGCGGCGCTGCAGTCAGCGGCTCATTGCGAGGGGAATATCTCCTAAACCGTACAGGTACAGAGATATTTTTTTTTACCTACAGGTGAGCCTTATTATAGGCCTTATTATAGGCTTACCTGTAGGTTAAAGTAAAAAAAAAAAAAAAACACTACACAACCGATTTAAAGCGGAGGTCCACCCTAAAATGGACCTCCGCTCATCGGAATCCCCCCCCCTCCGGCGCCACAATCGGCACCTTTCAGGGGGGAGGGGGGTGCAGTTACCTGGATAATCCAGGTAACTGCACCCACTTCCGGGCTAGCTCTCTGCGGAACGGGGCGTACGTTACGCCCCGTTCCGCAAGCGCCCGCCCCCTTCAGCAAGTGCCCCGCTGCCTGCTGGGAAACACACAGCTCCCAGAGGCAGCGGGGACCGTCCGGATTGCGCCGCGCGGCTCGCGCATGCGCAGTAGGGAACCGGGAAATGAAGCCGAAAGGCTCCATTTCCTGATTCCCATACCCAAGATGGCGGCGGGACCCGGCAGCCGAGCGAGCGATCGGCTTCGGGTGCCGACATCGCGGGCGCTGTCAGGGAAGAAGCCGCAATCTCGCGAGGCACGTTCGTGTTAGCGCGCGTCGGCGCCCACGTAAACGCACAGTAGTTTCTAAACGAACGACCGACGCTACGCCTAACCGGGCGGGCGTGCGCAGGGATGTCACGAGTACTCTACGTAGCCGTACGATCGCTCCGACGCGCCCACGACGTGACCCGGTCATCTCGTCTATTTAAACGTTCACCTGACAGAGCCGCATCGCTGGATTGTCGTCAGCTCTCCTGTGTACCTGTGCCTGCGATCCTTGTTTGATTTGACCTCCTGTGTACCGACCCGGCTTGTTTAACCTGTTCCTGTTGTTCTCCTGGCTTCGACCCTTGGCTTGCACCCGACGTTCCTTGTCTGCTCCCTGCACCCGATCTCGGCTTGGCTCAGACTCCTGCTTCCGGTCTCATCTAACCTCCGAAGACTTACCTCCCGTGTTTGAACCTCAGCTTGGTTTGACCTCTCTACTGAACTTCCTAGCACGGTTGCCCCGGACTCCTATTCACCAGGCCCTTGTCCTCAGCTGCTGCTACCTGGCAACCTGTGCTACTGTGGGCATTGCATCCCTGTATCACCTTCAGGGTTGTGCTGCACTCGGCCGCAAGGGGAGCCCTCTCAGCATCTCGGCCTCATCTCCCGGACGTGACAGGCGCGCTGGACAGGTAAGTGTCACTATTTAAAAGTCAGCAGCTGCAGTATTTGTAGCTGCTGGCTTTTAAAAAAAAAAACAAAAAACGCGGAGTCCCGGTGGACTCCCGCTTTAAGGGAGTGAATTCTTCTGGGGCTGAAGTGGTTAAAGTGGAAAAATGACCTTCTGAAACAAATATAATGCAACATTGTATGTTACTTTTGTATCTTTTGTTTCATTCATCTGAAGATAAAGGGGATGAGCTTCAATTTTGCAAAAGGCAGTTAAAGTGGTTGTAAATCCTTACAAACCACTTTGACCTACAGGTAAGTCTAGATTAAGGCTTACCTGTAGGTCCAAGAAATATCTCCTAAACCTATACGGTTTAGGAGATAATTACCTGAAGACAGCCACCGCTGTCTACGGCGCATGCACCATAGACAGTGGTGCGCAGGCGCACTGAGTAAGCCGCAGATTGTGGCGATATGCCGCGAGTGTCCGCTCCCGTGCGCATGCGCGGGAGTGACGTCATCGCTGCTCCGGCGAATCACAGCGCCGGAGCAGCGAGACCCACGGAGACCCACCAAGAAGATGGACGCTCAGAACTACAGGGGACAGCGGTGACTTCGCTGGCTCCTGTGTCAGGTAAGCGACACATAATGGACTACTATGTGATGCGATGCGATGCACAGTAGTCCATTATGCTTTACCTTTACAGGGAATCAAAGAGGAAGTAAACCCATCAGGGTTTACTTCCTCTTTAAAGAGGCTGTAAGGTTCTTTTACCTTCATGTATTCTATGCATGAAGGTAAAACACCCTCTCTGTACAGCACCCACCCACCCCAAACCCTTACCCGAGCTCCATCGCGATCCAGCGATGTGCAACGACAGCTTCGACTCTCCGGGACTCTTCCTCCTCATTAACTAAGACAGCAGCGGGATCTATCGGCCAATGAGAGGAGAGAGGGGGCGGGGTTGAGCCACGGCTCTGTGTGTGACTAGACACTCAGGAGCAAGCCCCCATAGTAAGCTGTTTGCTCTGGGGGCAACTCAGCAGGGGCCAGGAGTGCCGACGGGGGGTGCCCGAGAAGAGGAGGATCGGGGCTGCTCTGTGCAAAACCAATACTGAGCCGGTAAGTATAACATGTCTATAACATGTCTGTTATTTTAAAAAAAAAACATAAAAAAAAAAAACGTGTCTTTAATATCATTTTAAGAGCTCACTCGTGTGAAGGCAGAGGTGACCGACCTCAGTAGCAGACATAGGGTCAGGCTTTAAGCCTGCTACACATGATGAGAATATCGGAGGAACGATCGTCCGTTTTTTTGTTGCATATCGAAAGTGAAGAGGACACTCAACTTACGAAAATTCTTGTACGACAGAATGCAGCTTGGGAAGTGATGTAATGTGTTGCGTTGTATTGTAATTTATTCATTCGTTAATCTTGCTTTTCTGATTTTTTTCAGACGAAAACTGTATAATTAACCACTTGACATCCGCGCTATGGCCAAATGACGGGCACAGCGCGGATCTGGATTCCCGGGAGGCCGTCATATGACGCCCACCCCCGTGCACGCTCCCTGCAGGCTCTGATCACCGATTCACTGAGACTCGGGTGGTCAGCGATCCGAGTAAGGGGCCGATCCCGGCCCCTTACCATGTGATCAGCTGTCAGCCAATGACAGCTGATCACACGATCAAAACAAAAGCTCGGTGATCGTTTTTTTTTTTCTCCTCACGCTGACATCGGAGGAGAAAAAAAAAAGCCGTTCACCGGCTCATCTTAAAGGGACATCGGTCCCGAAAAGGAAGAGGCAATTATGCCTCATTTATGCCATCTGACAGTGCCCACAAGTTCCACCTATCAATGCCCACCAGTGGTGCCAATCAGTGCCACCTGAAAGTGCTGCCTATCAGTGTAACCGATCAGTGCCCATCACTGCCACCCATCAGTGCCCATCACTGCTACCTATCAGTACCCATCACTGCTACCTATCAGTGCCCATCACTGCCACCCATCAGTGCCCATCACTGCTACCCATCAGTGCCCATCACTGCCACCTATCAGTGCCCATCACTGCTACCTATCAGTGCCCATCACTGCCACCCATCAGTGCCCATCACTGCCACCCATCAGTGCCCATCACTGCCACCTATCAGTGCCCATCACTGCTACCCATCAGTGCCCATCACTGCCACCTATCAGTGCCCATCACTGCCACCCATCAGTGCCCATCACTGCTACCCATCAGTACCCATCACTGCCACCTATCAGTGCCCATCACTGCTACCTATCAGTGCCCATCACTGCTACCTATCAGTGCCCATCACTGCCACCCATCAGTGCCCATCACTGCCACCCATCAGTGCCCATCACTGCCACCTATCAGTGCCCATCACTGCTACCCATCAGTGCCCATCACTGCCACCCATCAGTGCCCATCACTGCCACCTATCAGTGCCCATCACTGCCACCCATCAGTGCCCATCACTGCCACCCATCAGTGCCCATCACTGCCACTTATCAGTGCCCATCACTGCCACCCATCAGTGCCCATCACTGCCACCCATCAGTGCCCATCACTGCCACCTATCAGTGCCGCCTCATCAGACAAAAATTACCCGTTTTAAAATTTTATAACAAAATAAAAAGTACATTTTTTTTTTTGATTCAGTCTTTTTACATTTTTTTTTAACAAAAAATAAAAATCGCCCAGGTGATCAAATACCTCCAAAAGAATTTAATTTGTGTACAGTGTAGCGTGACCGCGCAATTGTCATTCAAAGTGCGACAGCGCTGAAAGCTGAAAATTGGTCTGAACAGGAGGGGGGGGGGGGGGGGGGGTTTAAGTGCCCAGTAAGCAAGGGGTTAAACTAAATTTGTTGTGTTCATGTACAATAAACACGTAAATAAAAAACCTTCTGTGTGCAGCAGCCCTCTCTCAGCCGGCAATAAAAACTGACAGGGGTTCTAATCCCTCTCCACTCCATCCAAAACTAAAGAAAAAAAGTTCTTCCTTTAGGCCCCTTTCACATCGAGGCGCTTTGCAGGCGCTAAAGTGCTAAAAATAGCGCCAGCAAAGCGCCCTGAAAGAGCCGCTCAGTGCACTCCAATGTGAAAGCCCCGAGGGCCAGCGCGCTGAGCGCCCCAGTGTGAAAGTAGCCCATGTTACAGCTCCTTGAAAAAGTATTCATACCCCTTGACATTTCCCACATTTTGTTACAACCAAAAACATAAATGTATTTTATTAGGATTTTATGTGATGGACCAACACAAAGTGTCACATAATTGTGAAGTGGAAGGAAAATGATAAAAATAAATATGTGAAAAGTGTGGGGGAGGGGCATTTGTATGGCGCCCCCTTTACTCCGATACCTCTAACTAAAATCTAGTGGAACCAATTGCCTTCAGAAGTCACCTAATTAGTAAATAGAGTCCACCTGTGTGTCATATAATCTCAGTATAAATACAGCTGTTCTGTGAAGCCCTCATAGGTTTGTTAGAGAACCTTCGTGAACAAACAGCATCATGAAGGCCAAGGAACACAGCAGACAGGTCAGGGATGAAGTTGTGGAGAAGTATAAAGCAGGGTTGGGTTATAAAGAAATCTCTCAAGCTTTGATCATCTCACGGAGCTCTGTTCAATCCATCATCGGAAAATGGAAAGAGTATGGGCACAACCGCAAACCTACCAAGGCATGACCGTCCACCTAAACTGACCGGGCCGGGCAAGGAGAGCATTCATCAGAGAAGAGCCAAGAGGTCCATGGTGACTCTGGAGGAGCTGCAGAGATCCACAGCTCAGGGGGGAGAATCTGTCCACAGGACAACTATTAGTCGTCTCTCCACAAATCTGCCCTTTATGGAAGAGTGACAAGAAGAAAGACATTGGAGAAAGAAAGTCATAAGAAGTCCTGTTTGTAGTTTGTGAGAAGCCATGTGGGGGAGGGGGCAGCAAACATGTGGAAGAAGGTGATCTGGTCAGAGGAGACCAAAATTCTACTTTATGGCCTAAAAGTAAAACGCTATGTGTGGGGGAAACTAACACCGCCCATCCCCCAAACACACCATCCCCACCGTGAGACATGGTGGTGGCAGCATCATGTGGTGGGGATGGTTTTCTTCAGCAGGGACAGGGAAGCTGGTCAGAGTTGATGGGAAGATGGATGGAGACAAATACAGGACAATCTTAGAAGAAAACATGTTAGAGTCGGGAAAAGACTTGAGACCGGGGCGGAGGTTCCCCTTCCAGCAGGACAACGACCCGAAACATCCAGCCAGAGCTACAATGGAATGGTTTACATCAAAGCATATTCATGTGTTAGAATGGCCCAGTCACAGTCCAGACCTAAATCCCATTGAGAATCTGTGGCCAGACTTGAAAATTGCTGATCACAGACGCTCTCCATCCAATCAGACAGAGCTTGAGATATTTTACAAAGAAGAAGAATGGGCAGAAATGTCCTCTCTAGATGGGCAAAGCTGGTAGAGACACCCCCAAAAAGACTTGTAGAGAAAGGGGGTTCTACAAAGTATTGACTCCGGGGGGCGCCATACAAATGCCCCTCCCCCACACTTTTCACAGATTTATTTGTATCATTTATAATTTTCCTTCCACTTCACAATTATGTGACACTTTGTGTTGGTCCATCACATAAAATCCCAATAAAATACATTTATGGTTCTGGTTGTAACAAAATGTGGGGAATGTCAAGGGGTATGAATACTTTTTCAAGGCACTGTGTACATTAAATATCAAATAAATACCATAAAAATATCTGATAGTTTTTGCGTGTGATTTGTGGTGTGGGAAGACACGACAGTCGCTGGCTGCAACTTCTATTTGCTAGATATTGTCACATAAGTTGGTGAGCGCGGAGGTTTTTTCTGGTTTTTCATTGGACGCAGGATCATGCATTTCATACAGGACTCTGTAGAATTTTTAGGCAGGTGTGAAGAAATGCTGTAAAGTAAGAATGCTTTCACAAATCGAAGAGTTAATTTTTATTTTATTGATTTTCAATGAACAAAATGGAAAGTAAAGGAAGGGAAATCCAAATCCAATCAATATTTGGTGTCACCGCCCGATCCCAGACAGACTTGATGGTTGAGATCCTTTGGATTATACAACGGGGCTTAAAGTGGAAAAAAAACATTTGCAATTTTTTTTTTTTTTTTACCTTTTTATGCCTGTTGCTAGGGGGTCCCTTGAAATCTGCCTTCTTCAGCACCTGCACTCCTGATGTCACTTCCCCTCAGTGCAGGAAGGGAGATCAGCTCCGCCCCCTCCCTCTAGGCAATCATCTGGGACTTGTGACAGGTCCCAGATGATTGCGCGGCCAGTCATGGCGCCGATCGCGCAAGCGCAGTGGGTGCCCGGCTGTGCAGCCACAGCTAGGCTCCCACAGTTAGCCGGCGCTCCCGAGCGGAGGGAGAGGGACGAACGGGGCTTCCATCCCCCACAATGGCTGGACCCCGGGACAGGTAAGTGTCCGATTATTAAAAGTCAGCAGCTGCAGTATTTGCAGCTGCTGACTTTTATTTTTTTGTGTTTTTATAATGGGAACTCCGCTTTAAAGAGGAACTGCAGTCTGCTCACATAATTTGCCATTCTGAAGCTTCCCTCCATCCACTTTGCATATTATTTTATATATACCGGAGATATGCAATTAGTGGACCTCCAGCTGTTGAAAAACTACAAGTCCCATCATGCCTCTGCCTCAGTGTTTCATGCTTGCAGCTGTCAGAGTCTTGCTATGCCTCATGAGACTTGTAGTTCTGCAACAGCTGGAGGTCTGCTAATTGCATATCCCTGATATATGCTGTGATTCTTCTGTACTTGCCAAAGATGCTGCAAAAATCTCCCTACACTGAGTCTGGCTGCAGCCATTTTAACTGTGGGCAGCTGAAGCCGCTGCCTGTTCACTTCCTGGGTTTACACAGAGCCACGGCTCCAGCTCTGCAGCTCTCATTGGCCCTCTTATGACTCATCCTCCCTTCCCTTCCTGGTAAACTCTCACCAGAGTAAGAGAGAGAGAGAGAGAGAGAGAGAGAGAGAGAGAGAGAGAGAGAGAGAGAGCTGTCATGATGATGTCATAAGCCTAGACTAGTAACCAGACAGGAAACAGGAAGTGGGCTGTATAAGGGGTTTACTGGCAGAAAAAAAAAAAGTTTTACTATCCAAAGTGAATATGTACAGAATATGAAACAATGTGATGTCTTCATTACTTATATACATTGTCTATCGTAATAAAAAATGATTGAACAAAATAATAAGCCACACCCATTACATGAATGTAAATGGTACTTACAAAGCTATAAAGAAATGAGCTCTGGTGTACTCATTTATACTGAATCCGGCTCTCTTAAAATAAACAAATGTCATTGCCAAGAGGTACTGCACACAAATAGAGAAAACACGCCGTCATTAGTATAGTATAGTATTAGTATAATCTGCACACATGAAAGACACTTCAGCAGCTCTCTAGCCTTCTATTCTACCCGGCAACCTATAATGACAGTCATTTGCACCATCCATATTAGTCTCAGTGCCCCTATAAAGGATACATAATGATACATAGTACAGTATCCGAATATCACACCCAAATTACCATTGTGTGTGTGTGTGTGTGTGTGTGTGTGTGTCTGCACATCAATTTAGCCCCGTCCTATCCAGCCCTGGCCTCCTATGCCTTGGGGGGAGGGATCAGCAGATCATGTGACCACTGTGATTATTTGTCATAGGCTGCATTCACACCTGCGCTTTTTTGGGCATTTGTATATCCGTTTTTTGAGCGTTTTTGTACAGCATGTTTGAGCGTTAGCATTTTTTTTTTTTTTTTAAATTAGCCAACCGAGAAAAATATCATGTTTCATCATTTGTTGCTATGTTTTCAGCTTTTTCATCTGCTTTTATTTATTATTATTTATTTATTAATTCATTTTTTAATCTTTTTTTTTTTTTTTAAGGGGTTAAGGGTTATGGTTAGGGCTTATTTTATTTATTTACTTAATTTGATGTATTTATTTTGTTAGGTTAGGGGTCAATATTAGGGGTTAGGATTAGGGTTATGGGTTAATATTAGGGGTTAGGATTAGGGGTTAATAATATGGTTGGGGATTAATACTATGATTAGGGGTAAAAATTAGGTGTTAGGATTAGGGGTGAGTATTAGGGTTTAATATTAGGGTTTGGATTAGGGGTTATTATTAGGGTTATGGATATATTAAAGGTTAGGATTAGGGTTAACATTAGGTCAATTTTAGGGTTAGGGGTTAATATTAGGGTTAAGATTAGGGTTAGGGGTAAGGATTAAGGGGTTACTATTAGGATTAGGGGTTAAGATTAGGGGTAAATATTAGGGTTAGGATTAGGGGTTACTATTAGGTTTAGGGGTAAATATTAGGGTTAGTATTAGGGGTTACTATTAGGGTTAGGGGTAAATATTAGGGTTAGGATTAGGGGTTACTGTTAGGGTTAGGATTAAGGGTTACTATTAGGGTTAGGGGTAATTAATAGGGTTAGGATTAGGGGTTACTATTAGTGTTAGGATTAGGGGTTACTATTAAAGTTAGAGGTAAATATTAGGGCTAGGATTAGGGGTTACTATTAGTGTTAGGATTAGGGGTTACTATTAAAGTTAGGGGTAAATATTAGGGTTAGGATTAGGGGTTACTATTAGGGTTAGGGGTAAATAATAGGGTTAGGGGTTAATAATATGGTTGGGGGTTAATATTAGGGTTAGGGGTAAGGATTAGGGTTTACTATTAGGATTTAATATTATGGGTTAGGATTAGGGGTTAATAATAGGGTTGGGGGTTAATATTAGGATTAGGGGTAAAAATTAGGTGTTAGGATTAGGGGTTAATATTATGGTTAGGGGTTAATATTAGGGTTAGGGGTTAGGATTAGAAGTTACTATTAGGGTTTAATATTAGGGTTTGGATTAGGGGTTATTATTAGGGTTATGGGTCAATATTAAAGGTTAGGATTAGGGTTAACATTAGGTCAATTTTAGGGTTAGGGGTTAATATTAGAGTTAAGATTAGGGGTAAATATTAGGGTTAATATTAGGGTTAGGGGTAAGGATTAAGGGGTTACTATTAGGATTAGGGGTTAAGATTAGGGGTAAATATTAGGGTTAGGATTAGGGGGTTACTATTAGGGTTAGAGGTAAATAATAGGGTTAGGATTAGGGGTTAATATTAGTGTTTGGAGTAGGTGTTACTATTAGTGTTAGGATTAAGGGTTACTATTAGGGTTGGGGGTAAATAATAGGGTTAGGATTAGGGGTTACTATTAGTGTTAGGATTAGGGGTAAATATTAGGGTTAGGGTTAAGGATTAGGGGTAAATATTAGGGTAGGATTAGGGGTTAATATTAGGGTTAGGGGTAAATATTAGGGTAGGATTAGGGGTTAATTTTAGGGTTAGGGGTCAACATTAGGATTTTGGGTTAATATTTAGGGTTATGGTTTTTGAATCTATTATTATTATTTTTTTATTTTTTTAAAACACTCAATAACGTGCTAAAACACCCAAATCAAGCGTTTCCATGCATTTTCATGGAACAAAAATCACTTCAATAACGCATTGCCCTTCAGGTGACTTGTAGCGGAGATGTGAACCATCTCCATAGAGAATAACTGATATAAGCTACAAAACGCCGAGGTGTGAATGGGGCCATAGAGGTCACATGATCAGCTGACTCCCTGTCATCCGTACAGACTGACAGCTCGGTCTCTGTGCTGGGAGCGGGCAGTGATCAGTGCCCCCCCCCTATGTTTATAGAGAAAAGGGGGAGGGGCAGGTCAGTAGATGATAAGAAATCCTGAAGAAAGAATACTGACTAATGCAGCCAAAACATCGAGGATAACATACATTACATAAGGCCTTACCCTAAGAACAGATATGCAATGTATCTTATCCTCAATGTTTTGGCTGCATTAGAGAGATTTTAAAGCTGGTTGTAAATTATACAAAGGGGCGTCCAACCTGTGGCCCAAGACAGCTACAAATGTGGCCCGACACAAAATTGCAAACTTACATTTTTACGTTTACATTTACTAAAAATGTTTAAAAAAAAAATTTTTTTTTGGGGGGGTTGGTTGTTAAAAATGCCTTTACACTTAGCAAACACATGTGGCCAAAGCAAAATGTGACAGGGTATCTTTTTGTCGACTTTTATACGTTTTATCTTCTCCCACTCTTCACATCGTCGAGCCTTATTTGTGTCATCAGTTTCCGGCGTTGTGTCGAATTCCGTCCCCCGTCGGATAGTGCCCGCCCTGTAGTGCGCTTGCGCAGTACGGAGGACAAGGAGACGCCGAAGGTCTCCGAAGATGAGCGGCGCCTGCGCACTGAGTGCAGGTTCAGTCTCCGCCATCCAAGTGGAGATAGAGTTAGAATAAAAGATAGCCGAGCAAAGCGAGGCCGTGAGCGAAGCGTGACGACCGAAGCGTGACGACCGAAGCGTGACGACCGAAGCGTGACGAGCGTAGTGTGACGAGCGAAGCGAGCCCACGAGGGGCCCTCTTACTATGTGCTACCGTGTGTCCACTTGGATGGGGCGGCTTGCACCTGGACTCAGTGCGCAGGCGCCGTTCCTCTTCTGAGACTTTTCGGAGTCTCCTTCTCCTCCGTACTGCGCAAGCGCTGCGCCTGCGCAGTACGGGGCGGACACTATCCGATTGGGGGGGGGACAGATTTTGTCAGAACACCGGCAGCACCGATATATATGTCAGCGACTATTTTCATGGATGAATCACAGGAAGGCAAAATTAGAACCAAAATAACTGAAGAGCAGCCTGAGAATTGATCGAGAATCCATCCTCCATCCATCCAAGCCGATATCGATGCGTTTGTTTATCAAACACAGTGTCAGATATCGGATATCGCACTCGTCATATGTCGCCCTCTTTTACTTTTATAATGAAAAAAAAAAGCAGAAGAGGGAGACTTTTTCTGCTCATCAGCTCCCCCCTGTGTTAGTGTATTTTACAGTATCTCACAAAAGTAAGTACACCCCTCGGTCACATTTTTTTGTAAATCTTTTCTTCTATCTTTTTATGTGACAACACTGAAGAAATTACACTTTGAACTTTTTTTTTTTTATATTTTTATTGCACACTTAAGTATTTTACAGACAATACACCCGACATGGGTTACATCCACAACAATGGAGAAAAAAAAAAACACAACAAGATGCATTAACCACTTCAATACCCGGACATAGTAAAATGATGTCCTCTAGTTTGGGCAGGACAGGGCGGCACAGTGGTGTAGTGGTTAGCACTCTCACTTAGCAGTAAAAAGGGTCGCTGGTTTGAATCCCAACCACGACACTACCTGCCTGGAGTTTGCATGTTCTCCCTGTGCCTGCGTGGGTTTCCTCCGGGTACTCCGGTTTCCTCCCACACTCCAAAGACATGCAGGTAGGTTAATTGGCTTCTGTCCCAAATTGGCCCTAGTATATGAATGGGGACCTTGGATTGTTGGATCCTTGAGGGTAGGGACCGATGTGAGTGTGCAATGTACAGGGATAGGGACAATAGACACTCACTCAGGTTGAACTGGATGGACTGGTGTCTTTATTCAACCTTACTAACTATGTAACTATGTAACTAAAAAAAGTTTGTGGGGGGATATCTGAATGATGCCTATAGCTCCAGGCATCATTCAGATATCAATCTTTCCGGCCGGCGATTCTGTGCACGATAAGAACAATCATTGCGGAGGTTCCGCCGCTTGATCGTTCTTATAGGCAACGGGAGGCAACGTTCCCCCCCCCCCCCGCCACCATCCGGTGCTTCTCCGGGCTCTTCCCGTGCCATCAGGGGCCCGGAGAAAGAATCACCCGCCGCCGGATGACGAGCATAGAGATTTCGGGTGACCAGATGGTCGCCAGTCATATGTATGACCATCAGAGTACCCGGAAGTAAACAAAGCCGCGATCGCGGCTATCAGTATGAGATCGGTGATTTTATTTTTTTTCCTGATCTCATGCTTTCCAGCCTGGAGGAGAGATGTGGGAGGTCTTACTGACCCCATATCTCTCCATAAAGAGGACCTGTCACATAGATTCCTATTACAAGGGATGTTTACATTCCTTGTAATATAAATAAAAGTGATCAAAAAAAAAAAGAAAATGAAAAAAAAAGTGTAAAAATAAAAAAAAATTAAGTAAAAAAATTAAATTAAATTAAAATTAAAACGCCCCTGTCCCCGGTAGCTCGCACTCAGAAGCAAACGCCCATGTAAGTCCCACCCACATATGTAAACGCCGCTCAAACCACACATGTGAGGTATCGCCGCATGCGTTAGAGCACGTGCAACAATTATAGCGCTAGACCTCCTCTGTAACTCTAAACTGGTAACCTGTGAAAAAATTTCAAGCGTCGCCTATGGAGATTTTTAAGTACCGAAGTTTGGCGCCATTCCATGATTGTGCGCAATTTTAAAAGCGTGACATGTTAGGCATCTATTTATTCCGCGTAACATCATCTTTCACATTATATAAAAAAATTAGGCTAACTTTACTGTTTTGTAATTTTTTTGATTCGTGAAACCGTTTTTGTTTTCCAAAAAAAAAAGGCGTTTGAAAAATGATTGCACAAATACCGTGTGAGATAAAAAGTTGCAATGACCGCCATTTTATTCCCTAGGGGTGTCTGCTAAAAAAAAACATATATATAATGTTTGGGGGTTCTGAGTAATTTTCTAGCAAAAAAATGATGATTTTTACATGGAGTAGAGAAGTGCCAGAATAGGCCCCGGTATTGAAGTGGTTAAAGAGGAAGTAAAGGCTATTTAAAAAAAAAAAATGCAACCTACAAGGCAAAGGCATAATGAGCTAGTATGCATAGCATACTAGCTCATTATGAATAACTTACCTGAGAACGAAGCACCCGAAGCGGTCCTCCGTCTTCATCTTCGCCGCTGCCATGTATCCCGGAGTGACTTCCGGGTCTCGCTGCTCTGGCGCTGTGATTTGCCAGAGCCGCGATGACGTCACTCCCGCGCATGCGCACGGGAGCCGACAGGAGCATCATATCGCAGTGATCTGCGGCCTGCTCAGTGCGCCTGTGCGCCGATGTCTACGGCGCATGCGCCGTAGACAACAGTGCCTGTCTTTTTGTAAACATCTCCTAAACCGTGTAGGTTTAAGAGATATTTCTTGGACCTACAGGTAAGCCTTAATCTAGGCCTTAATCTAGGCTTACCTGTAGGTCAAAGTGGTTTGTAAGGGTTTACAACCACTTTAAGAATAGTAACATTGTACATATCAACCATGGCTTATCTGAACCAAATATGTTTCCAACCCCGCCGTTCCCCCAGATATGCGCTTTCCATTTTTTTTTTTAACCTAAAACGAGTTGAATACCCCAGGAAAAAGAAACTCCCAGCCCAAGGGATATCCACCTTCAGTGTCACTTTAGATAGAATGAAAATAGCCCACCTCTGCTCATACTAGAAAAACACTTTCTACTCTCTGTCTAAGTTTCAAGAAGGATTAATTCTACGCAATCAAACACCCTATTTTCTCTCCTCCTCCAATGTGATAACACCAAATTTAACACACCTGCTCCCCATTCACACCTGAGACCTTGTAACACTAGCGAGTCACATGACACCGGGGGAGGGAAAATGGCTGATTGGGCCCCAATTTGGACATTTTCACTTATGCCGCATACACACGACTGGACTTTCCAGCAGAAAAGGTCAGACGGAATCATTTCATCGGATATTCCGATCGCGTGTGTGGGGCTTCAGCAGACTTTTATTTTTTTTTCAAAAAGTCTGACGGACCTAGAAATAGAACATGTTTTAAATCTTTCCGACGGAATCAAATCCTATCGGGGAAAATCGTTCGTCTGTGTGCTGATCCGACGGACCAAAATACGACGCAAGGGCAGCTATTGGCTATCGAACTTCCTTTTTCTAGTCCTATTGTACGTCACTGCGTTCGATACGAACGGACTTGGTCTGATCGTGTGTAGTCCATTCGGTCGGAACTCCGTCGGAAAAGACAGTTTATTCGTGTGTACGCGGCATTAGGGGTGTACTGACTTTTGTTGCCAGCGGTTTAGACATTAATGGCTGTGTGTTGAGTGATTTCGAGGGGACAGGAAATTTACACCGTTATACAAGCTGTACACTCACTACTTTACATTGTAGACAAGTGTCATTTCTTCAGTGTTGTCACATGAAAAGAGAGAAGAAAAGATTTACACAAATGTCACTGAGGGGTGTACTTACTTTTGTGAGATACCGTGTGTGCGGCCCAAGACCGGTCCTCTTCTTTCCTGTGTGGCCCAGGAAGGTCAAACGTTTGGACACCCCCTGGATTATACCATCCTCCGGGCAAGCTGTCTGCTGCAGAGCATCTTTTTTTTTTTTACTAACTTTTTTGGGTTCAGTTCCAATTATTTTTATAATCTTTTATTTTTTTGTCTCCAGTTTTTTTATACATAGGCCTTTAGTGATGCGGAATGCCACAGATCGGCGGGTGGGGGGAGAAGTGTGAGGTATGAGATCTGGAATAAGAAATGACTTCCGGTTTAGGCGGCTCTCCCAGGGAGTAACAGACACAGATCAACGCGTTTCATCGCAACAACCAGTATGCATGAGAGTCCCCAGAAGTGTGATATAGAGTCCAACAAAAATAATACAATTCATTTCAATGAATGAAAAAGGAATAAGAGTTACATACATTTAAATCCAATCCATGTTGGGGAATTAGCAGAACAGAACATAAGAAATGCTGAAGAAAGGAAACATATACTGAATTGTTATGTATGAAATGATTCTGGGGGGCTCCAGTCTATTACGTGTTTCCTTTCTTCTCCATTCGCCATGTCCTGATGAATCCCAGAAACGCGTTGGCTTTATCTTATGTTGACTAGTAATACAAAGATTCTGTAGCTTAGAAAATGCTTCTGGCGTTTTTCCCCCTTGCACACTAATGGACCAGCTTATGTGCTAGAGCAGGGGGTCCCCAATTCCTGGGGCTGCGGACCGGTGGCGGTCCATGGCCTGTTGCTGTGCAGGCCACACAGCAGAAGATGAGCGGTAACGGAGGTCTGCACAGGGCTACCGCAGCATCAGGGCATGCCTGTTTACCCTCTTCCGGCTCCTCCGCCAGCCCGACAATGTCATCCTATCAGCAGGGCAGGGGGGCGGGAGGAGCTGCAGTTAGGAATGGAGAGAGCTCTTCCCACTCCCTGCCCTGGTGATAGGATGGCATGGTCGGCCGAGCGGGTGGGCGGAGGAGCCGGGAGAGGGCACACGGACTGTTACCAGCCTCTGCCCTAATAGAGAGGAAAGGAGGAGAGGGTGCAGACTGCAGGGGCACTGTAATGTAAAGGGGACTGCACTGTAAAGGGGGGGGGCTGTGATATAAAGGGGACTGCACTGTGAAGGGGAAGCTGTAATGTAAAGGGGGTGCTGTGATGTAAAGGGGACTGCACTGTAAAGGGGGCGCTGTAATGTAAAGGGGACTGCACAATAAAGGGGGCACTGTAATGTAAAGGGGGGATGTGATGTAAAGAGGATTGCACTGTAAAGGGGCACTGTAATGTAAAGGGGGGCTGTGATGTAAAGGGGACTGCACTGTAAAGGGGGCGCTGTAATATAAAGGGGACTGCACAATAAAGGGGGCACTGTAATGTAAAGGGGGGATGTGATGTAAAGAGGATTGCACTGTAAAGGGGCACTGTAATGTAAAGGGGGGCTGTGATGTAAAGGGGACTGCACTGTAAAGGGAGCACTGTAATGTAAAGGGGGGCTGTGATGTAAAGGGGATTGCACTGTAAAGGGGCACTGTAATGTAAAGGGGGGCTGTGATGTAAAGGGGACTGCACTGTAAAGGGGGCACTGTAATGTAAAGGGGGGCTGTGATGTAAAGGGGACTGCACTGTAAAGGGGGCACTGTAATGTAAAGGGAGGGCTGTGATGTAAAGGGGACTGCACTGTAAAGGGGGGCACAGCAATGTAAAGGGGGCTGTGATGTAAAGGGGAATGCACTGTAAAGGGGGGTGCTGTAATGTAAAGGGGGGCTGTGATGTAAAGGGGACTGCACTGTAAAGGGGGGCACTGTAATGTAAAGGGGGGCTGTCATGTAAAGGGGATTGCCCTGTAAAGGGGGCACTTAAAGGGTCTCTGTTACAGTGCCCCTTTACATGACAGCCCCCCTTTACATTACAGTGCCCCCTTTCCAGCGCAGTCCCCTTTACATCACAGCCCCCTTTACATTACAGTGCCCCCTTTACAGCGCAGTCCCCTTTACATTACAGTGCAGTCCCCTTTACATCACAGCCCCCCCTTTACATTACAGTGCCTCCTTTACTGAGCAGTCCACGTTACATTAATGTAAAGGGGACTGCACTGTAAAGGGGGCTGTGATGTGAAGGGGAACTGAGGACACTGTGGGACTGCTTTAAAGGGGGAACTGTGATTTAAAGGGGTAATGTGGACACTGATATATAAATGGGGGACTGTGCTGTAAAGGGGGGGGTTGTGGTGTGAAGGGGGCTGAGGACAGACTTTGTGAGTATCCCATCCCTCAACCCGTCCACCACCCTCCCCCAGCCCGTCGACCCTGCCCCCCCCCCCCAATTGGCTACCATGAAACTGGTCCCTGGAGCCATAAAGTTTGGGGACCGCTGTGCTAGAGGGTGACTTCATAGACAAAGGAGTACAGCCCATGTAATCTGAAGTACATTCTAGACATGATAAAACTATTTCACGTGGTGCTATAGGTGATGTACTGTGTGTATATATATAGGTTACCTTGTCCGCTATTATACAGCAGCAGTCCATCCACAGGAAATCTTGAATTAAGTCATCATCTGTAATGGAAGTACAAATATTTGGACACATAAAATAAAATACACATTAAAGTGAAAATTGAAGAACAAGCCTCCTTATACGTTTTACCTCTTGAAGCTGACCTAACGGGCCCCATCCCCCTCTCCTCAGTGATCCGGTAGCCACGGCCCCTGGAGTTTGGTAACACCCCTCGCCGATAGTCCTTCCATCTCCTGGCTGTGTGGGCACAGTAGAGCCCCATAGTAGGCTGCGGGTCCCGTCTCTCTGTGTCCCCTAGACAGAGATGCAGGTAGTTGGGCCCCAGAAGCTGCCATGAGGGTCTCCTGGCCTAGAGACAGAAGAATTAAGTTGGCCATAAATGGATAGAAATTTGACTGGTTAAAGTGGAGTTCTACCCAAAAGTGGAATCTCCGCTTATCTCCCCCCCCCCCCCCCCCCAGGAACCACATTTGGCACCTTTCAGGGGGGAGAGGGGGGAGCGGGTACCTGTTTTTGTCAGGTACCCTTTCCCCACTTCTGGGAGAGTGCACCGTGGCGCCGTCCCTCGGAAGTTTGCCCCTCCTCCTCCGCTGCCGGGCCACTTATGCCCCATACACACTATGAGAAATTCTGCCAGCAAACGTTGGATGAGAGCTTTTGGTCAGAAATTCCAACCGGGTGTATCATCGGGACTTTTGCTGGCAGAATTCCAGCCAGCAAAAGATTGAGAGCGGGTTCTCTATTTTTCGGTCGGAAAAGGTTTCTTATCCGAAAATGCATTTGTCTGTATGCAATTCGGACGAGCAAAAAAAAAATCACGCACGCTCAGAAACAATTCGGCGCATGCTCTGAAGCATTTCGGAAGCAACTTGATTTCCTCGGCTGGTGGTAGTGTTGTACGTCACCGCGTTCTTGGCGGTCGAAAGTTCCGAGAATTTTTCTGTGAACCGTGTGTACGCAAGACAAGCTTGAGCGCAATTCCGTTTTCTCTGACGGAATTTCTGAATCATGTGAATGGGGCATCAGAAAGCTTCACTGATGATTTCCCTTACCATAAATGGCGGCGGCAGCACCTGAGAGCCGATCGGCTGGGGTGCGGACATCACGGAAAAAGTAAGTGCCCTAATATTAAAAGTCAGCAGCTACAGAATTTGTAGCTGCTGACTTTTCATTTTTTAGTAGGGGGCTGGGGGCATAACTCCTCTTTAAGTAGGGACTTGGGCTGAATATTCAATTCATGTATGGGCAGTGTGATTGCCAATCTGTCCGATTTTCCTCTCCCGATCAGCACTGTAGACTATATCCCGCAGCGCTGATCCGTGTGTCCTGACAGTGGGGAAGTCTCCCCGCCATCACAATACAATAGTGCAGCGGGGAGGATTCCCCCATCCACTTATCTGCCCACCTGACCCTAAACCTCCACAACAACAAATTTCCTCTCTGGGCCTAAAGAGGAACTTCACTTTATTTTTTTAAAAAAGTCAAGTGCTACAGTGTATCCACCTCGACACCCGCCCTTTTCTGGCACTTTTTGTTATTTATATTTTTTGCTAGAAAAATTACTTAGAACCCCCAAACATATTTATATATATACACACACAGTGGGGGAGGGGGGGGGGGTGGAAAGTATTCAGACCTCATTACATGTTTCACTCTTTGTTATATTGCAGCCATTTGCTAAAATCATTTAAGTTCATTTTTTTTCCTCATTAATGTACACACAGCCCCCCATAGTGACAGAAAAACACAGAATTGTGGACATTTTTGCAGATTTCTTAACCACTTGCTTACTGGGCACTTAAACCCCCTTCCTGCCCAGACCAATTTTCAGCTTTCGGTGCTCTCACACTTTGAATGACAATTACTCAGTCATGCAACACTGTACCCAAATGAATTTTTTGTCCTTTTTTTCCCACAAATAGAGCTTTCTTTTGGTGGTATTTGATCACCCCCTGAGGTTTTTATTTTTTGCGCTATAAATGAAAAAAGACCGAAAATTTTGAAAAAAAAAATGCATATTTCTTTGTTTCTGTAACAGAATTATGCAAATTATTAATTTTTCTTCATAAATTTTGGCCACAATTTATACTGCTACATATCTTTGGTAAAAAATAACCCAATTAGTGGATATTATTTGGTCTTTGTGAAAGTTAGAGAGTCTACAAGCTGTGGTGCGAATCGCACAAAATTGATCACACCTGATGTACTGGTGGCCGATCTCATTTCTTGTGACCCAAACAAGTCAGGAAAGTACAAATACCCCCCAAATGACCCCTTTTTGGAAAGTAGACATTCCAAGGTATTTAGTAAGAGGCATGGTGAGCTTTTTGATGCTGTCATTTTTTTCCCACAATTCTTTGCAAAATTAAGATTTTCATTATTTTTTCTCCACAAAATGTCATTGTAATAGGTTATTTCTCTCACGTGGCATGTGTTATAACCACAATGACACCCCCAAAAATATTCTGCTACTCCTCTAGAGTATTACAATACCACATGTGTGTGACTTTTTCACAGCCTGGCCACATAGAGAGGCCCAACATGCAGGGAGCGCCATCACGTGTTCTAGGAGCATAAATTACACATCTAACTTGTTGACTATTTATTACACTTTGAAGCACCAGGACAATGACACGTGACACTGATGACAGATGGCACTGATACGTGGCAATGATGACACTTATACGTGGCACTGATGACAGGTGGCACTGATGACAGATGGCACTAATATGTGGCAACCTGATGACAGATGGCACTTATACGTGGCACTGATGACACGTGGCACTTATACGTGGCACTGATGACACGTGGCACTTATACGTGGCACTGATGACACGTGGCACTTATACGTGGCACTGATGACACGTGGCACTAATACGTGGCACTGAAAGACAGATGGCATAATACGTGCCACCGATGACAGATGGCACTAATACATGGCACACGATGACGTGACACTGATGACAGATGGCACTGATAAGTGGCATTGATGACACGTGACACTGACAACAGATGGCACGTGACACTGACAGGTGGCACTGATGACAAATGGCACTATACGTGGCACTGATGACAGATGGCACTATGTAGCACTGATGACACGTGGCACTGATGACACGTGGCACTGATGACAGATGGCACTGACGACAGGTGGCACTGACGACAGGTGGCACTGACAACAGGTGGCACTGGGGCGTAGCACTGGGGGCAGGTAGCACTGGGGTGGATGGCACTGGGGTGGATGGCACTGGGGTGGATGGCACTGGGGGCAGGTAGCACTGGGGTGGATGGCACTGGGGTGGATGGCACTGGGGCAGATGGCACTGGGCGGATGGCACTGGGGCAGATGGCACTGCTGGGGGCGGATGGCACTGCTGGGGCGGATGGCACTGCTGGGGGAGGATGGCACTTTTTATTTATTTATTTTTTACTTTTTTTTTTTTTATACAGGCAGAACGGCTGCCGCTGCAGCCGTTCATCTCTCCCCTCTCACGCTGTCTGTGCGAGGAGGAGAGCGGCGCTGAGAGATGATCTCATATGTTTACATATGAGATCATCTCCCATTGGACACGCCGATCACGCTGTAACGGCCGCTGTGATTGGCCGTTTACAGCGATCTGTGTTTGCCTGTCCTCCGGGGGACACGGCGAACACAGAACTTCCGCGATGCGTGCCCGCGCGGCGCGCATTGCGGAAGTAAACATCAGGACGTCCAGGGACGACCACCCGGACGAACGCGCCTGCTCTGCGGCCGTGAGGTGGTTAAGTTCATTTTTTTCCTCATTAATGTACACACAGCACCACATAGTGACAGAAAAACACAGAATTGGTGAAATTTTTGCAGATTTCTTAAAAAGAAAACCAGAAATATCACCCGGTCCTCAGTATTCAGACCCTTTGCTGTGACACTCATATATATAATCTCAGGCGATGTCCATTTTCTTCCGATCACCCTGAGATGGTTCTACACCTTCATGTGAGCCCAGCTGTGTGTTGATTATACTGATTGGACTTGATCAGGAAAGCCGCACACCTGTCTATATAAGACCTTCCAGCTCACAGTGCATGTCAGAGCAAATGAGAATCATGAGGTCAAAGGAAGTGCCTGAAGAGCTCAGAGACAGAAATTGTGGTCCTCATTAATCTCTATGGCAGCCATGTGAAATGTCAGATCATCTTAGGGTTGCACCTGTCCAGGATTCACCTGGACAGTTCGGGTTTGGAATCATGCGTCCGGGTTTCAGACTGCCTGAAACCCGGACACATTATTTTACTGGACTATGGCTTCCCAGCAGGGTTGCTGGCTTCAGTTGTCTAGGCTGAGAGTGTCTGTTACACTCTTTCACACTCGCCCAAAGCCAACACTAACAATTCACCCCCAAACACACACACAGAGGAGAGAGGGCTCAATCAGCACCTCATCCTCCAACCCTACCCTCTGTGTCTGGCCCACACTCCATTCCCTGGTGCTGTGCCTCAGAAAGGAAAGTTGGGGCCGGAAATTACAATCAGCAGCCTTGACGCATCTGGATGAGAGGTGCTGACTGCCAAGGGGTGAGTGAGCTCACCATCCCTCCTGTCTGTCACTGAAGTCTCCCCCCCTTCTCTCTCTGCCTCTGAGTGAGTTACACTTAAGGGTAAATCAGGGTTCTCAGAGCACCCCTTACATCACAGTTCCCCTTTACTCCAGAAGCCAGCAGTGTTCCCCCTTACATTAGAGTCCTCTCCGTACATCAGAGTTCTTCAGTGTTCCCCTTAAATCAGGGTTTCTCAGAGCATCCCTTATGTTAGAGGCCCCAGAGTTCTCCCTTATATCAGAGTCTGCAGAGACCCCCTTAGAGTGACACTCTGCGAGTTCAGATGTAAAGGGGAACTCTTGTTTATTAACTTCATATAATTAGAAATGTTATTTAATGGCAAGTATATATATAAAGTTTATACTATAAAAAAAAAATTGGCACGCTCCGCTAAAGTGTTCGGGCTTTACTTGAGAAAAGGTGGCAACCCTAGATCATCTACCAGGGCACACCAGTGAAACGGTAAGCCCGAGGACCACCGGGGAGCGGGGGGCGACCAGCGAGTAGGACGATGAAGCTGCCAGCTTTATCCATAACCCGATAGACCATTTACAAGCTGTAACGTGTATATATATATATATATGTATTGAGGGCGGCAAGTGGATATGCAGTACTGCAGCTGCTGACTTCAGATACTTATCTCTGCCTGGGGATCCAGCGCCTCTTCCTGCCGCCGCTACCCACAGCGGGTCCCTTGCCCCGCCATCTTGGATACAGCCGGCCCCCACCGGCGTGCATGAGCTCATGAGTAATGTTGGGATTGCTCCTGCAGCCTTCTGGGACAATGTAGCGTTCTCCAGGAGGATGCAGGAAAGGGCAAGGAACGCCATTATCTCCTAGTGAGGATTGTGGAAATGAGAGCGGGTACCAAGGAAAAATCTGAAAAAATAGCGTAGGGTCCCCCCTACCCTGAAACCCCCCCCCCCTCCATTGTTGTGGCCCGGTATGGTTCCGGAGGGGGCGCTCGCTTGTCCCCACCCCCCTTTCCTGGCCTGCCAGGATACATGCCTCAGATAAGGTTCTGGTATAGATATTGGGGGGAGGGGGGGGGATCGAAGGGCCTGGTATGGATTGGGGGGGCCCCCCATGCTGTTTTTTGTTCCTAAAATTTTTAATTGCTGCCAATTCTTTTGTTTACATTCAGCTATAAGCGGGGAAACCCGCTGACAGCTGATGAGTTATCGGTTGATAAAGCGGAGCTCCACCCAAAAAGGGGAAGTTACGCTTTAAATACTCCTCCCCTGCCACGTTTGGCATATCATTTTTTTTTTTTGGAGGGGGGGGGGGGCGTGTACCTAGTTTTGACAGGTACCCACTCCCACTTTCAATCGGATCGCCTAGGATCTGCCCCTCTTTTCATGCACTCATCTGGGACACGTTATAGGTGACGAAGCCGCAACTGTCAAAAAAAAGTGCCAAAAAAAGGCCTGGAGGGGGGTAAGGGGGGGACCCCCATGCCATTTTTTTTCTGATTTTTATTGGTACCCGCTCTCATTTCCACAATCCTGAGGGGGGGTCTTTAAATGGATAACTAAGCCCTGTGGAAAGGACGCAACGCGTCGGGAGCTGTGCCCTGCACGGAGTTGGGCTGAAGCTGCTTTTCTTGGAGGGCAGCGCTTTGGGTTTCCTTTGCCTTGGTTGTGTACATAAAGCCGGGATGAGCCCCTCCCCCCCCCTCACCGGAGTTGGGGGATGGAGACCTGGAGCGACACCCAAAGCTTTCCTGGTTACCCGTCACTATAAATAACTCCTCTGCAAAAAAAATGAGAAAAGATTTTTTTGAAGTAATGGAGGAGAGAGAATACGGAGAGACTTACGGAAGAGTTGGAAGAAGGCGCTCATCTCCTGGCGCTGTATGACCAGGCACAGTCCTCGGGGGCGTTTCACAGCAGTGCTGTTGTGCGTTTCCTCTTTATAGCGCTTCATCAGGAGCTTGTTCTGCTGGGGGGGTCTGGATGCAGATCGGACGTACACTGTGACCGTGGCGGGCGTCTGACTGCGGGACGGCGGGACGTATCTCATGTCCGGAGCAATCTACAGACAGAAGAGATTGTGGTGGAGAACGCACATGTGAGAGCGGCAATGAGAACTAAATTCCAGACACACAGATAAATTACCCCCCCTCCTCCCCCGCCCCCCGGGGGCTGCTCCACCTGACAAAGACTTTGTATATCTGTCTCTCCCATCACTGGGCAGTGACAGAAGCCTCAGCTCATTGATTCGCTTATCTCTCTGCTGTCTCCTCCTATCAGCATGCTCCCATGCATTGCTGCACAACTGACTGGCTGCTTCTTCTGCAGCAAACCTAAGCCTTGCTGTATAGTAGAGAAAAAAGAGAGGAGGACAGAACTCCTCCTACAGATCCTGCGCTTCTCTGTGCGGCTGCAGCTTCCCCTTGTCTCCGCCTCCCCTGGTCTCTCAGCATTCAGCTGACTCCAGCCCTCCTCCGGACCTCCTCCAGACCTCCTCCAGACCCTGCACTTTCTGCTTCCAGCTCCGCCCCCAACTTCTCCCTGGCAGCAGCACAAAGCAAGGGGGTGCACTGTGATATAAGGGAGGGTGAGGGGCTGGTAATGCTGAGGTGGAACTGTCTCTGCCGCAGGCCTATGGGAGCGGAGGAACTGTCTCTATCATGGTGGCAGGCCTATGGTGGCCCCTGTCATGGTGGCAGGCCTATGGTGGCCCCTGTCATGGTGGCAGGCCTATGGTGGCCCTGTCATGGTGGCAGGCCTATGGTGGCCCCTGTCATGGTGGCAGGCCTATGGTGGCCGCTGTCATGGTGGCAGGCCTAAGGTGGCCCCTGTCATGGTGGCAGGCCTACGGTGGCCCCTGTCATGGTGGCAGGCCTACGGTGGCCCCTGTCATGGTGGCAGGCCTACGGTGGCCCCTGTCATGGTGGCAGGCCTACGGTGGCCCCCTGTCATGGTGGCAGGCTTATGGGAGCCGCTGTCATGGTGGCAGGCCTATGGTGCCCCTTTCCTGGAGGCAGGCCTATGGTGGCCCCTTTCCTGGAGGCAGGCCTATGGTGGCCCCTTTCCTGGAGGCAGGCCTATGGTGGCAGGCATATGATGGCCCCTGTAATGGTGGGAGACTTATGGTGTAGGGGCCCTTGTAGTGAGGACTGTGTAGAGGTCCTGTGTGTGACTGTGTAGGGGCCCCTGAGGATTGTATAGAGCCCCTGTAGTTAGGACTGTGTAGGGGCCCCAGGAGGAGAACTGTGTAGGGGCCCCAGGAGGAGAACTGTGTAGGGGCCCCTGTAGTGAGGACTGTATAAGGGCCCTGAGGACTGTGTAGAGGATCCCTGTGGATGACTGTGTAGGGGGCCCTGTGGAGGATTGTATAGGGGCCCCTGTAGTTCGGACAGTGTAGGGGCCCCTGAGGACGGTGTAGGGGCCCCTGAGGGCAATGTAGGTGCTCCTATATTTAGGACAGTGTAGGGGCCCCTGAGGACAGTATAGGGGCCCCTGTGGACAGTGTAGGGGCCCCTGAGAAGTACAGTGTAGGGCCCCCTGAGGACAGTGTAGGGCCCCCGAGGACTGTACTGGGGCCCCTGAGGACAGTGTAGGGGCCCCTGAGGACTGTATTGGGGCCCCTGTGGACAGTGGAGGGGCCCTGAGGAGTGTAGGGGCCCCTGTGGACAAAGTAGGGGCCCCTGAGGACAGTGGAGGAGCCCCTGAGTACAGTTTAGGGACCCCTGTGGACAGTGGAGGGGCCCCTCTCTACCTCGCACATTTCTCTCACAGACTCCATTTGGCGCCCAGGCGGGGAGAAGATCTCTCCACCAATCAGCAGCGATAACACACTGTGGCTCACCAATCACAGGTCAGCGCCACTTGGGCTGTATTCTACCAATGAGCTCCGCCCACACTCTCACTTCTGACCAATCATGGCGAGCCCTGATCTCCACCCAACCACAGCGCAGCTCCACTCCGGACTTCACCAATGAGGCGTCCCCCTCGGGTCCTGCCCAATGACAGCACACCTCCCCTGGGGCTGAGGTGTTTCCCGCCCAAACATCCCGCCAATCACCGGTCGTCTCCGATGAGGACTTCCCCATTGTACGGCCATAGAGGATCCTGGACGGGGAAATCGCCTCAGGATCATTACTGAGCTCAAGCCAGCCGTTGGTTTGGAAATGCCCGGTCTAGCCAGCCGCCAAAAAAAGGTGTGTGCGCCTATTAGGATGAGTACGGTAGTGACAAAACAAAACACACACAGCCCGCCCCGTATTTAGGGGGAGGGGCTGCGAGGCCGGTCGGCACACCCCCTTCCCGGCTCAGATCAGTCTCTACAGCGGCTGTCACAGCCGAGCACAGTGAGGCCGCCTCCCCCCTCCCCCCCCTCTCCCTCTCCCTCTCCCTCTCCCTCTCCCTGCATGCAGGATCCTTGTGCCCGGTGTGCAGACTGCCTCCAATGCGAAACCATTACCTTGGGCTCTTCCGTGTGTTTTGAATGGGGCTGTATTGTATATTGTGTTAGGGGGGGGGGAGGGGGGTCTGCACTAGGGAGGGGGCCTGCACTAGGGAGGGGGGCCTGCACTGTGGGGGTGGAGTCTGCACTGTGGGGGGGTCTGCACTGTGGGGGAGTCTGCACTAGGGGAGGGGGTCTGCACTGTATGGGGGGGTGGTCTGCACTGTATGGGGGGGGTCTGCACTGTATGGGGGGGTCTGCACTGTATGGGGGGGGTCTGCACTGTATGGGGGGGGGTCTGCACTGTATGGGGGGGTCTGCACTGTATGGGGGTGGTCTGCACTGTATGGGGGGGGGGTCTGCACTGTGGGGAGGTCTGTGTAAAATGCAGGGAATCCAGAACTGTTAGGGGGGTGTCTGTAAGGGGGGGTCCAGAGGTGCAGCAGGGAGCTGTGTAACATAAAGTGGTCCCAGAGGTGGAGTGTAATGCAAAGGGCTTCAGAGGTACAAGAGCTGTGTAATGAAGGGGTCCAGAGTGCCGTATAATGTAAAGGGGTGCAGAGTGTTGTGTAATGTGAATGGGTTCAAAGTGCCATATAATGTAAAGGGGTCCAGAGGTACAAGGTGCAGAGTAATGCAAAGGGGTCCAGAGGTGCAGGGTGCTGTGTAATTTGAAGGGGTCCAGAGGTACAGTTGTGGAGAGGGGTGGTAATATCACACGGTGTATGATGGGGGCGGTAATATCACACGGTGTATGATGGGGGCGGTAATATCACACGGTGTATGATGGGGGGGTAATATCACACGGTGTATGATGGGGGGGGTAATATCACGCGGTGTATGATGGGGGGGGGGTAATATCACGCGGTGTATGATGGGGGGGGGTAATATCACGCGGTGTATGATGGGGGGCGGTAATATCACGCGGTGTATGATGGGGGGCGGTAATATCACGCGGTGTATGATGGGGGGCGGTAATATCACGCGGTGTATGATGGGGGGGGCGGTAATATCACGCGGTTATATGATGGGGGGCGGTAATATCACGCGGTATATGATGGGGGGGCGGTAATATCACGCGGTATATGATGGGGGGGCGGTAATATCACGCGGTATATGATGGGGGGCGGTAATATCACGCGGTATATGATGGGGGGCGGTAATATCACGCGGTATATGATGGGGGGGGGGCGGTAATATCACACGGTATATGATGGGGGGGGGCGGTAATATCACACGGTATATGATGGGGGGGTAATATCACACAGTATATGATGGGGGGTGGTAATATCACACGGTATATGATGGGGGGGGGTAATATCACACAGTATATGATGGGGGGCGGTAATATCACACGGTATATGATGGGGGGCGGTAATATCACACGGTATATGATGGGGGGCGGTAATATCACACGGTATATGATGGGGGGCGGTAATATCACACGGTATATGATGGGGGGCGGTAATATCACACGGTATATGATTGGGGGGGTAATATCACACGGTATATGATGGGGGGCGGTAATATCACACGGTATATGATGGGGGGGTAATATCACACGGTATATGATGGGGGGGTAATATCACACGGTATATGATGGGGGGGGGGGTAATATCACACGGTATATGATGGGGGGGGGGTAATATCACACGGTATATGATGGGGGGGGGGTAATATCACACGGTATATGATGGGGGGCGGTAATATCACACGGTATATGATGGGGGGCGGTAATATCACACGGTATATGATTGGGGGGGTAATATCACACGGTATATGATGGGGGGCGGTAATATCACACGGTATATGATGGGGGGGTAATATCACACGGTATATGATGGGGGGGGTAATATCACACAGTATGTGGGGGGAGGGGAGAATATAGGGGAGGAGAGTATATAGGGGAGGGGCAGTATGTGGGAGAGGAGAGTATATAGGGGGAGGGCAGTATGTGGGAGGAGGGAGTATATAGGGGGAGGGCAGTATGTGGGAGGAGGGGAGTATATAGGGGAGGGCAGTATGTGGGAGGAGGGGAGTATATAGGGGGAGGGCAGTATGTGGGAGGAGGGGAGTATATAGGGGGAGGGCAGTATGTGGGAGGAGGGGAGTATATAGGGGGAGGACAGTATGTGGGGGGAGGGGAGTATATAGGGGGAGGGGATAATATAGAGATCAAGGTTTGGGTCGGATTTCCTCCATCTTGCCCCTCCCCCGGGTGCTCTGATGTTGAGGGGGGCGTTTCCATAGCCAGGGGGTTTGACCCGCAGGAGACCTGCCTACAGCCCGCCCCCTTATTGGTCGGCCCCTCCCACACTGCCGATCATTGGTCCGCCCCCTCCCGCTATTCCGCGCCGCTCATTGGTCCGCCCGACTGTCCGTCACACTGAGCTGTAAACTTTCACTATAGCACCGCGGGAAGGAGGAGCGCGAGGCATGTCGGGAGAAAGGGGCGGAGCCGAGCAAAGCGCACAAATCTGACTGACAGGAATTGCCCGGATGTGTCCGGATATAGAGGTGGGGGAGGGGAGGGGTCTACACCCAGGTGACCTCATCCTAACTCTCAGGAGGGTGAGGAAAATCCCTGACATTCCAGCACTGCCTGTCCTCCGTCACATCTCACAGACAACGACGTCACATCTCACAGAGAACGACGTCACATCTCACAGACAGCGACGTCACATCTCACAGACAGCGACGTCACATCTCACAGACAGCGACGTCACATCTCACAGACAGCGACGTCACATCTCACAGACAGCGACGTCACATCTCACAGACAACATTGTCACATCTCACAGACAGCGACGTCACATCTCACAGACAGCGACGTCACATCTCACAGACAGCGACGTCACATCTCACAGACAGCGACGTCACATCTCACAGACAGCGACGTCACATCTCACAGACAGCGACGTCACATCTCACAGACAACATTGTCACATCTCACAGACAGCGACGTCACCTCTCACAGACAGCGACGTCACATCTCACAGACAGCGACGTCACATCTCACAGACAGCGACGTCACATCTCACAGAGAACGACGTCACATCTCACAGACAGCGACGTCACATCTCACAGACAGCGACGTCACATCTCACAGACAGCGACGTCACATCTCACAGACAACGACGTCACATTCTCACTGTTATGGGTGGCACCTGATGTAAGGGGGTACTGTTATGGGGGCACCTGATG
>NW_027507758.1:656334760-656415757 GCF_037356315.1 Lithobates pipiens
CACTACCGTACTCATCCTAATAGGCGCACACACCTTTTTTTTGGCGGCTGGCTTGACCGCAGTAATGATCCTGAGGCGATTTCCCCGTCCCAGGATCCTCTATGGCCGTACAATGGGGAAGTCCTCATCGGAGACGGCCGGTGATTGGCGGGATGTTTGGGCGGGAAACACCTCAGCCCCAGGGGAGGTGTGCTGTCATTGGGCAGGACCCGAGGGGGACGCCTCATTGGTGAAGTCCGGAGTGGAGCTGCGCTGTGGTTGGGCGGAGATCAGGGCTCGCCATGATTGGTCAGAAGTCAGAGTGTGGGCGGAGCTCATTGGTAGAATACAGCCCAAGTGGTGCTGACCTGTGATTGGTGAGCCACAGTGTGTTATCGCTGCTGATTGGTGGAGAGATCTTCTCCCCGCCTGGGCGCCAAATGGAGTCTGTGAGAGAAATGTGCGAGGTAGAGAGGGGCCCCTCCACTGTCCACAGGGGTCCCTAAACTGTACTCAGGGGCTCCTCCACTGTCCTCAGGGGCCCCTACTTTGTCCACAGGGGCCCCTACACTGTCCTCCGGGGCCCTACACTCCTCAGGGCCCCTCCACTGTCCACAGGGGCCCCAATAGAGTCCTCAGGGGCCCCTACACTGTCCTCAGGGCCCCTACACTGTCCTCAGGGGCCCCAGTACAGTCCTCGGGGGCCCTACACTGTCCTCAGGGGCCCCAATATAGTCCTCAGGGGGCCCTACACTGTACTTCTCAGGGGCCCCTACACTGTCCACAGGGGCCCCTATACTGTCCTCAGGGGCCCCTACACTGTCCTAAATATAGGAGCACCTACATTGCCCTCAGGGGCCCCTACACCGTCCTCAGGGGCCCCTACACTGTCCGAACTACAGGGCCCCTATACAATCCTCCACAGGGCCCCCTACACAGTCATCCACAGGGATCCTCTACACAGTCCTCAGGGGCCCTTATACAGTCCTCACTACAGGGCCCCTACACAGTTCTCCTGGGGCCCCTACACAGTTCTCCTCCTGGGGCCCCTACACAGTCCTAACTACAGGGGCCTCTATACAATCCTCAGGGGCCCCTACACAGTCACACACAGGAGCCTCTACACAGTCCTCACTACAGGGGCCCCTACACCATAAGTCTCCCACCATTACAGGGGCCATCATAGGTCTGCCACCATGACAGGAACCACCATATGCCTGCCACCATAGGCCTGCCTCCAGGAAAGGGGCCACCATAGGCCTGCCTCCAGGAAAGGGGCCACCATAGGCCTGCCACCATGACAGCGGCTCCCATAAGCCTGCCACCATGACAGGGGCCACCGTAGGCCTGCCACCATGACAGGGGCCACCGTAGGCCTGCCACCATGACAGGGCCACCATAGGCCTGCCACCATGACAGGGGCCACCATAGGCCTGCCACCATGACAGGGGCCACCATAGGCCTGCCACCATGACAGGGGCCACCATAGGCCTGCCACCATGATAGAGACAGTTCTTCCGCTCCCATAGGCCTGCGGCAGTGACAGTTCCACCTCAGCATTACCAGCCCCTCACCCTCCCTTATATCACAGTGCACCCCCTTGCTTTGTGCTGCTGCCAGGGAGAAGTTGGGGGCGGAGCTGGGAAGCAGAAAGTGCAGGGTCTGGAGGAGGTCTGGAGGAGGTCCGGAGGAGGGCTGGAGTCAGCTGAATGCTGAGAGACCAGGGGAGGCAGAGACAAGGGGGTGCTGCAGCCGCACAGAGAAGCGCAGGATCTGTAGGAGGAGTTCTGTCCTCCTCTCTTTTTTCTCTACTATACAGCAAGGCTTAGGTTTGCTGCAGAAGAAGCAGCCAGTCAGTTGTGCAGCAATGCATGGAGCATGCTGATAGGAGGAGACAGCAGAGAGATAAGCGAATCAATGAGCTGAGGCTTCTGTCACTGCCCAGTGATGGGAGAGACAGATTATACAAAGTCTTTGTCAGGTGGAGCAGCCCCCGGGGGCGGGGGAGGAGGGGGGGTATTTATCGGTGTGTCTGGAATTTAGTTCTCATTGCCGCTCTCACATGTGCGTTCTCCACCACAATCTCTTCTGTCTGTAGATTGCTCCGGACATGAGATACGTCCCGCCGTCCCGCAGTCAGACGCCCGCCACGGTCACAGTGTACGTCCGATCTGCATCCAGACCCCCCCAGCAGAACAAGCTCCTGATGAAGCGCTATAAAGAGGAAACGCACAACAGCACTGCTGTGAAACGCCCCCGAGGACTGTGCCTGGTCATACAGCGCCAGGAGATGAGCGCCTTCTTCCAACTCTTCCGTAAGTCTCTCCGTATTCTCTCTCCTCCATTACTTCAAAAAAATCTTTTCTCATTTTTTTGCAGAGGAGTTATTTATAGTGACGGGTAACCAGGAAAGCTTTGGGTGTCGCTCCAGGTCTCCATCCCCCAACTCCGGTGAGGGGGGGGGAGGGGCTCATCCCGGCTTTATGTACACAACCAAGGCAAAGGAAACCCAAAGCGCTGCCCTCCAAGAAAGTCCATGAATGAAAGCAGCTTCAGCCCAACTCCGTGCAGGGCACAGCTCCCGACGCGTTGCGTCCTTTCCACAGGGCTTAGTTATCCATTTAAAGACCCCCCCTCAGGATTGTGGAAATGAGAGCGGGTACCAATAAAAATCAGAAAAAAATGGCATGGGGTCCCTCCCTTACCACCCCCCCCCCCCAGACCTTTTTTGGCACTTTTTTTGACAGTTGCGGCTTCGCAGCCAAGTCATGCTGCCTGTCCTGAGTGGTCCTCCGGACCTACAACGTGTCCCAGATGAGTGGCATGAAAGGAGGGGCAGATCCTAGGCGATCCGATTGAAAGTGGGAGCGGTACCTGTCAAAACTAGGTACACGCCCCCCCCCCCCCGCCCCCAAAAAATAAATAAAATGATATGCCAAATGTGTCAGGGGAGGAGTATTTAAAGCGTAACTTCCCCTTTTTGGGTGGAGCTCCGCTTATCAACCGATAACTCATCAGCTGTCAGCGGTTCCCCCGCTTTATAGCTGAATGTAACAAAAGAATTGGCAGCAATTAAAAGTTTAGGAAAAAAAAAACAGCATGGCCCCCCCCCAATCCATACCAGGCCCTTCGATTCCCCCCCCCCAATCCATACCAGGCCCTTCGATTTCCCCCCCCCCAATCCATACCAGGCCCTTCGATTCCCCCCCCCCTCCCCCAATATCTGTACCAGAACCTTATCTGAGCATGTATCCTGGCAGGCCAGGAAGGGGGTGGGGACAAGCGAGCGCCCCCTCCGGAATCATACCGGGCCACAACAATGGAGGGGGGGGGGGGTTTCAGGGTAGGGGGGACCCTACGCTATTTTTTCAGATTTTTCTTGGTACCCGCTCTCATTTCCACAATCCTCACCTAGGAGATAAATGGCGTTCCTTGCCCTTTCCTGCAGCCTCCTGGAGAACGCTCCATGTCCCAGAAGGCTGCAGGAGCAATCCCAAAATTCCTCATGCGCTCATGCACGCACGGTGGGGGAGGGGGGCGGCTGTATCCAAGATGGCGGCGCAAGGGACCCGCCGTGGTAAGCGGAAGCGGCTGCAGGAAGAGAGCACTGGATTCCAGGCAGAGATAAGTATCTGAAGTCAGCAGCTGCAGTACTGCAAATCCACCTGCCGCCCTCAATACATATATATATATATATATATATATATATATATATATATATATATATATATATATATACACGTTACAGCTTGTAAATGGTTTATCGGGTTATGGATAAAGCTGACAGCTTCATCGTCCTACTCGCTGGTCGCCCCCCGCTCCCCGGTGGTCCTCGGGCTTACCGTTTTCACTGGTGCGCCTGGTAGATGATCTGACATTTCACATGGCTGGCCATAGAGATTAATGGAGACCACAATTCTGTCTCTGAGCTCTTCAGGCCGTTCCTTTGACCTCATGATTCTCATTTGCTCTGACATGCACTGTGAGCTGGAAGGTCTTATATAGACAGGTGTGCGGCTTTCCTAATGAAGTCCAATCAGTATAATCAACACACAGCTGGACTCACATGAAGGTGTAGAACCATCTCATGGATGATCGGAAGAAATGGACATCACCTGAGTTATATATATGAGTGTCACAGCAAAGGGTCTGGATACTGAGGACCAGGTGATAGTTCTGGTTTTCTTTTTTAACCACTTGAGACCCGTGCTATAGCCAAATGACGGCTACAGCGGCGGACCTCCTTTGCCGGGACTACGTCTATTGACGTCGTCCCCTGCACGAGCGGCCTGCGCTCTGTGATCGGCGAGTCTATGAGACTCACCTGATCACTGATCCGAGCAATGGGTCGATCCCGACCCCTTTCACGTGATCAGCTGTCAGCCAATGACAGCTGATCATGTGATACAATGGAGCCGGTAATCGGCTATTATTCCTCCTCGCGCTGACAGCACAAGGAGAAAAAAAAGCAATCACCGGCCAGCCTGCCAGTGCCCACCTGCCCCCTGCCAGTGCCCACCTGCCCCCTGCCAGTGCCACCTCATTAAAAAACAAGTGCCCCCCGTCAGTGCCACCCAGCAGTGCCCATAGTGCCACCCAGCAGTGCCCATAGTGCCACCCAGCAGTGCCCACAATCTGCCTCAACAACGGTGCTGCACCCCAGTGCCACATATCCGTGCCCATCAGTGTCATCTACCAGTGCCCAGCAGTGCCGCCCATCAGTGCCCAGCAGTGCCACCTATCAGAGCCACCTATCAGTGCCACCTATCAGTGTCCATCAGCCCCAACTATCAGTGGTACCTATTAGTGCCACCCATCCGTGCCACCCATCCGTGCCATCTTATCTGTGCCCATCTTTGCCCATCAGTGCCGCCTTATCTGTGCCCATCAGTACTGCCTTATCTGTGCCTATTAGTGCCGCTTAACTGTGCCTATCAGTACCCACCAGTGCAGCCTATCAGTGCCCACCAATGCAGCCTATCAGTGCCGCCTCATCCGCGCACTTCAATGAAGGAGAAAAATGACCTGTTTGCAAAATTTTATAACAAACTATTAAACATGATTTTTTTATTTTATTTTTTTGCATCTTTTTTTGTTTGTTGAGCAAAAAATAAATCTCTGAGCTGTAACTAAATACCACCAAAAGAAAGCTCTATTTGTGGAAAAAAATGATAAAAATGTCATTTGAGTACAGTGTTGTATGACCGCGTAATTGTCATTCAAAGTGCATCAGCGCTGAAAGCTGAAAATTGGTCTGGACAGGAGGGGGGTTTAAGTGCCCAGTAAGCAAGGGGTTAAGAAATCTGCAAAAATGTCACCAATTCTGTGTTTTTTTCCTGTCACTAGGGGGCGCTGTGTGTACATTAATGAGGAAAAAAATGAACTTAAATGATTTTAGCAAATGGCTGCAATATAACAAAGAGTGAAACATGTAATGAGGTCTGAATACTTTCCACCCCCCCCCCCCCCCCCCACTGTGTGTATACTATATATATATTATATGTTTGGGGGTTCTAAGTAATTTTCTAGCAAAAAATATAAATAACAAAAAGTGCCAGAAAAGGGCGGGTGTCGAGGTGGATACACTGTAGCACTTGACTTTTATAAAAATAAAGTGAAGTTCCTCTTTAGGCCCAGAGAGGAAATTTTGTTGTTGTGGAGGTTTAGGGTCAGGTGGGCAGATAAGTGGATGGGGAATCCTCCCCGCTGCACTATTGTATTGTGATGGCGGGGAGACTTCCCACTGTCAGGATACACTGATCAGCGCTGCGGGATATAGTCTGCAGTGCTGATCGGGTGAGGAAAATCAGACAGATTGGCAATCACAGTGCCCATACATGAATTGAAATTCAGCCAGTCCCTACTTAAAGAGGAGTTATGCCCCGCCCCCCCACTAAAAATGAAAAGTCAGCAGCTACAAATTCTGTAGCTGCTCTTTTAATATTAGGGCACTTACTTTTCCGCAATGTCCGCACCCCAGCCGATCGGCTCTCAGGTGCTGCCGCCGCCGCCATTCATGGTAAGGGAAAACGGCGGTGAAGCTTTCTGATGCCCCATTCACACGATTCAGAAATTCCGTCAGAAAAAACTTGGATGGTTTTTCGACAGAATTGCGCTCAAGCTTGGCTTGCGTACACACGGGTCACACGAAAGTTCTCTGAACTTTTAACCATCAAGAACGCGGTGACGTACAACACTACGACCAGCCGAGAAATCAAGTTGCTTCCGAAATGCTTCAAAGCATGCGCCGATTTGTTTCTGAGCGTGCGTGATTTTTTTTTTGCTCGTCCGAATTTGCATACAGACAAACGCATTTTCGGATAGGAACTTTTTTCCGACCGAAAAATAGAGAACCCGCTCTCAATCTTTTGCTGGCTGGAATTCTGCCAGCAAAAGTCCCGATGGAGCGTACACACGGTTGGAATTTCTGACCAAAGCTCTCATCCGATGTTTGCTGGCAGAATTTCTGATTGTGTGTATGGGGCATAAGTGGCCCGTTAGCGGAGGAGGAGGGGCAAACTTCCGAGGGACGGCGGCCACGGTGTGCACTCTCCCAGAAGTGGGGAAAGGGGTACCTGACAAAAACAGGTACCCGCTCCCCCTCTCCCCCCCTGAAAGGTGCCAAATGTGGTACCGGGGGGGAGATAAGCGGAGATTCCACTTTTGGGTAGAACTCCACTTTAACCAGTCAAATTTCTATCCATGTATAGCCAACTTAATTCCTCTGTCTCTAGGCCAGGGGACCCTCATGGCAGCTTCTGGGGCCCAACTACCTGCATCTCTGTCTAGGGGACACAGAGAGACGGGACCCGCAGCCTACTAATGGGGCTCTACTGTGCCGACACGGCCAGGAGATGGAAGGACTATCGGCGAGGGGTGTTACCAAACTCCAGGGGCCGTGGCTACCGGATCACTGAGGAGAGGGGATGGGACCCGTTAGATCAGCTTCAAGAGGTAAAACATATAAGGAGTCTTAGGGCCGGTTCACACTGCGGCGCGAGGCGAGGCGACACGGCTCGCCTCGCCTCGCTCCCGCAAGTCGCCCCCATTCAGTACTATGGAACCGTTCTGAGAGGAGCGACTCGAGTCGCTCCGACTCAGAAAAAAGGTTCCTGTACTACTTCGGGGCGACTTCGGGGGCGACTTGCATTGACTTCTATACAGAAGTCCTCTGCAAGTCGCCGCTGAGGTCCGTGCAGGTCACGGCGAGGCAAGTCGGAGACGCCTCGCCGCGCATCGCTGTGTGAACCGGCCCTTATTCTTCAATTTTCACTTTAGGGCCGGTTCACACTGCAGGCGAGGCGAGGCACTCCGACTTGCCTCGCCGCGACCTGCCCGCGACCTCAGCGGCAACTTGCAGATGACTTCTGTATAGAAGTCAATGCAAGTCGCCCCCGAGGTCGCCCAAAAGTAGTACAGGAACCTTTTTCTGAGTCGGAGCACTCTTAATGTGTATTTTATTTTATGTGTCCAAATATTTGTACTTCCATTACAGATGATGACTTAATTCAAGATTTCCTGTGGATGGACTGCTGCTGTATAATAGCGGACAAGGTAAGCTTTTCATACTGGCAGTATTATTTAATCTACTATATATATATATATATATATATATATATATATATATATATATATATATATATACACACAGTACATCAGCTATAGCACCACATGAAATAAAGTTTTATCATGTCTACAATGTATTTCAGATTACATGGGCTGTATTCTGACCCTCCACCCCACGGGCAGTATTGGGCCAATAGCTCATCCTTTATCTATGAAGTCATCCTCTAGCACAGCGGTCCCCAAACTTTATGGCTCCAGTGACCGGTTTCATGGTAGCCAATTTCCCTGGGGGGGGGGGGGATCCATGGGCTGGGAGAGGGTGGTGGACTGGTCGGGGGATGGGATATTCACAAAGTCTGTCCCCAGCCCCCTTCACACCACAACCCCCCCCTTTACAGCACAGTCCCTCATTTATATCAGTGTCCACAGTCCCCTTTATATCACATTTCCCCCCTGTAAAGCAGTCCCACAGTGTCCTCCAGTTCCCCTTCACATCGCAGCCCCCTTTACAGGTGCAGCCCCCTTTACATTAATGTAACGTGGACTGCTCAGTAAAGGGGGCACTGTAATGTAAAGGGGGGGCTGTTATGTGAAGGGGGCACTGTAATAAAAAGAGGACTGCACTGTAAAGGGGGGGGGGGCTGTGATGTGAAGAAGGGGACTGCACCGTAAAGGGAGCACTGTAATGTAAAGGGGGCTGTGATGTAAAGGGGGCACTGTAACAGAGCCCCTTTACAGTGCAGCGCCCTTTATATTACAGTGCAGTCCCCTTTACATCACAGCCCCCCTTTACATTACAGTGCAGTACCCTTTACATCGCAGCCCCTCTTTACATTACAGTGCCCCCTTTGCAGTGCCTTTTACATCACGGCCCCCATTTACATTACAGTGCCCCCCTTACAATGCAGTCCCCTTTATACCACAGCCCCGTTTACATTACAGTGCCCCTGCAGTCTGCCCCCTCCTCTGCTTTCCTCTCTAACATCAATCTCTGCCTCTCCTGCTCAGGACTCCTACCTGCAGGGCAGAGGCTGGTAACAGTCCGTGTGCCCTCTCCCGGCTCCTCCGCCCACCCGCTCAGCCGACCATGCCATCCTATCACCAGGGCATGGGGTGGGAAGAGCTCTCCGTTCTTAACTGCAGCTCCTCCCGCCCCCCTGCCCTGCTGATAGGATGACATTGTCGGCCGAGCGGGCGGGGCGGAGGAGCCGGGAGAGGGCACACGGGCATGCCTGTATGCTGCGGTAGCCCGGTGCGGACCGCCGTTACCGCTCATCTTCTGCTGTGTGGCCTGCTTAGCAACAGGCCATGGACCGCCACCGCTTTCCGCAGCCCCAGGAATTGGGGACCCCCTGCTCTAGCACATAAGCGGGTCCATTAGTGTGCAAGGTGGAAAAACGCCAGAAACATTTTCTAATCTACAGAATCTTTGTATTACTAGTCAACATAAGATAAAGCCAACGCGTTCCTGGGATTCATCAGGACATGGCGAATGGAGAAGAAAGGAAACATGTAATAGACTGGAGCCCCCCAGAATCATTTCATACATACAGTGCCTTGTGAAAGTATTCGGCCCCCTTGAACTTTTCAACCTTTTGCCACATTTCAGGCTTCAAACATAAAGATATAAAATTTTAATTTTTTGTGAAGAATCACCAACAAGTGGGACACAATTGTGAAGTGGAATGAAATCTATTGGATATTTTAAACTTTTTTAGCAAATAAAAAACTGAAAAGTGGTGCGTGCAAAATGATTCGGCCCCTTTACTTTCAGTGCAGCAAACTCACTCCAGAAGTTCAGCGAGGATCTCTGAATGATCCAATGTTGTCCTAAATGACTGATGGTGATAAATAGAATCCACTTGTGTGTAATCAAGTCTCTGTATAAATGCACCTGCTCTGTGATAGTCTCAGGGTTCTGTTGAAAGCGCAGAGAGCATCATGAAGACCAAGGAACACACCAGGCAGGTCCGTAATACTGTTGTGGAGAAGTTTAAAGCCGGATTTGGATACAAAAAGATTTCCCAAGCTTTAAACATCCCAAGGAGCACTGTGCAAGCGATCATTTTGAAATGGAAGGAGTATCAGACCACTGCAAATCTACCAAGACCTGGCCGTCTCTCGATGTGCAAAACTGATAGAGACACCCCAAGCGACTTGCAGCTGTAATCACAGCAAAAGGTGGCTCTACAAAGTATTAACGCAAGGGGGCCGAATCATTTTGCACGCCCCACTTTTCATTTTTTTATTAGTTAAAAAAGTTTCAAAAATCCAATAGATTTCGTTCCACTTCACAATTGTGTCCCACTTGTTGGTGATTCTTCACAAAAAATAAAAATGTTATATCTTTATGTTTGAAGCCTGAAATGTGGCAAAAGGTTGAAAAGTTCAAGGGGGCCGAATACTTTCGCAAGGCACTGTATGTAACCATGTAGTGTATGTAACTATATAACTATGGGCATTCAGCCTTAGGCCCGGTGTTGAGTATTTACTTCCTAGAAGTGCGGATTTACGGCCCCATGCAGTGAAATGAGAGGAGACTCGGAGGTACAAGGGCAGAAAACACGAGTTTATTATATGTGAGGTTACTTTGGACACATTGTGGCGCTACGAATACATTTATATTACAGATATTACATGTTATAGTCAATGTTAGGAGTAAACAATATATACTAGAGGGGGGAGGGGAGGAGAGTGTCAGACATGCAGAGAGAAGACTAAACATTGAGGTCGATCAGCACTTGTGGTCAAGCACCCTTCCCTGAAGAGTTAATACCGCCATATTGGATTCTCAGGAGTCGCCTTGGTGGGACGATTAGCTGGAAGTCAGGATGGCTCCGACCTCACCCAGGAACTTGTTCCAGGCGGCTTGGTTGACTTCTCCTCCGAAGTGGGCAGCAAAGACCTCAAGGATGGCAACAGACAGCAGCTGGGGGGGGGGAGAAAAAGGAAAAAAAAATAAAAGAATCGATGAAACATGGTGGTTGGTGAGAACATGTGAATGACGCCCACAATGGCGCCGACTCTACGGGGGGGGGCAGAGTTATTTTGGGGAATTTGGAGGAAGATTTTGGATAGTTTTTATAAATTGTTGTGATATTTGTGGCATTTTACACTGATTTTATTTTTTTTGACTACAGGGAAACCTAAACTAATAACGTGGCATTTGTTGGGTCCACGATATGCATAGAATATGTGTATATACTATATACTCCCATTCTTCCCCATCCCCCATGCTCTATGGTTAAGCCCCATAGAGGCAGGTCACGAGTCTAATGTCTCCGCCGCTGCTGGATTCATTACGTCCTTCATACTTTATGGGATTAGTGGTGCGAGATGTAGAGGGGAGGTGATGGAGCCTGGAGAAGGCAGAACCTGTGAGGGGTATGGAGGAGATGAGAAAACAGGTCCTGGACAGGTGAAAGAAGCTTCTGTAGACCTCAGTGCCCCCTCCTAATAACCACCTCCATTCTGCCTTCCCCATCGACACTTCCATGAAATGGTGACATTTCACAGAAATCTAATTTTTACAGAAATTTGATAAAAAAAACTCTTAATTTGGCTTCCCCCATAGTGTACGTGTATGGAGAAGGGGAGGAGTCTGTACCTACCTTCATGTGGTCCGCGCTCAGCTTCAGCTTGTTGGTGTGGAGGTCCTGGTACTTCTGCAGGTTGTCCACGCTCTTTACGGCTTCTCCAAGGGCACCGAAGATCTTTCCTCCATGGGTCAGGAGGTCCTGAGAGCCGGGACTAATGTCAAAACGGCTAAAGAAGGACTTGGTCTCCGGGTTGTTCTGGAAGAGCCTGTTGAAGAAATCAGATTAATTATAATGGCTGCTCCAGATAGTGCAGAAAACAAGAGATATTAATGATAGAGCCTCTTCACAGTCACAGATTATCCATAGCACTATAGAACGACTCCTTGGCTCTACAGATGGTCTATAATACTATAGGACGGCTCCTTGGCTCTACAGATGGTCTATAATACTATAGGAAGGCCCATTGGATCTACAGATTATCTATAGTACTATAAAAAGGATCGTTGGATCTACAGATGGCCTATAGTACTATAGGAAGGCCCGTTGGATCTACAGATGATCTATAGTACTTCAGGAAAGCCCATTGGATCTACAGATGAGTTATAGTACTATAGGAAGGCCCATTTAATCTACAGATGGTCTATAATACTATAGGAAAGCCCATTGGATCTACAGATTATCTATAGTACTATAAAAATGATCCTTGGATCTACAGATGGTCTATAGTATTGTAGGAATGCCCATTGGATCTACAGATGATCTATAGTACTATAGGAAGGCTCTTTAGGTCTACAGATGATCTATAGTACTATAGAAAGACTCTTTAGGTCTATAGATGATCTATAGTACTATAGAAAGACTCTTTAGGTCTATAGATGATCTATAGTACTATAGGAAGGCTCTTTGGATCTACAGATTATCTATAAGACTATATAAATGATCCTTGGATCTACAGATGGTCTATAGTACTATAGAAAGACTCTTTAGGTGTACAGATGATCTATAGTACTATAGAAAGACTCTTTAGGTGTACAGATGATCTATAGTACTATAGAAAGACTCTTTAGGTGTACAGATGATCTATAGTACTATAGAAAGGCTCTTTAGGTCTATAGATGATCTATAGTACTATAGGAAGACTCTTTAGGTGTACAGATGATCTATAGTACTATAAAAAGACTCTTTAGGTGTACAGATGATCTATAGTACTATAAGAAGACTCTTTAGGTGTACAGATGATCTATAGTACTATAGAAAGACTCTTTAGGTGTACAGATGATCTATAGTACTATAGAAAGACTCTTTAGGTGTACAGATGATCTATAGTACTATAGAAAGGCTCTTTAGGTCTATAGATGATCTATAGTACTATAGAAAGGCTCTTTAGGTCTACAGATGATCTATAGTACTATAGGAAGACTCTTTAGGTGTGCAGATGATCTATAGTACTATAGGAAGACTCTTTAGGTGTACAGATGATCTATAGTACTATAGAAAGGCTCTTTAGGTCTATAGGTGATCTATAGTACTATAGGAAGACTCTTTAGGTGTACAGATGATCTATAGTACTATAGGAAGGCTCTTTAGGTCTACAGATGATCTATAGTACTATAGAAAGACTCTTTAGGTGTACAGATGATCTATAGTACTATAGAAAGACTCTTTAGGTGTACAGATGATCTATAGTACTATAGAAAGACTCTTTAGGTGTACAGATGATCTATAGTACTATAGAAAGACTCTTTAGGTGTACAGATGATCTATAGTACTATAGAAAGGCTCTTTAGGTCTATAGATGATCTATAGTACTATAGGAAGACTCTTTAGGTGTACAGATGATCTATAGTACTATAAAAAGACTCTTTAGGTGTACAGATGATCTATAGTACTATAAGAAGACTCTTTAGGTGTACAGATGATCTATAGTACTATAGAAAGGCTCTTTAGGTGTGCAGATGATCTATAGTACTATAGGAAGACTCTTTAGGTGTACAGATGATCTATAGTACTATAGAAAGGCTCTTTAGGTCTATAGATGATCTATAGTACTATAGGAAGGCTCTTTAGGTCTACAGATGATCTATAGTACTATAGAAAGGCTCTTTAGGTCTATAGATGATCTATAGTACTATAGGAAGACTCTTTAGGTGTACAGATGATCTATAGTACTATAGAAAGGCTCTTTAGGTCTATAGGTGATCTATAGTACTATAGGAAGACTCTTTAGGTGTACAGATGATCTATAGTACTATAGAAAGGCTCTTTAGGTCTATAGATGATCTATAGTACTATAGGAAGGCCCTTAAGGTGTACAGATGATCTATAGTACTATAGAAAGACTCTTTAGGTGTGCAGATGATCTATAGTACTATAGAAAGGCTCTTTAGGTCTATAGATGATCTATAGTACTATAGGAAGGCCCTTAAGGTGTACAGATGATCTATAGTACTATAGAAAGGCTCTTTAGGTCTATAGATGATCTATAGTACTATAGAAAGGCTCTTTAGGTGTACAGATGATCTATAGTACTATAGGAAGGCCCTTTAGGTGTACAGATGATCTATAGTACTATAGGAAGACTCTTTAGGTCTATAGGTGATCTATAGTACTATATAACTTAATAGCTACACACTTTAAAGCCCAACTCCATCCTTTTTATTGTATAAATTGGTTCCTCAGCACCGCCTGTTGGAAATGAACGGCAAGCAATACTCACCTTCTCCACACTCCCCACCATGTCCTCCTCCATGTCCTCCTCCATGTCCTCCTCCATGTCCTCCTCCATGTCCTCCTCCATGTCCTCCTCCATGTCCTCCTCCATGTGCTCCTCCATGTCCTCCTCCATGTCCTCCTCCATGGTCCTCTTTTGGGTGGACTGACATTCAACCCATTTTCTGTAAGCCCATGTCAGCGGGTACAAGGACTTATACCTCATACATATATGTATAAAGAAGAATTTTATAAAATGGTGATGGAGGGGGTGGGGGGTGGGGGTGATGGAGGGGGTGGGGGGTGGGTGGGCGGTGGGGGGTGGTGGGGGTCAATCTGGGAGTGCCCTTGGACTTGAGTTGAGTTAAAACTGGAATTGAGCTTTAAATGTCCAACTATAGTAAAGAGTGAAATCACTCAGTAGATTCCTCCATCAGATGGAACAACCTGCAGTGACAGCGGCCTGCCCAGACTATTGGCTTTGAGAGAGTCTCATTTCATCTGCTGCATTCTCAATGATGCAAACCAGTATAAGGCTCTTTTGAAGCTTTTATGGTTGGGAGCTCCTGTTGCACTCCAGACAGTTCAGAGGTTGGGGGGTGACTTGTGTTATCAGGCTGCATTTATAGAGGAAATGTCACTTTTAGGTGGACTGAGCCTTGTGTTGGGATAAGTTGGGGGATGGGCTTTGCAGGTCAGATACACTACAATGCTCACTTTAAGTACAGGAAGGCGGGGGGGGGGGGGGGGGGGGTGGATCTCGGGGGACACAAATTCTTCCATCACATATAACAAAGTCCTACAATGTACACAGCACCTTGAAAAAGTATTCATACCCCTTGAAATTCCCCACATTTTGTTACAACCAAAACCATAAATGTATTTTATTTGGGATTTTATGTGATGAACCAACACAAAGTGTCACATAATTGTGAAGTGGAAGGAAAATTATAAATGATACAAATAAATATGTGAAAAGTGTGGGGGAGGGGCATTTGTATGGCGCCCCCCGGAGTCAATACTTTGTAGAACCCCCTTTCTCTACAAGTCTTTTTGGGGGTGTCTCTACCAGCTTTGCCCATCTAGAGAGGACATTTCTGCCCATTCTTCTTCTTTGTAGAATATCTCAAGCTCTGTCAGATTGGATGGAGAGCGTCTGTGATCAGCAATTTTCAAGTCTTGCCACAGATTCTCAATGGGATTTAGGTCTGGACTGTGACTGGGCCATTCTAACACATGAATATGCTTTGATGTAAACCATTCCATTGTAGCTCTGGCTGGATGTTTCGGGTCGTTGTCCTGCTGGAAGGGGAACCTCCACCCCGGTCTCAAGTCTTTTGCCGACTCTAACAGGTTTTCTTCTAAGATTGTCCTGTATTTGTCTCCATCCATCTTCCCATCATCTCTGACCAGCTTCCCTGTCCCTGCTGAAGAAAACCATCCCCACCACATGATGCTGCCACCACCATGTCTCACGGTGGGGATGGTGTGTTCGGGGGATGGGCGGTGTTAGTTTCCCCCACACATAGCGTTTTACTTTTAGGCCATAAAGTTGAATGTTGGTCTCCTCTGACCAGATCACCTTCTTCCACATGTTTGCTGTCCCCTCCCCCACATGGCTTCTCACAAACTACAAACAGGACTTCTTATGACTTTCTTTCTCCAATGTCTTTCTTCTTGTCACTCTTCCATAAAGGGCAGATTTGTGGAGAGACGACTAATAGTTGTCCTGTGGACAGATTCTCCCCCCTGAGCCGGCCCGGTCAGTTTAGGTGGACGGCCGTGTCTTGGTAGGTTTGCGGTTGTGCCCATACTCTTTCCATTTTCCAATGATGGATTGAACAGAGCTCCGTGAGATGGTCAAAGCTCAGGAGATTTTATTATAACCTAACCCTGCTTTATACTTCTCCACAACTTTATCCCTGACCTGCCTGGTGTGTTCCTTGGCCTTCATGATGCTGTTTGTTCACCAAAGTTCTCTAATAAACCTCCGAGGGCTTCACAGAACAGCTGTATTTATACTGAGATTAAATGACACACAGGTGGACTCTATTTATTAATTAGGTGACTTATGAAGGCGATTGGTTCCTCTAGATCTAAGTTAGGGGTATCAGAGTAAAGGGGGCTGAATACAAATGCCCCTCCCCCACACTTTTCACATATTTATTTGTATCTTTTATCATTTTCCTTCCACTTCACAATTATGTGACACTTTGTGTTGGTCCATCACATAAAATGCCAACAAAATACATTTATGTTTTTGGTTGTAACATGACAGGATGTGGGGAATGTCAAGGGGTATGAATACTTTTCCAAGGCACTGTATCGATCACATCCCCTCAGCAGCCAATCGTATCAATAAGGAATGAATCTTCTGTTATAACAAAGTCTATGATTGAATTCTATTCCTGGGGGGGATATATTGTAACATGGGGGGGGGGGGGGGTCGGTTCTTACATGCTGAAGCTGTGTGAATGTCGGGGTGCTGGAAGGTCAGTATTGGTCTCTCCATATTATTTTGGGGTGAATGAGGAGGTGTTATGCAGATAAGGAAAGGGGAAGGTGTTCTATAGTCCTGTGGTAGGTTGACAACACTGCTCCTCCATAGATACAGGGCGCGGAATGAGCGTTGTCACCCGAGGACAGGAAGTGTGTTACTGGCAGGATCACCAGGTGAAAATTGAGGTTAAAAAAGCCTAAAATTTGAAAACGAATGCAGCCACCACATGTGGGGGATGGGAAGCTGCAGTGTGGATTAGATATTCACACCATGGGGGGTTATTTATGAAAAGCAAAACTAAAAATGCACTACAAGTACAACCGTCGCAAATCTGAAAACATCGCAGTGCAGAATGTACAACAGGGGGGCACCTTACACCTGTACCCCCCATGTATCCTCTATATACCCCCCAATGTATCCTCTACGTACCCCCCATGTATCCTCTATATACCCCCCATGTATCCTCTACATACCCCCCAATGTATCCTCTATATACCCCCCATGTATCCTCTACGTACACCCAACTGTATCCTCTATGTATCCTCTGTGTACCCCCCATGTATCCTCCATGCATGCTCTATGTACCCCCCATGTATCCTCTATGTACCCCCCATGTATCCTCTATTTGCCCCCGTGTATCCTCTATGTACCCCCCATGTATCCTCTATGTTCCCCCATGTATCCTCTATGTTCCCCCCCCCATGTATCCTCTATGTTCCCCCCCATGTATCCTCTATATACCCCCCATGTATCCTCTATGTGCCCCCATGTATCCTCTATGTTCCCCCATGTATCCTCTATGTTCCCCCCATGTATCCTCTATATACCCCCCATGTATCTTCTATGTGCCCCCATGTATCCTCCATGTACCCCCCATGTATCCACCATGTACCCCCCATGTATCCTCTATGTTCCCCCCATGTATCCTCTATGTTCCCCCCATGTATCCTCTACGTACCCCCCAATGTATCCTCTATGTATCCTCTGTGTACCCCCCATGTATCCTCCATGCATACTCTATGTACCCCCCATGTATCCTCTATGTACCCCCCAATGTATCTTCTATGTATCCTCTGTGTACCCCCCATGTATCCTCCATGTATACTCTATGTACCCCCCCATGTATCCTCTATGTTCCCCCCATGTATCCTCTATGTTCCCCCCATGTATCCTCTATGTACCCCCCATGTATCCTCTATGTACCCCCAATGTATCCTCTATATATCGTCTGTGTACCCCCCCCCCATGTATCCTCCATGTACCCCCCATGTATCCTTTATGTACCCCCCCATGTATCCTCTATGTACCCCCCATGTATCCTCTATGTACCCTCCATGTATCCTCTGTGTACCCCCATGTATCCTGTGTACCCCCCATGTATCCTCTGTGTACCCCCCCATGTATCCTCCATGCATACTCTATGTATCCTGTATTTATCCTCTGTGTATCCTTCATGCATCTCCCACAATGCACCTGATCTACAGGTGATGCCTCTATTATATGCATTACTAATGAGAACTTCCAGGTCTACTAAGGACTAATAATGGGAGCCGCCCAATTCAATGTGTTGCTTGTCAGTTAATGATTAGCAGTGGGATGCCGGGTGGTGTAGTAGTGGTGTGGGGGTGGGGGTGTAGTAGTGGGGTGGGGGTGTAGTAGTGGTGTGGGGGTGGTGGAACTCAAGCCAAACAGCGGAATTCACAGATGGATTACATATAAAGGGGCTGCTTTATTTGCCAGAGGATTTGCATTCCTGTCCATCCAGTCCTGAGATTTGCTCAGCTCTGCCACCCTGCCTAATGGAGATCTTTTTCTTCTCTGCTGCAGGTAAGTACCCCTCACTCATCTTGCAGGTAAGTGCCCCTCACTCATCTTGCAGGTAAGTGCCCCTCACTCATCTTGCAGGTAAGTACCCCTCACTCGTCTTGTAGATAAGTATCCCTCACTGGTCTTGTCCCCCTCACAGGAATACACGGGAGAGACAGAACACAGAAAATAAAAGGGGTGTAAAAGTAGCGGTTCATAAGACTTTTATATGAAATCACATCTTTGTAGGGAAGCAGCACCTTCCGTTTTGGTTATTAGGCTCTCACATCTATTCCATAACTGAGGATATTCTACATCTATATTTGTCTTGTTGACAGTGAAAGGAGAAGCAGAAGACTGATGAGCTCATCTCTCCATCACTCTGCTCTCTCCTCCTATCAGCACGCTCCCTGGCAGCACATGAACGCTTGGATTCCTTGTGCAGCTTTTTCCTCCCCCCCAGTCTGAGCTATGCTGTACAGGGCAAGCAAAAGTTCCATGCCGCAAGTGCTTACATTTTTATTTTTTTTTGCATTAAAATAATACATTTAATTATATATTATATAGGGAACAAAAGCCTAAAAATAAACAAATAAATAAATAAATCCACCACATCTAAGGACAGTAGGCTGCAACATTTACACATTTTGTTTTTGGGTTTAGATTTGCTTTAAATATAGAATATAAAAATATAGAATATAAAATATAGAATATATAGAAAAATAAAATAGAAATAGACAGACTATATGGAAGTATATAAATATAGAAAATATAGCAAATAAAATATATAGAAGATAGACATATATAGAAACATAGAATATCTACAAATATAAGAATATAGAATATTTAGAAAAATAAAATAGACATAGATAGAATATAGGGAAATATAGAAAATATAGCAACAATATATATATATATATATATATATATATATATAGTACATAGAAAAAGAAATATATAGAATCATAGAATACATAGAAAATCAAATACAGAGAATATAGAAATATATAGAATATCTGGAAATATATAAATATACAACATATAAATAGAAATTCATAGAATATATAGAAATAGAATATGTAGAACTATATAAATATAGAATCTTTAGCAAATAAAATATAGAATCTAGAAATATAAAAATATAGAATATATAGAAAAATAAAATAGAAATGTATAGAATATATGGGAATATAAAAATATAGCAAATAAAATATATAGGACATAGAAATAGAAATGTATAGAATATCTGGAAATATATAAATATACAACATATATAAATAGAAATTCATAGAATATATAGAAAATAAAAATATAATTACATGGAATATGTAGAAATATATAAATATAGAATCTTTAGCAAATAAAATAAATAGAACATAGTAACAGAAATATATAGAATATGTAGAAATATAAAAATATAGAATATAGAATTTTATATATATATATATATATATATAAATAGAAATATATATAGATTATGTGGAAATAAAGAATTATAGAATATATAAAAAAATTAAATGCAGAGAATATAGAAATAAAGAATATCTATAAATATTGTATATACAGAACACAAATATAGAAATATAGAATATAAAGAATATAAAATACACAAAGTGAAAAGTTGCTCAAACTTCTCTGTAAATCCACCCATTGGTGGTGGCGAGTCCATGACACCCAACGCTGTTGACTTATTAAAGGCAAATAGTCTGTTCACTTTGTAGTAGAAATTTCCCTTTGCTTAGTAAATTCTGTGAAAATTCACTTTGTAGAGAATAATACCCAATCACACGCAAGGAAAATAATTTTTTTTTTTTTCTGGCACATGATTGGACGATGGAAGTCAGTAGAGCATCACCTTGTATACCAAGCTAAGGGAAAGTTCTCTTATAAAGTGAAGAGTCTCTTTGCCTTTGGTGTGCGGTGTAGGAGATGCCCCCCCCCATTGAGTTACCTTTCCATGGACTCGGCGCCCAGTTTGTTGGTCTGAGGGGCGACCTTCTCCCAGAGGGAAGCGACGGCAGACTGCTCGCTATCGGAAAGGCCCATGTTGTCAGGTGGAGATGTCTGGAGGTCTGTGAGCTTGGACTTGGACTCGCTGGTTGATGTCTACCATTGGAGTTCCACTCCTTATATACCCCCCAGAGGGCTTATTAAAGGTCCACACCATGTGAGCTCCACGTGACCCTCCTCCAGTCAGATCCTCATAATCTGCTCTGGGATGGAGTATGGAGGGGGGGGTTGGAGTATGGAGGGGTGGAGGGATGGGGGGGTTGGAGTATGGATGGGGTGGGGGGGGGGGGGGTTGGTGACTTTGGTTAGCTATCAATAGCCCGGTGATAAGTCCAGGCGGTGTGTTGCCGGCTGCCATTATTTTAATTGGTCATGAGTTGTGAGAAGGTGAAATGTGAACCCGGCACGGTGGAATGTCGGAAATGTTCGGCTCATTTACACGGATTGTTATTTGCATCACAAATGACTCTTAATCTGCCTTATCACTCAAGTGATCCCCCCCCCCCCCACCCCCCGGTACCAGAATAATGAAGGAGTACGCCGCAGCGGCCACGTACGCCCGGAGATGTCCTACAGGGAGCCTATGAAGGGTACAGAGATGAACAATACAGTACAGGAAGGATCTGGCCCCAGAGGTCAGGCAGGTCACCCGGCCCTCACCGGCCCCTCTTTGTATATTTGTTATCTATATAGAGATATATATATATATATAGCTGAGGAATTCTCTTCTCTGTCAGCCGTCCAATCATACAGAACGCCGGGAGCTCAACGTTTTATGAACCATCTTTTATCATGAAAGATACAACTTTCCTATTACCCTTCTATGGGCTGTACCTTGTATATACAGACCACGTCTAGATTGTAAGCTCCCAGGATCAGGGCCCTCTGATTCCCCTTGTACTGAATTGTAATGTCTGCCTTTATATTGTACAGCACTGCGCAAACTGTCAGCAATATATAAATCGTGTATGATAACAATAATAATAATAATATTAATTCTGTATAATAATATGAATATTAATAATATATAGATCTTGTACAATAATAATAATAATAATAATAATAATAATAATAATAATATATAAATCCTGTCTAATAATAATAATAATAATAATATATTAATCCTGTATAATAATAATAATAATAATAATATAAATCCTGTGTAATAATAATAATATATAAATCCTGTCTTATAATAATAATAATAATAATAATAATAATATATTCTGTATAATAACAATAATATGAATATTAATAATATATAGATCTTGTACAATACTAATAATATATAAATCCTGTCTTATAATAATAATATATAAATCCTGTCTTATAATAATAATAATAATAATATATTAATCCTGTATTATAATAATAATAATAATATATAAATCCTGTCTTATAATAATAATAAAAATAATATATAAATTTTGTCTTATAATAATAATAATATATAAATCCTGTCTTATAATAATAATAATAATAATAATAATAATATATTAATCCTGTATACTAATAATAATAATATATTAATCCTGCATAATAATAATAATAATATATTAATCCTGTATAATAAATAATAATACATAAATCCTGTATAATAACAATAATAATAATATTAATAATATATAAATCTTGTACAATAATAATAATAATAATATATAAATCCTGTCTTATAATAATAATAATATATAAATCCCGTATTATAATAATACTAATAATATATATATATCCTGTATAATAATAATAATACTATATGAATCCTATATTAATATGAATACTAATAATATATAAATCTTGTATAATAATAATAAATAATCATATATGGATACTGGATAATAATCAAAAAGAATAATAATAATAATACAGGGGGGTGGGCTGATATAATGAAGGGCACCCGATCTCATGCAGAATAGAGAGTGAAATACAAAGAAAAACAGAAAAAAATGGACCATTTATTCCTAACATAGTCTAGATAATAACAACACAATTTGATGACATGATAAAATTATTATAATACTATAATAGGTGTAGAGATCACGGTAACAATTATTATATAGAGTTGCCTCTCTAGTCAAGGTGACCCCTAACCTCCAGAAAAGAAAGGAAGAAAGAAAAAGTAAGAGAAGGATATAATGGAAATGATTGGAGGTCCGGGTCTCTGTCTGGGTGTTGTAGGACATTTGTATATGGAGGATACATTGTGAATATTGTACAACAAACGGTTCAGCTGCTAAATAAAGAAAGAAAAGAACAGAAACAATACAGAGAGATTCTGAAAACTTTATTAATCCAAAAGGAAATTAGGAGAGTGATATTCTATGCATAATATATCATTATATCTATACAGTGGGGCATTCATAACCCCTAATCCTAACCCTAATCCCCAATCCCAACCCCTTCCTCATCCCATAACCCTAACCCTAGTCCCCTAACCACAACCTCAACCCATAATCCCAACCCTAATTCCTACCTCAACCCATAACCCTAACCCCAACCTCAACTCATAAATCCAACCCATAAACCCAACCTCAACCCATAACCCGGTGGGGCATTCATAACACCCAATCCCCAACCCTAACCTCTTCCTCATCCCAATACCCTAACCCCAACCTCAACCCCTAACTCCAACCCAACTCCGAACTCAAACCCCAACCCCATCCCTAACCCCTAATCCCAACCCTAACTGCCAACCCCTAACTCCAACCCCAACCCATAACCCCAACTCCTAATTTAAATGTCTAAATCGAACTTAATCTCAACTCCAACCCTAAACCTTAATCCTAATTTAAACCTCAACCTCTAATCCCAACCCTAATCCACAACTCTTAAATCCAACCCTAACCCCAACCCAAATCTCAACCCTAACACAAACCCCATCCCTAACCCAACCCTAATCACAACCCTAACACCAACCCCATCCCTAATCCTAACTCCTAACCCGAACCCAAATCCTTACCCCAACACCAACCCCATCCTTAACTCAACCCTAATTCCTAACCCCAACCCTAATCACAACCCTAACACCAACCCCATCCCTAATCCTAACTCCTAACCCCAACCCCTAAATCCGACCCCAACTTCAATCCCTAACCCCTAACCCAAACTTGAACCTCTAATCCCAACCCCGAACCCAATCCCCTAAATCCAACCCTGAATCCCATCCCCTAAATCCAACCCTGAACCCCATCCCCTAAATCCAACCCTGAATCCCATCCCCTAAATCCAACCCTGAACCCCATCTCCTAAATCCAACCCTGAACCCCATCTCCTAAATCCAACCCTGAACCCCATCCCCTAAATCCAACCCTGAACCCCATCCCCTAAATCCAACCCTGAAACCCATCCCCTAAATCCAACCCTGAACCCCATCTCCTAAATCCAACCCTGAACCCCATCTCCTAAATCCAACCCTGAACCCCATCTCCTAAATCCAACCCTGAACCCCATCTCCTAAATCCAACCCTGAATCCCATCTCCTAAATCCAACCCTGAACCCCATCCCCTAAATCCAACCCTGAACCCTTGTTCGCAGAAAAGAATGCGAAAAACAAAAACCTCCAATCAGCCGCAGTTCTGTAGAGGAAACAACTTTACACTGTACTTTGGGAATGCACTATGGCGCGCTCCTAGTCCTAATGTGATAAATAGGAGGTGGGCACATTTTAACGTGATTTAGAAGAAAAGGCCCATCAAACCTATTCCATTGCACAGTGCAGGGGGGACCATAGAAGTCTATAAAAACGCATCATTTGTGCGTTTCAATGGATTGCCGGCTCCATCAAGGTGACTGCTGACTGCTAAATGCTTCATAGCAAAATATCTGTGGAATTGAGTAATAATACGTTAAAATGTGCCTTGAACGCTGAATGGCGGACATGTAGATGTGAATGAGCCCCATGAGAGGCCAGATAAGAAGAGCCGGCCGGGAGATCCCAGCCCCCCCAATACCCGCTCTTCATAGAGAGACCTCTGGGGGGTCATCAGGGTGGGAAGACGTTATCTGATCTGCATAATATTTTGGTAATCTCACAGAATAATGATGTCTATAAATAATGACTATGGATCAATGATCTCCTGCAGCCTCTCTCAGCCACTTCTTGTCTACATGCCCCCCCCCCCCCCCCAGTGTTGGCTGCTCATCATTGCTCTGATCACGGTGATGGTGGACCATTCCTGTGCAATGTGTGCCGGAATGGCCACTTACAGTCACCACCAGGGGGTGCATGTGACAGGGTGACAACTCAGGGGCACAGATTGGAGACAGTTGTCATCCCATAACAGGAAGTGGCTGAACAAGGACTTTCCTGGCGGGATCTCCAGGGATTCCTTTAATAAAAAGTTACAGATTTAAAACAATGAAAAAACACTTTTATGATGACATGAACACGGTGAAGCTTTGAGAATTCAGCGATTGTTCTCAGGGAAAAACAACCCATAACCCCAACTTCAACCCCTAACTCCAACCCAACCCCATCCCTAACCCCTAATCCCAACCCTAACTGCCAACCCCTAACTCCAACCCCTAAATCCAACCCCAACCCTTAATCTCAACCTCAACCCATAACCCCAACCCTAACTCCTAAATCATAACCCAAATCCTAAAACCCCAACCCATAACCCCAACTCCTAATTTAAACCTCTAAATCGAACTTAATCTCAACTCCAACCCTAAACCCTAATCCTAATTTAAACCTCAACCTCTAATCCCAACCCTAATCCCCAACTCTTAAATCCAACCCTAACCCCAAATCTCAACCCCAACACCAACCCCATCCCTAACTCAACCCTAATTCCTAACACCAACCCCATCCCTAATCCTAACTCCTAACCCCAACCCCTAAATCCGACCCCAACTTCAATCCCTAACCCAAACTTGAACCTCTAATCCCAACCCTGAACCCCATCCCCTAAATCCAACCTGAACCCATCTCCTAAATCCAACCCTGAACCCCATCCCCTAAATCCAACCCTGAACCCCATCTCCTAAATCCAACCCTAAATCCAACCCTGAACCCCATCCTCTAAATCCAACCCTGAACCCATCTCCTAAATCCAACCCTGAACCCATCTCCTAAATCCAACCCTGAACCCCATCCCCTAAATCCAACCCTGAAACCCATCCCCTAAATCCAACCCTGAACCCCATCTCCTAAATCCAACCCTGAGCCCCATCTCCTCAATCCAACCCTGAGCCCCATCCCCTAAATCCAACCCTGAACCCCACCCCCTAAATCCAACCCTTAACCCCATCCCCTAAATCCAACCCTGAACCCCATCTCCTAAATCCAACCCTAAATCCAACCCTGAACCCCATCCTCTAAATCCAACCCTGAACCCATCTCCTAAATCCAACCCTGAACCCATCTCCTAAATCCAACCCTGAACCCCATCCCCTAAATCCAACCCTGAAACCCATCCCCTAAATCCAACCCTGAACCCCATCTCCTAAATCCAACCCTGAGCCCCATCTCCTCAATCCAACCCTGAGCCCCATCCCCTAAATCCAACCCTGAACCCCACCCCCTAAATCCAACCCTTAACCCCATCCCCTAAATCCAACCCTGAACCCCATCTCCTCAATCCAACCCTGAACCACATCTCCTAAATCCAACCCTGAACCCCATCTCCTAAATCCAACCCTGAACCCCATCTCCTAAATCCAACCCTGAACCCCATCTCCTAAATCCAACCCTGAACCCCATCTCCTCAATCCAACCCTGAACCCCATCTCCTCAATCCAACCCTGAACCCCATCCCCTAAATCCAACCCTGAACCACATCTCCTAAATCCAACCCTGAACCCCATCCCCTAAATCCAACCCTGAACCCCATCCCCTAAATCCAACCCTGAACCCCATCTCCTCAATCCAACCCTGAACCCCATCTCCTCAATCCAACCCTGAACCCCATCTCCTCAATCCAACCCTGAACCCCATCTCCTCAATCCAACCCTGAACCCCATCCCCTAAATCCAACCCTGAACCCCATCCCCTAAATCCAACCCTGAACCCCATCCCCTAAATCCAACCCTGAACCCCAGCTCGCAGAAAAGAATGCGAAAAACAAAAACCTCCAATCAGCCGCAGTTCTGTAGAGGAAACACCTTTACATTGTACATTGGGAATGCACTATGGCGCGCTCCTAGTCCTAATGTGATAAATAGGAGGTGGGCACATGTCAACATGATTTAGAAGAAATGGCCCATCAAACCTATTCCATTGCACAGTGCAGGGGGGACCATAGAAGTCTATAAAAACGCATCATTTGTGCGTTTCAATGGATTGCCGGCTCCATCAAGGTGACTGCTGACTGCTAAATGCTTCATAGCAAAATCTCACAGAATAATGATGTCTATAAATAATGACTATGGATCAATGATCTCCTGCAGCCTCTCTCAGCCACTTCCTGTCTACATGCCCCCCCCCCCCCCCCCCGTGTTGGCTGCTCATCATTGCTCTGATCACGGTGATGGTGGACCATTCCTGTGCAATGTGTGCCGGAATGGCCACTTACAGTCACCACCAGGGGGCGCATGTGACCGGTTGACAACTCAAGGGCATAGATTGGAGACAGTTGTCATCCCATAACAGGAAGTGGCTGAACAAGGACTTTCCTGGCGGGATCTCCAGGGATTCCTTTAATAAAAAGTTTCAGATTTAAAACAATGAAAAAACACTTTTCTGATGATATGAATGCGGTGAAGCTTTGAGAATTCAGCGATTGTTCTCAGGGAAGACGATCGCTCCCGGAGCTCAGACGATTTTTCAGCAAAACTGACCGAGCCACAAAATTAGAGATCTTGTTGAAATTTCAGCATCCGGCTTGCCGAGACAAAATCTGCCTAAAAATGATCTACCACCCCCACCCCTAATAACCAATCAGAGAATGGGGTTCAATATGGGGATAATAATGGGGGTTCTGTTATTACTGGGGGGGGGGGGGGCTGCAAGAGAACCAATGACAGGAATACGGGTCTCTGAACAAACAGTACATAGGACAGAATGGTGGCCCTGACAATGCAGGGGCAACCAATGGGCAATCCTGACAATAGGTGGGAAACAACGCTCTGCAGGAAGCTGGGGGACATTGTGGGGGGCTGGGGCCTCTGTGCACTCTGCAGGGGGCTATGTGGAGGTTGGGGGAGCACAAAGGAGGACTGAAGAGCTATGTGGGGGATGGAAGGCAATGTTGGAGAATGGGGGGGCTCTATAGCAGACTGGGGGCTCTGCAGGAAAATGGGGGCTCTATAGCAGACTGGGGGCTTTGCAAGAGGACAGGGGCTCTATAGCAGACTGGGGGCTCTACAGGAGGACGGGGGCTCTATAGCAGACTGGGGGCTCTACAGGAGGATTGGGCTCTATAGCAGACTGGGGGCTCTACAGTAAGAGGGGGGGGATTCTATAACAGACTGGGGGCTCTGCAGGAGGATGGGGGCTCTATAGCAGACTGGGCGCTCTGCAGTAAGAGGGGGGCTCTATAGTAGACTAGGGGCTCTGCAGGGGGATGGGGGTTCTATAACAGACTGGGGGCTTTGCAGGAGGACGGGGGCTCTATAGCAGACTGGGGGCTCTGCAGGAGGATGGGGGCTCTGTAGCAGACTGGGAGCTCTGCAGGAGGATGGGGGCTCTATAGCAGACTGGGGGCTCTGCAGTAAGAGGGGGGCTCTATAGTAGACTAGGGGCTCTGCAGGGGGATGGGGGTTCTATAACAGACTGGGGGCTTTGCAGGAGGACGGGGGCTCTATAGCAGACTGGGGGCTCTGCAGGAGGATGGGGGCTCTGTAGCAGACTGGGAGCTCTGCAGGAGGATGGGGGCTCTATAGCAGACTGGGGGCTCTGCAGTAAGATGGGGGCTCTATAGCAGATTGGGGGCTCTGCAGTAAGATGGGTGCTCTGCAGTAAGATGGGGGCTCTATAGCAGACTGGGGGCTCTGCAGGAAGCTGAGGGGCTCTATAGCAGACTGGGGGCTCTGCAGGAGGATGGGGGCTATAGAGCAGACTGGGGGCTCTGCAGTAATATGGGGGCTCTATAGCAGACTGAGGGCTCTGCAGGAACCTGTCGGGCTCTATAGTAGACTGGGGGCTCTGCAGGAAGCTGGGGGGCTCTATAGCAGATGGGGGGGCTCTCCAGTAAGATGGGGGCTCTATAGCAGACTGGGGGCGCTGCAGTAATATGGGGGCTCTATAGCAGACTGGGGGCTCTGCAGGAAGCTGGGGGGCTCTATAGCAGACGGGGGGCTCTCCAGTAAGATGGTGGCTCTGTGAGCTCTGCAGGGGGCTTGGGAGGACCTCCAGGATCTTGGATACTTTACCTTTCTGCTCGGTGCAGCCGCTAGCGGCGGCGGTGTTCTAGGCACAGCTTACGGAGCCGTGGTGTAAATTCTTCACTAAATAAGAAAACTGGTAAATGTGACAATAAATGGGCTACAGATGGGCAATCAATGACAATAGGGGGGACACCAATGGGTCATATTTTGGTCATGGATGGTGGAGAAGCTCTTCTGTAACCTTCAGGGACCATTGAAAGCTCATTGCACCCATTAGAAACACAGAACACCCCCATAGTTTTACCTTCCCTATTTCTTCTAATACATTTTCACCCAAATTTCATTTTCCTCTATTGTCTGAATCTGAGCCGGAATGTTCTCCAGAGAAGAATTCTCCGGATCCCGGTATGGAGAGGACTCTCAGTCTCGCATAGAAATCTCCGGTGCCAGGAATTGGCTGTGATGTAGAAAGCTTCTCCTATTATATAATATTATTAGCGGAGGATCTCTGCATTAATCCGGCTGCAATCTAGGAATGTCGGCCTGGAGTGATGTATGGCCGCTGCTCAGGAATTCCTCTGGAGGAACGCCACTGGCAGGATTATATAATATGTGATAATAGATGGAATCACACTTTATCATTTCCTGTCTGAGAAGTAGATTGTGTTCTGTCTTCTCCTGTGTGGTCAGGAGGAAAGAGACGGGCTCTCTGTGGTCAGGAGGGAAGAGACGGGCACTCTGTGGTCAGGAGGGAAGAGACGGGCACTCTGTGGTCAGGAGGGAAGAGACGGGCACTCTGTGGTCAGGAGTAGGGATGAGCCGAACACCCCCCGGTTCGGTTCGCACCAGAACTTTCGAACGGACCCCAAATTCGTACGAACTTTAGAACCCCATTGAAGTCTATGGGACTCGAACGTTTGAAATGAAAAGTGCTAATTTTAACGGCTAATATGCAAGATACTGTCCTAAAAGGGTTTGGGGACCTGACTCCTGCCCCAGGGGACATGGGTCAATGCCTAAAATGTTTTTAAAAACGGCCGTTTTGGCGGGAACACTGATTTTAATGACGATTAAAGTGAAAAAAAAGTGAAATATTCCTTTAAATATGGTGCCTGGGGGGTGTCTGTAGTATGCCTGTGAAGTGCCACGTGTTTCCCGTGTTTAGAACAGTCCCTGCACAAAATGACATTAAACGGAAATAACGTCATTTAAAACTGCTTGCGGTTTTAATGTTATATCTGGTTCCTGCAATATGGTTGAAAATAATTGAGAAAATGGCATGGGTAGCCCTCCCTGCCCATTACCAGCCTATTTGGGTCTTGTACGCATATTAAGGGGAACCCCGTACCCATATTAAAAAAAAGAAATGCGTGTGGCCCCCAGACCCTATATACTCAGAACAGCAGTATACAGGCGGTGCAAACAAGACAGGGACTGTGTAGATTTGTTGTGTTAAGTTGAATCTGTTTGTAATTTTCAACTGGTACATTTTTAAAGTGTAGCTCCAGTCAAAAAAACTATTTTTAAGCTTTTTGGAAAACATAGGGAAGGGTTATCACCCCTGTATAATTTGTTTTGTCGTCCATCTTTTTTCATCTCACTTGCTGTTGTCTCCTTCCGTTTGCAAGTAGGAGATGTTTGTAAGTTTGATGTTTGAAAGTAGGGGCCTGCCCTATATGCTCTGCAGAAATGGCGGAACAAGGTGTTGGTTTTGCCACAACATTGTAAGCCCTCAAAGTGTCTCTTGGTGGGCGCTGGAGCGCCCTGCTGTGAACGATTATATCAAGAATTGTAATTACATGCCATTGTTGAACAGTGGTAGAAAAATTGACCTTTGGTGGTTGTGGTGCTGGTGCCACAACACTATAAGTCCTCACAGTTACTCTGGGTGGGCACAGGAATGGGCCCCCCTGTGAAATATTATATCAAGAATTGTAATTACATGTCCCTGTTAAACAGGGGCAGAAAAATTGGGCTTTAGGCACTGGTGCTGGTGCCACGACACTGCAACCTCTCCCATATACTCTAGTTTTATTGCAGGAATTAGCCCCGCTGCAAAGCATTGCATCAAAAATTGTAATTAAACGCCCCTGTTAAACAGGGGCAGAAAAATTGGGCTGATGGCATCACCCAGAACCAGAAATGTTCTTCCAACATATCAGCGGAGGAGGAAGAGGATAGACAATCAACATAACAGGACAGTCACTCAGCATCAGCATAGGCAGTCTTGAAGGGATGTGATATTTCAAAAAAAATTATTCGGTTACATCAGCTTCAGGTGCTTGGTAGCTGTGGGTGATCCAAGACTGATTCATCTTGATGAAGGTCAGTCGATCAACTGATTCGGTGGACAGGCGCACCCTGTGATCGGTAACAAAGCCACCAGCAGCACTGAAGGTGCGTTCCGAAAGAACGCTGGATGCAGGACAGGCCAGTAGCTCAATTGCATACTGTGCAAGCTCTGGCCAGTGATCCATCCTCAAGACCCAGTAAACCAGAGAATTTTCGGTGGGAAAGGTGTCCAAGTCTGACCTTGCCCCTAGGTATTCCTGCACCATGTAAATCAGACGCTGGCGATGGTTGCTGGAACCGATCATACCTTGGGGCTGCGGACTAAAAAATTGTCTGAAAGCATCAGTCAGACGGCCACCTTCTCCACCGCTCCTTCTGACCGATGCCTCAGCAACACGTTGTCCAGGACCAGGAGTTTGTAACCTCCCAGTCTCTGGGAACGCGTTGCACAGACCTTTCTGCAAGGCCTCCCGGAGATGTCTCATCCTCTGCGATGGCAAGATAAGGTCGGCAACCTTACCCTTGTACCGTGGATCAAGGAGAGTGGCCAGCCAGTAATGGTCCCTCTCCTTGATCCGAAGAATACTAGGATCCTTCCGCAGGCTTTGCAGGATCAGGGAGGCCATGCAGCGTAGGTTAGCTGAGGCATTCGGTCCGGAGTCCTCTGGGTCACTAAGGACAACATGATCCGCTGCTACCTCCTCCCAGCCACGTACAAGTCCACGTGTTTCTTGGGACTGTAAATCATCCCTACAAGACTGCTGCTGCTGATGCTGAGTGCCAGCCTCCACCTCCATGCTGACACAATCATCCTCCTCCTCCTCTTCCTGTGTGATGGCTGGGACAGCAGGAACACTGTCTGGATAAAGGGGGCCTTGAGAGGCAAGGAAGTCCTCCTCTTCCTGCCTCTGTTCTGCCTCAAGTGCCCTGTCCATTATTCCACGCAGCGTATGCTCCAAGAGGTGGACAAGAGGTACAGTGTCACTGATGCATGCACTGTCACTGCTCACCATCCTTGTGGCCTCCTCAAACGGTGACAGGACAGTGCATGCATCCCTGATCATGCCCCACTGGCGTGGTGAGAAAAAAACCGAGCTCCCCTGACCCTGTCCTGGTGCCGTAGTCGCACAGGTACTCATTGATGGCCCTCTGCTGCGTGTGCAGCCGCTGCAGCATGGCCAACGTTGAGTTCCACCTGGTGGGCATGTCACATATAAGGCGGTTCTTGGGCAGGTTCAACTCCTTTTGGAGCTCAGCCAGCCGAGCACAGGCATTAAATGATCGGCGGAAATGCACAGACTTTCCTGGCCTGCTTCAGGACATCCTGTAAGCCCGGGTACCTGCCCAAGAACCGCTGCACCACCAGGTTAAGGACATGAGCTACACAGGGCACATGGGTCAGTTGTCCCTGCCGGAGGGCGGAGAGGAGGTTGGTGCCATTGTCGCAAACCACCATTCCTGGCTTAAGCTGGCGTGGCGTCAACAACCTCTCAGCCTGCCCCTGCAGAGCTGACAAAACATCCGCCCCAGTGTGGCTCCTGTCCCCCAAACAAACCAGCGCAAGCACGGCATGGCATCGTTTTGCCTGCGTACTTGCGTAGCCCCTGGAACGCCTACGGAGCACCGCTGGTTCTGAGGACAGAGCACTGGAAGAGGCCATGGAGGAAGAAGAAGAGGAGGGGGTGGAGGAGAGAGGTGTGTCACAACCAATAGTAGCATTTTGGAGGCGTGGTGGCGGAACAACCTCCAACACTACTGCACCTTGTCCTGCATCCTTCCCAGCTGCCAGAAGAGTGACCCAATGGGCCGTGAAAGACAGGTAACGTCCCTGTCCATGCCTGCTGGACCATGAGTCAGCGGTAATATGCACCTTACCGCTGACCGCCCTGTCCAGCGAGGCAAGGACATTGCCTTCCACATGCCGGTAGAGAGCCGGAATCGCCTTTCGTGAGAAAAAGTGGCGTTTGGGGACCTGTCACTGAGGAACCGCACATTGTACAAACTCACGGAAGGGGGCCGAGTCTACCAACTGAAAAGGCAGCAGTTGAAGTGCTAGCAATTTAGCCAAGCTAGCATTCAACCGCTGGGCATGTGGATGGCTGGGAGTGAACTTCTTTCGCCGGTCCAGCAGCTGGGGCAGGGACATTTGCCTGCTATAATCGGACGTGGGTGTACCGCTAGCAGAGTGCCCGGAAGCACTTGGCTGTGACACACCTAATTCTACACCTTCATTCCTCTCAGAGCAGGTTTCAGAGAGGACTGAAGGTCTAGTGGGGTTGGAGATGCCAGCTGATGAGGAGCAAGGAAGGGTCCGCTTTGTTCTTTGGTGTGGGTCTTTGAGGTACGCATGCCAACGAGCTGCATGGCAGGTAAACATATGTCTGGTCAAGCATGTGGTGCCCAAGCGGCTGATGTTTTGGCCACGCGAGATACGCTTGAGACATATGTTGCAAATAGCAGCAGTGTGATCTGATGCACTCGTTAAAAAAATGCCCACACCAAAGAACTTTTAGAATAACACCCAGAGGCAGCGCTCTGCACAGGCGGAGCTCTGCGGTGTGATTCAGTCAGTGTGCTGCCCCTAAGCTGGCCCTCGGAGGGCATCCTGCCTCGTTGGACATGTACCTCCTCCTCCTCTCTCCTACCAGGCACCCACGTGGAGTCAGTGCCCTCATCACCCCCTCCCTCTTCATCGCTGTAGCAAACCTGGCAGTATGCTGCAGCTTGTGGAACATGACTGCCAGATTGCTGTCCTTCTTGAGCATCCCCTCTCTCTGCGCTCACGCTACTGCCTTCCTCTAGCTGAGTGTCATCATCAGAGCCTACAAAACACTGGGCATCCTCCTGGAGCATGTACCCAACACTGTGCTCAAAGAGTTCAGGAGACTCCTCAGGAGGACGTGGTGGGTCTAGGGAAGGAGTCACTGATGATGACATTGAGAGGAGGGAAGACGATGCGTTGGCAGCTGCTTTGCTTCTACCCTGAGCCTGGGTGAGAGAGGATGAGGAGGATGAAGAGGGCTTGGTCATCTACTCTACCAAGTCGTTGGCATGTTGCGGCTCAACAGGTCCAGCTGCCGAAAAGAAGGACAAGCGTGTTCCATGGCCACGTGCTGATGACAATGCACCGCGTCCACGACCAGCACTGTTGTCTCTAGACACAGAGCCTGCTTGCCCTCTTTTATCGGCTCGTCTGCCTCTCCTTGCTGGCCTTCCAGACATGGTAATGGCCTGAAGGGAGTTGGGTAAAACAGCAGTTGGGTAGTGTATATTGTGCTGGAGGCACACAACACCCACTAACTCCTGCAGATGCCTTTATTATAGAACACCAGAGATAAAGGGGTATATACAGATGTATACTGTGCTGTGCTGGAGGCACACACAACTTCCAATAACTCCTGCAGATGGCAAGTGGTCTCAAATAGAGAAGAGCTATGTAGGTGGATATAGCGGTATGTACTGGGTACAGAGCAGGCAGACAGCACGCACTATCTCCTAACACTACTGACTGCAAGCTCTATTATAAAAGATAGATCACTAGCTATATAGGTGAGGTGAATATAGTGGTGTATACTGCGGTCAGGGCACGCAGACAACAACCACTACAGAAGAGCAAGATCGAAAATCGGCCGATAACGATTGGTGTGTACTGTGTTGAAGGTACACAGAACACCCACTGCTTCAGACGCCAACACACTACACTAGGCTGCCGCGCTGGAGGCCTTATATAGTGTGGGGCGTGTACTACACAGCCTGAGCTATGATTGGCCACAGGCATCCTGCCTGTGGCCAATCATGGCTCTCCTCGCTGCTGGCGCTGTGATTGGCCAAGCATGCACTGTGACCCCGCATGCTTGGCCAGTCACAGCGCCAGCAGCGAGGAGAGCCATGATTGGCCACAGGCAGGATGCAATCATGAGCCAGCAATGCACTGTGATGACCCAGTGCATTGTGGGCCGTGAGCGCCACACGAATTTGGCGCGAATGGCCCATAACGTTCGGAATTCGCCGAACGGGCGAACAGCCGATGTTCGACTCGAACACGAAGCTCATCCCTAGTCAGGAGGGAAGAGACAGGCTCTCTGTGGTCGGGGGGGAAGAGACGGGCACTCTGTGGTCGGGAGGGAAGAGACGGGCACTCTGTGGTCAGGAGGGAAGAGACGGGCACTCTGTGGTCAGGAGGGAAGAGACGGGCACTCTGTGGTCAGGAGGGAAGAGACGGGCACTCTGTGGTCAGGAGGGAAGAGACGGGCACTCTGTGGTCAGGAGGGAAGAGACGGGCACTCTGTGGTCAGGAGGGAAGAGACGGGCACTCTGTGGTCAGGAGGGAAGAGACGGGCACTCTGTGGTCAGGAGGGAAGAGACGGGCTCTCTGTGGTCAGGAGGGAAGAGACGGGCACTCTGTGGTCAGGAGGGAAGAGACGGGCTCTCTGGATATGGTGGGACTATTGAAGGGGGATCATCAGTGACGGAGCAATCCTCTACCTGTCTGATGGCTCTGCCCCCCCTAGAATGTCCAATCAGAGTTGCTAAAGGACAAATCACAGACATAGGAAGATCAGCCAGAGATGGAGCAGTGAAGTGCAGCCACCAGGAGGAAGCAGAGTCTGCCTATGTAATGTGCAAATATCAGTCACCTGCTGTGTATTCCTATATACACTATATCACCAAAAGTATTGGGACGCCTGCCTTTACACACACATGAACTTTAATGGCATCCCAGTCTTAGTCCGGAGGGTTCAATATTGAGTTGGCCCTTTGCAGCTATAACAGCTTCACCTCTTCTGGGAAGGCCGTCCACAAGATTTAGGAGGGTGTCTATGGGAATGTTTGACCGTTCTTCCAGAAGAGCATTTGTGAGGTCAGGCACTGATGTTGGATGAGAAGGCCTGGCTCACAGCCTCCGCTCTAATTCATCCCAAAGATGTTCTATGGGGGTTGAGGTCAGGACTCTGTGCAGGCCATTCAAGTTTTTCACCCCAAACTCGCTCATCCATGTCTTTAAGGACCTTGCTTTGTGCACTAGTCAAAATAATTTAGTGGGGGGGGAATTATGGTGTCGGGGGGGGGGGAGAGGGGGATTATGGTGTCGGGGGAGGGGAGATTATGGTGTGGGGTTGTATTTCAGGGGTTGGGGTTGGTCCCTTAGTTCCTGAAAAGGGAAGTCTTAAGGTGTCGGCATACCAAGACATTGTCACCCCCAACCAATCACTAAATCCGGCCATACATGGATAGAAAATCAGTTGTTCCCTCCATGTATGGAAGTCGGTCTCCTCATCGGAGGGATTCCCCTGTCCACATGGAGTCTGCAGACGGGGGGAATCGATTAATTTTCATGTATGTCACCAGCAAGGTAACAATTCACTACCTTATCTGTCATCTGGACCCGGATTCCCCAAACAATCCAGTGTGAGGGGCCACATTGTATAGTATACAAAAATAAAATCAGTTTTTATAGTCCCCCTTACATCAGAATCCACATCAGAGTCCCCCCCTAACATCAGAGTCCCTATCAGCATCTCTATCCACAGGGTCCCCAACACAGTAACCCTTACCAGGGTCGCCAACACAGCGCTCCCTTACATCAGAGTCCCCTCTTACATCAGGGGGGCCCCCATCAGAGTTCCTCCATAAATCAGAGTCCCCATCAGTATCTCCCCCTTACTTTAGAGTCCCCATCGGAGTTCCCCCTTACATTAGGGTCCCTATCACTGTCCCCCCTTACATCAGGGTCCTCATCAGAGTCCTCCATTAAATCAGGGTCCCTATAACAGTACCCCCCTTACCTCAGAGTCCCCCCTTAGATTGGGGTCAGAGCAGATCTGTACAGAGGAGGTTGTTAGCGCCCCCTAGCAGCCAATGACAGCGATGATGAGAAATCAGCAACTTGTGCTGATTATTATTATTATTATTATATTATTATTATTACTCTGATAGATAAATAATAATAATTATAATAATGACTCAGCAGAGTTTTGATAAATGTTGGAATATTTTCCATTCTATGGAGGAGAATCGCAGAGTCACGTCTGGCCCCGTGTTGTGCGGATTCAACTCGGATCAGCCATGAATTGATCCCCCCCCCCCACCCCCACCCTAAAAACTTCTAGAAGATAATCAGGGCTGTGAGGTCCCCATTGTGCTTTGTGAAAGGCGACCCAAATATATGAAATGAGGGAATTGTGAGAGATTAGGGGGTCCGCGCTCTGCGTTCCCGATGGATTATCCCACATGTGAGACGACTGATCCCTAATTCTACCATGTATCCCTCCTCTGTGATCGTGTGTGCCGAGAGTCACAGCTATGCACCCATAGGAGGAACAAATACTATATTAATAGTAAATAATAATAATAATAATAAAAATGAATAAATAAAAGTAATTAATGAAAAAAAAGTAAACATCATAACAGTATTTAACCACTTGAGATCCGCGCTATAGCCAAATGACGGCTACAGCGCGGATCTCTTTTTCCGGGACTACGTCTATTGACGTCATCCCGTGCATGAGCGGCCTGCGCGCCCCCTGAGGGGCACGCGCTGTGCGCTCTGTGATCGGCGGGTCTACGAGACTCGCCTGATCACCGATCTGTGCAAGGGGTCGATCCCGACCCCTTATCACGTGATCAGCTGTCAGCCAATGACAGCTGATCATGTGATATAACGGAGCCGGTAAACCGGCGGCCGTGATCGGGACATCAGTTCCGATCACACGGCCAGCCCTGCTAGTGCCCACCTGCCCCCTGCCAGTGCCCACCTGCCCCCTGCAGTGCCACATGTTTAAAAAGTAAGTGCCCCCCATCAGTGCCACCCAGCAGTGCCCACAGTGCCACCCAGCAGTGCCACCCAGCAGTGCCCACAATCTGCCTCAAAAGTGCTGCACCCCAGTGCCACTTATCCGTGCCCATCAGTGTCATCTACCAGTGCCCAGCAGTGCCGCCCATCAGTGCCCAGCAGTGCCACCTATCAGAGCCACCTATCAGTGCCACCTATCAGTGGTACCTATCAGTACCCATCTGTGCCACCCATCCGTGCCCATCTTTGCCCATCAGTGCCGCCTTATCTGTGCCTATTAGTGCCGCCTTAACTATGCCTATCAGTGCCCACCAGTGCAGCCCATCAGTGCCCACCAATGCAGCCCATCAGTGCCCACCAATGCAGCCCATCAGTGCCGCCTCATCAGCGCACTTCAATGAAGGAGAAAAATGACCTGTTTGCAAAATTTTATAACAAACTATTAAACATGATTTTTTTATTTTTTTTGCATCTTTTTTTGTTTGTTTAGCAAAAAATAAATCTCCCAGCTGTAACTAAATACCACCAAAAGAAAGCTCTATTTGTGGGAAAAAAATGATAAAAATTTCATTTGGGTACAGTGTTGTATGACCGCGTACTTGTCATTCAAAGTGCGACAGCGCTGAAAGCTGAAAATTGGTCTGGGACTGAGGGGGGTTTAAGTGCCCAGTAAGCAAGTGGTTAAAAACATTAAATAAATAAATGATAATAAGACATAAAAAATAAACAAAAATACTGTATACATAATATACATAATACAGTATCTCAAAAAAGTAAGTACACCCCTCAGTGACATTTCTTCTCTCTTTTCATGTGACAACACTGAAGAAATGACACTTGTCTACAATGTAAAGTAGTGAGTGTACAGCTTGTATAACAGTGTCAATTTCCTGTCCCCTCAAAATAACTCAACACACAGCCATTAATGTCTAAACCGCTGGCAACAAAAGTCAGTACACCCCCTAAGTGAAAATCTCCAAATTGGGCCCCAATCAGCCATTTTCCCTCCCTGGTGTCATGTGACTCGTTAGTGTTACAAGGTCTCAGGCGTGAATGGGGAGCAGGTGTGTTAAATTTGGTGTTATCGCTCTCACTCTCTCAGTCTCCAACATGGCACCTCATGGCAAAGAACTCTCTGAGGATATGAAAAATAGAATTGTTGCTCTACATAAAGATGGCCTAGGCTATAAGAAGATTGCCAAGACCCTGAGACTGAGCTGCAGCATGGTGGCCAAGACCATACAGCCGGATAACAGGACAGGTTCCCCTCAGAACAGGCCTCGCCATGGTCCACCAAAGAAGTTGAGGTCACGTGATCAGCGTCATATCCAGAGGTTGTCTTTGGGAAATAGACGTATGAGTGCTGCCAGCATTGCTGCAGAGGTTGTAGGGGTGGGGGGGTCAGCCTGTCAGTGCTCAGACCATACGCCGCACGCACACTGCATCAAATTGGTCTGCATGGCTGTCGTCCCAGAAGGAAGCCTCTTCTAAAGATGATGCACAAGAAAGACCACAAACAGTTTGCTGAAGACAAGCAGACTAAGGAGATGGATTACTGGAACCATGTCCTGTGGTCTGATGAGACCAAGATAAACGTATTTGGTGTCAGATGGTGACAAGCGTGTGTGGGGGCAACCAGGTGAGGAGGACAAAGACAAGTGTGTCTTGTCTACAACCAAAGTCATGGTCTGGATAAAGGAAGGTCCGTAGACGTGGTGTATCTGGATAAAGGGAGGCCCGTAGACGTGGTGTATCTAGATAAAGGAAGGCCCGTAGACGTGGTGTATCTGGATAAAGGAAGGCCCGTAGACGTGGTGTATCTAGATAAAGGAAGCCCCGTAGATGTGGTGTATCTGGATAAAGGAAGGCCCGTAGACGTGGTGTATCTGGATAAAGGAAGGCCCGTAGACGTGGTGTATCTGGATAAAGGAAGGCCCATAGACGTGGTGTATCTAGATAAAGGAAGGCCCGTAGACGTGGTGTATCTAGATAAAGGAAGCCCCGTAGACGTGGTGTATCTGGATAAAGGAAGGCCCGTAGACGTGGTGTATCTAGATAAAGGAAGGCCTGTAGACGTGGTGTATCTAGATAAAGGAAGGCCTGTAGATGTGGTGTATCTAGATAAATGAAGGCCCGTAGACGTGGTGTATCTAGATAAAGGAAGGCCTGTAGACGTGGTGTATCTGGATAAAGGAAGGCCAGTAGACGTGGTGTATCTGGATAATGGAAGGCCCGTAGACGTGGTGTATCTGGATAAAGGAAGGTCCGTAGACGTGGTGTATCTAGATAAAGGAAGGCCCGTAGATGTGGTGTATCTGGATAAAGGAAGGCCCGTAGACGGGGTGTATCTGGATTTTGCAAAAGCATTTGACACAGTTCCCCATAAAAGTTTACTGTATAAAATAAGGTGGGTTGGCATGGACCATAGGGTGAGTACATGGATTGAAAACTGGCTACAAGGGAGAGTTCAGAGGGTGGTGATAAATGGGGAGTACTCGGAATGGTCGGGGGTGGGTAGTGGGGTCCCCCAGGGTTCTGTGCTGGGACCAATCCTATTTAATTTGTACATAAATGACCTGGAGGATGGGTATGGGGGAAACAGATCAATCTCTGTATTTGCGGAGGATACGAAGCTAAGCAGGACAATAACTTCTCCGCAGGATGTGGAAACCTTGCAAGAGGATCTGACCAAATGAATGGGGGGAGGGGCAACTACATGGGAAATGAGGTTCAATGTAGAAAAATGTAAAATAATGTATTTGGGTGGTAAAAATCTGAATGCAATCTATAGACTGGGGGGAGAACCTCTGGGGGGATGTAGGATGGAGAAGGACCTGGGGGTCCTAGTAGATGATGGGCTCAGCAATGCCAAGCTGCTGCTAACAAAGCAAACAGAATATTGGCATTAAAAAGGGATCAACTCCAGAGATAAAATGATAATTCTCCCCTCTACAAGACTCTGGTCCAGCCGCACCTGGAGTATACTGTCCAGTTCTGGGCACCAGTCCTTAGGAAGGATGTACTGGAAATGACCCCACAATATATAAATGCCGGACTGGTGACCCCACAATAGGGAGAAAACTTTTTCATGGAAGGGAGTATAACAAGACTCGTGGCCACTCATTAAAATGAGAAGAAAAGAAGTTTAACCTTAAACTATGTAGATGGATCTTTACTGGATTCATAATCCGTACCAAACTCCTAGTTTTAGTTTTTAGTTTATGAATTTATTATGTACTTTTGCTGGTTTATTTGTTATATCTGCTCAGTGATGTGGGTTTCTAACTTTTTTTTTCTATTCTAAAATAGGCTTATTCCCTTTTTTGTTATTATGTATTATGTATATTTTGGTTATAATAAAAAAAAATATATATATATATCTTTTGAACAAAGAATTGTACTAAAAGAATATAAAATGTAGCCGTTTACTGGCTGGAAATCAGAAATATCAACTGCCATGTACAACATTTTATATGCAACCTACTTGGTACAAAAAGAAATAAAATAAAATATAACAATATAATAATAAAACATACAGTGCCTTGCGAAAGTATTCGGCCCCCTTGAACTTTTCAACCTTTTGCCACATTTCAGGCTTCAAACATAAAGATATAAAATGTTTATTTTTGTGAAGAATCACCAACAAGTGGGACACAATTGTGAAGTGGAACGAAATCTATTGGATTTTTGAAACTTTTTTAACTAATAAAAAAAGGAAAAGTGGGGCGTGCAAAATGATTCGGCCCCCTTGCGTTAATACTTTGTAGAGCCGCCTTTTGCTGCGATTACAGCTGCAAGTCGCTTGGGGTGTCTCTATCAGTTTTGCACATCGAGAGACTGAAATTCTTGCCCATTCTTCTTTGCAAAACAGCTGGAGCTCAGTGAGGTTGGATGGAGAGCGTTTGTGAACAGCAGTTTTCAGCTATAGACAAAAGGTATATATAGAAAGGCTAGTGGTCATGTACATCCGAAACTTAAAAAGGTACCACATCCCAGTTTGGAAATTTAAAAAGAGAGGGGGGGAAGATAAATGAAGGGGACTGGAGGGTAACCAACCCCCGGGACTTTCTTAACGGTACCAAATGTATACAAACAATGAATAAAATCAATCAAGTTTTATTTCATGTACAAAAGATATTTCTCACATGAGACCAACAATTTTGTCCATATGAATATAAAATGACAAATACAAAAGCTGGTACAGAAGCCTATATAACTCCACAAATTACCACATTTTTGTATATGATTAAGCCTGCATTGTTTCTTTCCTACATGTTTTTCGCTCTTTTGAGCTTCCTCAGGACAATTGCAGCATACAGCAGTAGGTAGAGAACTGAAAATATACAAAATATGAGACATAAGAAATTCTGTGCATATATAAGACCCCAGGGGGACACATAAAATGTCCTCCCAACAGCCCAACACAACCAGTTAAATAAGTATGGTAATAGATCCATTTCGATCAATTTACTACCCAGAAAAGAATGAATCAATTACCTTTACAGTAATGAAAAAACAGGACATAGTTTGAATAGATTAAAAGTAATCCGTTACTTGGTTAATACAAACAGATGCTCACTTTTGTCAGTGGCATCCTACATTTGTTAAGTAGACAAATAGTGATAAACTTCTCCAATTGGGAGATTACAATTTCAGTTGCAGAAAAAAAAACAAAAAAAAAAAAAAACATCTTACCCCATATAGTTTGTGAATGTGTATGATTCAAAATCGTTATTGTAAATATTAAATATTGCTTAGGCGGGAAGATTTCTCCTCTTTTACCACCAGAGTAGGTGGAGCATGATGAAAACAGCGCTATGGATCCCCAACATTCTCCATGAGTCTGCAGAGGCACGAGAAGAAATTAAATACTATAACTGGGTGTCACGATCGTTCCACCATCCCGATCGTACATAGGAGACTTACCCGCAGGGTTCCTGTACAAGAGGATCGTCGGTGCCCTCGGACGCGGGTTGGCGCACACGAACGCACGCGAGTGCATGTAGTCCCTAACAGGCGCACGCGGGTGCGCGTTGATACGAGCGAGCGCACGCGGGTGCGCGATAATCCGATCGGGCGTACGCGGGTACGCGGGGTCACGAACGGGAGCACGGTCATCCGCGGGGGTACGCAAATGTACCGTGCGACCGTTCCTGGCGCCCAACAGGCTATTTAAGGGATCAGCTTCTGCTCCACGGTGCTGTCCTGTCTACAGCGTTCCTGTGACTTCTGCTACCAGTTCCTGTGTGTTCCTGATACTGTACCCGGCCTGTTCCTTGACCTTGTCTGTTTGCTGCCTGCCTCCGACCCTTTGCCTGATTGACCACGCTTCTGCCTTCTGCTCTGTACCTCTGCTGTCCGATAGTTGCCGACCCGGCTCGCCTCTGACCACGCCTGCCTGTCCTCCCGAGTTCCAGCACCTACTACCCCTGTGGTTCCTGCTTGACTACCTGTGCCAGCTGTTCCTGCAGTTCCTGTCCGGCTTCCAGCGCTAGTTGCACCTACCGTTCCAGTCAGCTACCTGTTCCGGCTGTGCCAGCCATCTGCTATCCGGCCTGGAACTTGTGTCCTCCGGACTCCTGAATCCCTGTCTCCACCTCCAGGGGCTCACGAGCCGGAGGCTTACGAGGCGCCGCTCCCTGCACGTTTGGGCTCTCCAACCAGGTACGTGACACTGGGCCATTTGAGTGTGACACTCATATGGCAATCAAAAGTCAGTAGTAAAAACATACCTGGACAAAGCCCAGAAATGGCTTACTTAGAACCAGTTTGATGTTGCCAATACCAATAAATTGAATGTATCGTCAGATGAAGATTAGCAAAACGCGAGGTACTAGTCTGTACAGATCTAAAAAAAAAAAAAAAAAAATAGAGAATAGAGGCCACCTTCTTATTAGTACTGCATATTTGCCTTAAAGGCATGGATTAAATAATTCTGGTTGGGGCCCGACGGAGAGCCTCTGAGTCCCATCCAGAACTACATCGTTCCTACCTGTTAGGAGATAAGAGGGTTCCACTTGAGAGGGTTTGAATATTCAACCATTGGGGAACAACCCCACACGTCTTCTCCCGTCGCTTGCCTCATCGGCACTGATGGGGCCCGGCTTCTTAACTCGTGCCTCCAGCCCGGCGGCGTCTGACGTCACCGCCGGGCTGCGGGCACACCTGTAGCGAGGGCCTCGTGACTGCGCGTACATATCGTACTGCGCATGTGCGGAGGACGTGGACCACGTCCGTGCCGCGCACCGGCCATTTTGGTATCTGGCCAAAGTCAAGGAATTTGCCAGCAATTGTCTAATCCTGTATCCGCATTTTATATTGAGCATAACGCTCAATAAAAGCAGGCGACCATGATAGAGCTGGGCATTGTGCCCTGGTCTTCTTCCCGGATAGGACAAAAACAAGTTGCAAATATATACGGGGATGGGAGTGGCCCAATACAGTCGCCAATCCCCAACTGATCCCCGGTTTTTAAAGATGGCCAAAAAAAACATAATTATTTGCAGCTAATGGGCAATTAAAGACCTCGCATTAAAGAAACGGGGCGGGTTGACCAACCCCATAACTGGTTTAAATGGGTTAAAGGTCAAACCCGCCCCGGGGTGCCCGTACAGACTCTTAAAGTGGAGAACATGCAGAGGATCCCACATAAATGTGTAATATTCACCATAGTCCACTAAATATGAAATATGAACCATAAGGTACTCAAAATTCATGAAATATATTTTCATATCCCAGGGGCAAAAAAAAAAAAAAGCAGTTTTCAGCTCTTTCCACAGATTCTCGATTGGATTCAGGTCTGGACTTTGACTTGGCCATTCTAACACCTGGATATGTTTATTTGTAAACCATTCCTTTGTAGATTTTGCTGTATGTTTGGGATCATTGTCTTGTTGGAAGATAAATCTCCGTCCCAGTTTCAGGTCTTTTGCAGACTCCAACAGGTTTTCATCCAGAATGGTCCTGTATTTGGCTGCATCCATCTTCCCCTCAATTTTAACCATCTTCCCTGTCCCTGCTGAAGAAAAGCAGGCCCAAACCATGATGCTGCCACCACCATGTGTGACAGTGGGGATGGTGTGTTGAGGGTGATGAGCTGTGTTGCTTTTACGCCAAACATATCGTTTTGCATTGTGGGCAAAAAGTTGGATTTTGGTTTCATCTGACCAGAGCACCTTCTTCCACATGTTTGGTGTGTCTCCCAGGTGGCTTGTGGCAAACTTTAGACGAGACTTTTTATGGATATCTTTGAGAAATGGCTTTCTTCTTGCCACTCTTCCATAAAGGGCAGATTTGTGCAGTGTACGACTGATTGCTGTCCTATGGACAGACTCTCCCACCTCAGCTGTAGTCCTCTGCAGTTCATCCAGAGTGATCATGGGCCTCTTGGCTGCATCTCTGATCAGTCTTCTCCTTGTCTGAGCTGAAAGTTTAGAGGGACGGCCAGGTCTTGGTAGATTTGCAGTGGTCTGATACTCCTTCCATTTCAAAATGATCGCTTGCACAGTGCTCCTTGGGATGTTTAAAGCTTGGGAAATCTTTTTGTATCCAAATCCGGCTTTAAACTTCTCCACAACAGTATTACGGACCTGCCTGGTGTGTTCCTTGGTCTTCATGATGCTCTCTGCGCTTTCAACAGAACCCTGAGACTATCACAGAGCAGGTGCATTTATACAGAGACTTGATTACACACAGGTGGATTCTATTTATCACCATCAGTCATTTAGGACAACATTGGATCATTCAGAGATCCTCGCTGAACTTCTGGAGTGAGTTTGCTGCACTGAAAGTAAAGGGGGCCGAATAATTTTGCACGCACCACTTTTCAGTTTTTTATTTGCTAAAAAAGTTTAAAATATCCAATAGATTTCGTTCCACTTCACAATTGTGTCCCACTTGTTGGTGATTCTTCACAAAAAATTAAAGTTTTATCTCTTTATGTTTGAAGCCTGAAATGTGGCAAAAGGTTGAAAAGTTCAAGGGGGCCGAATACTTTCGCAAGGCAATTATATATATATATATATATATATATATATATATATATATATATATATATGCAGTATTGATTCCTTTAGCAGGCTATAAATAAATGTAAATAAATGAGCTCGCCGTTGGGCGTTTCTTCTCTGAATTGTGCGATTTTTGTCACGCCGGTCCCGCGTCGGTCTGTCAATGTGGCGGCTCTCTCAGGAAAGGCGGGAAGGTGAGATAAGAAGGCGACACGCTGGAATATGGAAGTGAGGTCATAGAAGGTCACAATGGTTATTTATATCGGCGAGGAATCGGCGTCTGTCATTGTCCAGAGATTGATTCCCGGGATGGCGCTCCTTCCTGAAGACGGCGTGACCGGCCGCTGATATCATCTCGATCACCTCCCCTGTTACACAGAAGAAACGATCGCTAACAATACAGGAAATCCTCGTGTACTTCACATCGTACAATCCTTCCTGCAGGTGGAAGGAACGCACGCGTCATCCCCCGAGAGCCCGCAGGGGGCGCTTCTATCAATAAATATTCCTTTTATATAAAAACAAAACAAAAATAAAAGTGAAGTGATGACGCAGAGAGGAGGAGAGCGAAACCAATCAGAGCGCGACTGGCCGGGACCCCCATTGGGGTGTCTCTAATGTAGCAGTAGAATCACATGTGGTTACATGTATCCATTCACCCCCCCCCCCCTGCAAGGGTAAATTCTCATTCCACCCCCCCTCCTCCACACTATAAGGGTAAATTCTCATTCTACCCCCCTCCTCCACACTACAAGGGTAAATTCTCATTCCACCCCCCTCCTCCACACTACAAGGGTAAATTCTCATTCTACCCCCCTCCTCCACACTACAATGGTAAATTCTCATTCTACCCCCCCTTGGGGCTATACAGCTGTAGTCCACCCCCCAGAGTTCTAGGGACAGGTGCAATGTCCAGCCCAGGGAGGAATGCACTGCAGCTGGACAGCCCTGTGTGCAAAGGGCCTGACTCTGAGGGGTGAGGAATAAAGTGCCCCCTTCTCCAGCCGGCTCCCTCCATCTGCTCCCCTGAACCAGAGTTCAATGCTTATTACCTCGGGGGGGGGGGGGGAGGGGGAGGGGATCAGGTGTACTCCTTACCCCTCTCCAGCCAGCAGGGTCCTGCATTGTACCTGGTGATGTCATTGTGTGCCTGGAGTCCAGAGCACCGAGAAGAGACTTTAGGAGAACACACAGAGGGAGGGAGCCGGCACACAGAGGGAGGGAGCCGGAACACAGAGAGAAATCAGGCACACAGAGGGAGGGAGCTGGGACACAGAGGGAGGGAGCTGGGACACAGAGGGAGGGAGCTGGGACACAGAGGGAGAGAGCCGGGACACAGAGGGAGGGAGCCGGGACACAGAGGGAGGGAGCCGGGACACAGAGGGAGGGAGTCGGGACACAGAGGGAGGGAGCCAGGACACAGAGGGAGGGAGCCGGGACACAGAGGGAGGGAGCCGGAACACAGAGAGAAATCCGGCACACAGAGGGAGGGAGCTGCGACACAGAGGGAGAGAGCCGGGACACAGAGGGAGGGAGCCGGGACACAGAGGGAGGGAGCCGGGACACAGAGGGAGGGAGCCGGAACACAGAGAGAAATCCGGCACACAGAGGGAGGGAGCTGGGACACAGAGGGAGAGAGCCGGGACACAGAGGGAGGGAGCCGGGACACAGAGGGAGGGAGCCGGGACACAGAGGGAGGGAGCCGGGACACAGAGGGAGGGAGCCGGGACACAGAGGGAGGGAGCCGGGACACAGAGGGAGGGAGCCGGCACACAGAGGGAGGGAGCCGGCACACAGAGGGAGGGAGCCGGCACACAGAGGGAGGGAGCCGGCACACAGAGGGAGGGAGCCGGCACACAGAGGGAGGGAGCCGGTGTCCAAAAACGTCCGCCTATCGAATAGTGTCCGCTGTGTACTGCGCAGGCGCAGCGCTTTCACGGTGTGGAGCAGAAGATGAATGGCGCACTGAGTCGAGGTGCAAGCCCCACCATCCAAGTGGACATAGGGCTGTACATATTAGAGGGCCCCTCGCTTTGCTCGCCACGCTTCATTCCGCTCTTTTTATTCTAAGGCCGCGTACACACGGGCGGACTGTTCGCCCAACCTTGTCCGCTGAGCAGTGTTTGGGCGGACAGTCCGCTCGTGTGTGGGCTTTCAGCGGACAGTTTCAGCGGACAGTTGGACGGACAAAGTCTTTCGGAAATTCCGAAAAACTGTCCGCTGAAACTGTGTTTGAGCGAACAGTCCGCCCGTGTGTGGGCCTGTCCGCTGTACTTTCGAAATGAGCGGACTGTTCCCGCTCGGAAAGTCCGCCCATTTCGAGCGCGTGTACAGGTAGGCGGGGCCCGCGAAGGAGACGTCGCGGGCTCCGCCGCCTGGAATGGGCTTAAAGGGGAACCCCAACGCCGAAAAAAAATCGGCGTGGGGGTTCCCCCCAAGTCCACACCAGACCCTTGTCCGAGCACGCTACCCGGCCGGCCAGGAAAGGGGGGCGAGCGAGCGCGCCCCCTCCTGAGCCGTACCAGGCCGCGTGCCCTCAACATGGGGGGTGCCTTGGGGAAGGGGGGGCCGCGCGGCCCCCCCACCCCAAAGCACCTTGTCCCCATGTTGATGAGGACAAGGGCCTCTTCCCGACAACCCTGGCCGTTGGTTGTCGGGGTCTGCGGGTGGGGGGCTTATCGGAATCCGGGAGCCCCCTTTAAGAAGGGGGCCCCCGGATACCGGCCCCCCACCCTATGTGAATGAGTATGGGGTACAATGTACCCCTACCCATTCACCTGTGAAATAAAGTACAAAAAAAAACACAACACAGGGGAAAAAGTATTTTATTGCACAGCTCCGGGGGTCTTCCGTCTTCGGGGGTCTTCTCGCCGGACTCCTCCGCTATGTGTGTGTAGCTCTTTTACTAGCGGAGGAGTCCGGCTTTCTTCCTCCCCGCCGCCGGCCTCTTCTCCCGACTTCGGGGGTCTTGTCCCCCTCTTCGGTTCTTCTGCCGGGCCCCCGCGCCTGGTCCGGTGGCCCGGTCTTCTGTCGCCGTCTTCCGTTCTTCTGTCGCCGCCTTCGGTTCTTCTGCCGGGCCACCGCGCCTTCTTGTAGCTCTTTTACAGGCGGTGGCCCGGTCTTCTGTCGCCGTCGCCGCCTTCCGTTCTTGTTCTTCTTCTTGTTCTTCTTGTTCTTCTCCTGGAGATGTTGACTCGACGATCTCTCCGGCCGGAATGCCAGGGACACGCTCCGCTGCCACTTATATAGTGACAATGGGGCGGTGTCACATGGTATATGTCACATGGGTTGGTCACATGGGTTGATGTCACATGGGGACTATGACATCGTAAGGGGGCGGGGTCACCATGTGACCAACCCATGTGACATATACCATGTGACACCGCCCCATTGTCACTATATAAGTGACCGCACAGCGCGGCTCTGGCATTCCGGCCGGAGAGATCGTCGAGTCAACATCTCCAGGAGAAGAAGAAGAAGAACAAGAAGAAGAACAAGAACGGTAGGCGGCGGCGGCGGCGGCGACGACAGCGGCGACAGAAGACCGGGCCACCGCCTGTAAAAGAGCTACAAGAAGGCGCGGTGGCCCGGCAGAAGAACCGAAGGCGGCGACAGAAGAACGGAAGACGGCGACAGAAGACCGGGCCACCGGACCAGGCGCGGTGGCCCGGCAGAAGAACCGAAGAGGGGGACAAGACCCCCGAAGTCGGGAGAAGAGGCCGGCGGCGGGGAGGAAGAAAGCCGGACTCCTCCGCTAGTAAAAGAGCTACACACACATAGCGGAGGAGTCCGGCGAGAAGACCCCCGAAGACGGAAGACCCCCGGAGCTGTGCAATAAAATACTTTTTCCCCTGTGTTGTGTTTTTTTTTGTACTTTATTTCACAGGTGAATGGGTAGGGGTACATTGTACCCCATACTCATTCACATAGGGTGGGGGGCCGGTATCCGGGGGCCCCCTTCTTAAAGGGGGCTCCCGGATTCCGATAAGCCCCCCGCCCGCAGACCCCGACAACCAACGGCCAGGGTTGTCGGGAAGAGGCCCTTGTCCTCATCAACATGGGGACAAGGTGCTTTGGGGTGGGGGGGCCGCGCGGCCCCCCCTTCCCCAAGGCACCCCCCATGTTGAGGGCACGCGGCCTGGTACGGCTCAGGAGGGGGCGGGCTCGCTCGCCCCCCTTTCCTGGCCGGCCGGGTAGCGTGCTCGGACAAGGGTCTGGTGTGGACTTGGGGGGAACCCCCACGCCGATTTTTTTTCGGCGTTGGGGTTCCCCTTTAAGCCCATTCCAGGCGGCGGAGCCCGCGACGTCTCCTTCGCGGGCCCCGCCTACCTGTACACGCGCTCGAAATGGGCGGATTTGCCTCATCCTTACGTGGGCGAGTCCGTTCATTTCAAAAGTTGAGCGAACTGTTTGCCCAACCTTGTTCGTCAAACAGTCCGCTCGTGTGTGGGCAAGTCCGCTCATGCAAATTTTGAGCGGACTGTTTGCCCAAACTGTTTGACGAACAAGGTTGGGCAAACAGTCCGCGCGTGTGTACGCGGCCTTACTCTATGTCCACTTGGATGGTGGGGCTTCAACCTTCAACCTGGACTCAGTGCGCAGGCGCCGTTCATCTTCTTCTATTTTCGGAATCCGCTTGTCGTGTATCCGACAGGGGACGCTATTTGACAGGACACTGGCTATAGACTTCCTGACCTTTATGGAGGGGGGGGGGGATAAAGAAATATACAGGGGGGGGAATAAAGAAATATACAGGGGGACAATAAAGAAATACATGGGGGGGGGGGGGGTAAAGAAATATACAGGGGGGGAATAAAGAAATATACAGGAGGGGATGAAGAAATATACGGGGGGGGGATAGGGTGGGTTCCCTGATCGGGGTGATTCCCCTGGAGAGTCCCGGGAGAGATGTCCCCATGGAGGAGGTGACTGCAGATATCCCACCTCAGTGAGTATTAATGCCCCCGGGTGGAAGGAGATGGCTGCTGCATGATGCTTTCACATGTGACTACTGCGGCCGCCCCCTGAATGTGATTGGCAATAGACTGTCATGTGACCCCGGAATGTGTCTCTATGTGATATGGCGGCACCATCCTCCAAGTCCCATCAGTAAAGTGCAGGAATTCTGTATTGTGTGGACATTCCTTCCTCCATCATCCGGGAACGTTGGGAGGAGACCTCTGGCATGGAGAGGACACAACATGGCGGAGGGTTAAAGCCTCGAGCCGGAAGGTCGCTGTTCTAGCAGAAGAGGAAGCAGGACCAGGACTTTGGCTCTTGACATCCAATTCAAGCCAATCACAATCCCCCCATACACGTTTTAGTGACCAACCATTAAATACGATTTTTTTTGTAGGGACAATCAAAATGCCGGAATGATTTGGGAACTGACGGATCGCATTGGAGCGCGGGGAACCTTCATTTTATACTTTCATGTCAGTTTATTGGCTGTTCTATAGCTGGCTGCACACATTACAATCTGATTGTACAATCTCCTTTTGGAGTCATGTAGATGGCCACTAGAGGGCGCACAGTATGCATGGAGTGTATGGAGCCAGAGGTGCAGCGTAGCCCCCATCACTGCGTAATATATATATTTATATATATATATATATATATATATATTACATATACACACACACACACACTGATATACCACTCTGAATGCAAGCGCATGCGTAAACTCACACAAGGGGGAAGGGGGAGATCCATCCAGGATTGGTGGTCTGTGTACATGCGGAGGTCTATTCATGCTCCAGCGTACAGCCTCCTATTGTAGCGTACAGCCTCCTACTGCAGCGTACAGCCTCCTGTTGCAGCGTACAGCCTCCTGTTGCAGCGTACAGCCTCCTACTGCAACGTACAGCCTCCTGTTGCAGCATACAGCCTCCTACTGCAGCGTACAGCCTCCTACTGCAACGTACAGCCTCCTACTGCAACGTACAGCCTCCTACTGCAACGTACAGCCTCCTGTTGCAGCATACAGCCTCCTACTGCAGCGTACAGCCTCCTACTGCAACGTACAGCCTCCTGTTGCAGCATACAGCCTCCTACTGCAGCGTACAGCCTCCTACTGCAACGTACAGCCTCCTACTGCAGCCTCCTACTGCAGTGTACAGCCTCCTACTGCAGCGTACAGCCTCCTGTTGCAGCGTACAGCCTCCCGTTGCAGCGTACAGCCTCCCGTTGCAGCGTACAGCCTCCTGTTGCAGCGTACAGCCTCCTGTTGCAGCGTACAGCCTCCTGTTACAGTGTAGAGTCTCCTATTGCAACATACAGCCTCCTACTGAACCGTACAGCCTCCTGTTACAGCGTACAACCTCCTATTGCAGCGTACAGCCTCCTATTGCAGCGTACAGCCTTCTATTGCAGCGTACAGTCTCCTATTGCAGCGTACAGCCTCCTATTGCAGAGTACAGCCTCCTATTGCAGAGTACAGCCTCCTATTGCAGCGTACAGCCTCCTATTGCAGCGTACAGCCTCCTATTGCAGCGTACAGACTCCTATTGCAGCGTACAGCCTCCTATTGCAGAGTACAGCCTCCTATTGCAGCGTACAGCCTCCTATTGCAGCGTACAGCCTCCTATTGCAGAGTACAGCCTCCTATTGCAGAGTACAGCCTCCTATTGCAGAGTACAGCCTCCTATTGCAGCCTACAGCCTCCTATTGCAGCCTACAGCCTCCTATTGCAGCGTACAGCCTCCTATTGCAGCGTACAGCCTCCTATTGCAGCGTACAGCCTCCTATTGCAACGTACAGCCTCCTACTGCAGCCTCCTACTGCAGTGTACAGCCTCCTACTGCAGCGTACAGCCTCCTGTTGCAGCGTACAGCCTCCTGTTGCAGCGTACAGCCTCCTGTTGCAGCGTACAACCTCCTGTTACAGTGTAGAGTCTCCTATTGCAACATACAGCCTCCTACTGAACCGTACAGCCTCCTGTTACAGCGTACAACCTCCTATTGCAGCGTACAGCCTTCTATTGCAGCGTACAGCCTCCTATTGCAGCGTACAGCCTCCTATTGCAGAGTACAGCCTCCTGTTGCAGAGTACAGCCTCCTGTTGCAGCGTACAGCCTCCTGTTGCAGAGTACAGCCTCCTGTTGCAGAGTACAGCCTCCTGTTGCAGAGTACAGCCTCCTGTTGCAGAGTACAGCCTCCTATTGCAGCGTACAGCCTCCTATTGCAGCGTACAGCCTCCTATTGCAGCGTACAGCCTCCTATTGCAGCGTACAGCCTCCTATTGCAGCCTACAGCCTCCTATTGCAGAGTACAGCCTCCTATTGCAGAGTACAGCCTCCTATTGCAGAGTACAGCCTCCTATTGCAGCCTACAGTCTCCTATTGCAGCGTACAGCCTCCTATTGCAGCGTACAGCCTCCTATTGCAGCGTACAGCCTCCTATTGCAGCGTACAGCCTCCTATTGCAGCCTACAGCCTCCTATTGCAGCCTACAGCCTCCTATTGCAGAGTACAGCCTCCTATTGCAGAGTACAGCCTCCTATTGCAGAGTACAGCCTCCTATTGCAGCCTACAGTCTCCTATTGCAGCCTACAGTCTCCTATTGCAGCGTACAGCCTCCTATTGCAGCGTACAGCCTCCTATTGCAGAGTACAGCCTCCTATTGCAGCGTACAGCCTCCTATTGCAGCGTACAGCCTCCTATTGCAGTGTGCGTCAGGAAACAGGCTGTGGAGCCGCAATGCTTCACTTCCCGTTCCCCTTAGTAAAGATGGTGGCACCTGAACCCGGAGCTGATGGACGAACCGGCTCGGGGTACTGACATGGCAGGATCCCTGGACAGATAAGTCTCCTTATATTAAGAGTCAGAAACTACACAGGATTCGTATCTGATGACTTTTCTTCTTCTTTTTTTTCTCAGGCAGAACTCCGCTTTAAGGATTTAGAGAAGACAAAATCCCTCCTGAGATATGCGAACCTGGAGGCCAACTCCAAGAAACGTCTGACCTCTGTGATCACCAACAAGGGTTTCTCCAACTACTAAGTCATGTTTCACTTGGGGATCATATAAAATACACCTATGATAAGAATTATAGACCCTTCATTTCTATGTAAGGGGGCAAAATTTACACAATCCGCAGGGAAGACGATCGTTATTTCCCCCCTCTATATTATAATTTATGTTGGAGTTTTTATCGCTCTCTCTGATTGGATAGCTCCGTGTGTCCGATTATTCGGGGTCTTTTGTCTCGCCGGACGCAGATAAGTGGGAGGCGGCCTCCCGGGGTCGGAGGTTACACATTGTAGGTGAATGCTGGAATGTCAATCACTCCGGAATTGGGTGACATTGTGTGTGGCAGAAGGACATTCACACCGGGAACGATCGCTGGCTCCTCCTCTGGGGGGGTCATTGTTTGTGTACAATCATCCCAAGGGGCCCCTAGGTGTCCCTAATCAGGCCGATATAATAGAGAAACATTTATTAATTATCACATCATTATATGTATTAGTTTTATTAATACACACGGCATTAACCCCTTCATGCCTAAACCTTTTTCTGACACTTGCTTTGTTTTGGCAAGAAAATTACTTAGAACCACCAAACATTATATAATATTGCAACCATCACCATTTTATTCTCTAGGGTCATTCAAACGCAATTGTTTTGGAAAAAATTCACTTTCTTGAATTAAAATAAATAAATAAATAAAAAACACTGAAAAGTAAAGCTACCCCAATTTTTTTGTATAATGTAAAAGATGATATTACCAAGTAGCAGAGCAGTCTTCTCACCAGCCGGGGATGGTGAAGACGTGGGAAAGCTTCAGCCAGTGCCAAGCCAGGGACCCAGCAGGTTAGCGGGGATGACTCTTGAGGAGTAGACAGCGGGTTAGCGGGGGTGACTCTTGCGGAGTAGACAGCGGGTTAGCGGGGGTGACTCTTGAGGAGTAGACAGCGGGTTAGCGGGGGTGACTCTTGAGGAGTAGACAGCGGGTTAACAGGGGGTGACCCTTGAGGAGTAGACAGCGGGTTAGCGGGGGTGACTCTTGAGGAGTAGACAGCGGGTTAGCGGGGTGACTCTTGAGGAGTAGACAGCGGGTTAGCGGGGGTGACTCTTGAGGTGTAGACAGCGGGTTAGCGGGGGTGACCCTTGAGGAGTAGACAGCGGGTTAACGGGGGGTGACCCTTGAGGAGTAGACAGCGGGTTAGCGGGGGTGACTCTTGAGGAGTAGACAGCGGGTTAGCGGGGGTGACCCTTGAGGTGTAGACAGTGGGTTAACGGGGGGTGACCCTTGAGGAGTAGACAGCGGGTTAGCGGGGGTGACCCTTGAGGAGTAGACAGCAGGTTAGCGGGGGGGAATCTTGAGGTGTAGACAGTGGGTTAGCGGGGGTGACCCTTGAGGTGTAGACAGCGGGTTAACGGGGGTGACCCTTGAGGAGTAGACAGCGGGTTAGCAGGGGTGACTCTTGAGGAGTAGACAGCGGGTTAGCGGGGGGAATCTTGAGGTGTAGACAGCGGGTTAGCGGGGGTGACTCTTGAGCAGTAGACAGCGGGATAGCGAGGGTGACTCTTGAGGAGTAGACAGTGGGTTAGCAGGGGTGACCCTTGAGGAGTAGACAGCGGGTTAGCGGGGGTGACCCTTGAGGAGTAGACAGCGGGTTAGCGGGGGTGACCCTTGAGGAGTAGACAGCGGGTTAGCGGGGGTGACCCTTGAGGAGTAGACAGCGGGTTAGCGGGGGTGACCCTTGAGGAGTAGACAGCGGGTTAGCGGGGGTGACCCTTGAGGAGTAGACAGCGGGTTAGCGGGGGTGACCCTTGAGGAGTAGACAGCGGGTTAGCGGGGGTGACCCTTGAGGAGTAGACAGTGGGTTAGCAGGGGTTAGCAGAACTTTTTTCGGGGCGGCATCATTTTAGGGTCACCCATGCTCTGACCCTTTTCAACAATGTCATTATCACATTATCACGGTCACTGCATACATGGCCCAAGATACTATAGGAGACTGCATACATGTGGGGGGTGAAAGAGAGAAAGGGAGTGACACAAAGAGACAGAGGGGGGTGACAGAGAGAGGGACCTAGCCCTGTCTGAGGTTCCTCAAGTGCCCCTATGCCCCAGTGGTGTGTGTAATGCTCAGTACGGTACCTTGCATGCCAGTAGGATGTCCATGATGGCCAGCATCTGGCAAGACCCGTTTCCATTCTGGGTGAGGACAGGAGGTGCTCCGTTCCTTCCAGCGGATCTATGATGTGACATGGAGCAGGCCTTGGCTGCTTGCATTTCCAGCCTGTCCTTGTTCTCTGAACCCCCAGACAGTCTGTCCCCCAGGCCAGTGAGGAGGTTTAAGGAGTCCAGGGGTTCCAGGCTCTGGGAGGCGTTGTGCCCGCTGTTCCTGGCGTCTTGTTGCTCTTCTTTCCCTGGCTTCCGTCTCCTGAGCCGCTCACTTTTACTAAGCTTAAAAGTCACCTCATCTAGGGACCAATAGTCGGTAAAGTATTTCATTTCTGTTCTTGGGTTTAGATATTTATTAACCAGGGGCCCCCAGATACGATCAAACAGTTGTGGACAACTTCTATTCTCATGCATAATTCTATATAGGGGTCAGTGTTCTACAAGTTCCCTTGGTCGGGGGAGGGGAGTTTCTCCAGGTTCTCATGGGATGGGGAGAGGAGTTTCTCTAGGTTCCTGGGTTTGGGAGGCAGGGTTTCCTGGGGTTAAGGGAGAAGGGTCCCATAGGGTTCCTCCAGGTTTCTGTTGTTAGCGGTTCCTCCAGGTTCCCTGGTTTTAAGGAGAGGAGTTCCTCTAGGTTCCTGGGGTTGGGGAGAGGGGGTCTTCTAGGTTTCCAGGTTTGGGAGGGAGAGAGTTTCCTGTGGGTTTCTGGGGTTAGGGCAGAAGGGTTTCTCTGGGTTCCCAGGGTTGAAAGAAAGGGGTTACCCTAAATTACCAGGGTTAAGGGAGAGGGGTTCCTCCAGAGTTGGGGAGAGGAATTCCTTCCAGGGGTGGGAAGCTTTTCTGCAGGTTTCCAGACTGAGAGAAGAAAGGTTCCTCCAGGTTACTATGGCTAGGGGGTTCTCTAGGTTCCCAGGTTTGGGAGGGAGAGTTTCCTGTGGATTTCTGAGGTTAGGGCAGAAGGATTTCTCTGGGTTGCCAGGTTTGAGAGAAAGAGGGTTCCTGCAAGTTACTGGGGGTTAAGAGAGTGGGGTTCCTCCAGGGTTGAGAGAAGGGATTCCCCTAAATTCCCAGGGTCTGAAGACTTTCCTGCAGGTTTCCGGACTTAGGGGAGAAGGGTTCCTCCAGGTTCCCAGGCTTAAACGAGAAGGGTTCCCCTAAGTTCCTGGAGTTGGGGGAGAGGGGGTCTTCTAAGTTCCCAGGTTTGGGAGGGAGAGTTTCCAGTGGGTTTCTGGGGTTAAGGCAGAAGAGTTTCTCTGGGTTCCCAGGGTTGAGAGAAAGACGTTCCTCCAAGTTACCAGGGTTAAGGGAGAGAGGTTCCTCCAGGGTTGGGGAGAGGGTTGCCTGTAAATTCCTGGGGCTGGGAGGCTTTCCTGCAGGTTTCCGGACTTAGGGGAGAAGGGTTCCTCCAGGTGTCTTTGGCTAGGGGTTCTTCCAGGTTCCCGATGTTAGGGGAGAAGGGTTCCTCCAGGTGTCTTTGGCTAGGGGTTCTTCCAGGTTCCCGATGTTAGGGGAGAAGGGTTTCTCCAGGTGTGTTTGGCTAGGGGTTCTTCCAGGTTCCCGATGTTAGGGGAGAAGGGTTTCTCCAGGTTCCTAGGGTTGAGAGAGAGGGGTTTCTCCAAGTTTCCGGGGGTTAGGGGTTTTTGCAGCATCCCAGGCTTAGAAGTTCTTCCAGGTTTTTGTTCCTTTTGGCACAAAGAAAAGGAGAATTCTTAGGAGACATTTACAATGTTGGGTCACCAGTAACTCAACCAGTATACCCAAATGACAGATTGTGAAGATACGTATATTCGGGAAGTCTGGAGTCATCTGCAGGAATTCGGTCATATCTCACCCAATATCACCATATACGTACATGTAAATTCCAATAAGGAGCGGAAGAAATCCTCCCTCTGTTCACCATTCATAAAGCAGAGCGGTGTTGGCCTTACAGCCCAGTCTATGGAGACCTACTGATGGGTAATATATTTGGTAAAAGAATTTCATATGAATAACTCCAACCTTAGAGGAGAGAAGACAGAGCGAGTCATTGCCCTCAAACTCCATGCAGTCATCCGTTGACAATTGGGGTTGCCATTTATCCTTTGGCTTTATGAAATGTTGAGGTTGTAGTCATTATAAGAGAAGAGTGATATGTGGAGTAGAGGCTGACCTTGTGGCCCCAAACTGTAATGTGAAGGGGCCCCTTGCCTAGGCCTTAGGAGCACCACTTCCCTACACACAGTGAACAATAAAGGTCTCTCTGCGGTGCGGTGCGGTGCTGCGGGACAACTGAGGTGCCGATAGGTTGATTACACCACATTGCATTGTCCCCCCTTTTATTTCAAACTAACTTTATTGAAAAGTGACATTTCATAAAGTTCTATTGGCTACCGAGTGGTGCGAGACGGCGGATTGTTTTTACCATCTGTGTCCCATTAGGGAGATTTCCCTTCGCTTCCTGTCCCACAGCCAAACAGGAAGTGAGAGGAAATCCCTGCAAATGAAGGGACTTCTTTGGGGACCCCATTGGAAGATTTCTCCTCTATTTGGGGACAACCCAAAATTTGAGATTTCTTTTAATGATAATGGTAAACCGGGGACACAGACAGCAATAAAAACTGACAGGGGGTCTAATCTCTCTCCACTCCATCCAACACTAGAAAGTTATACTTTAAAGGGGAACTCTGACTATCACAAGGAGGCCAACATGCCCCCTATGTGACAGCAATGGCCAGGTGACAGAAACTGCGCTTTGTAGACATTGTAAAAAGTAAATGGGTGGCTCTAAAATTGTTTACATGACAACCTATTGCCGGCCGAAAATACCAGCCTCCTGGCTGCAGCGGCCCTGAACTTGTAACCCCCGAATACCAGGACATTTATGATCATATTTGGTAGAAAAAGGGGTGAAGAGAGTTCAATAGACGGAGGAGAGGCATTATATAGTGTTGGAGATCTGGCTGGGAATGGAGAGGTCTTCTCTACGGGGTGATTAGTTATGGATTCATAGAATGTGACCATCGTCCCGTCAGAAGCTCTGCAATCATTTCCCTGGGCCGGGACCGTCCCTACAATGGACAGCGGGGAATCTTGGGACCATCGAGAGAAGATAAGGAAGGATACGCCCAATAAGTCTTCTGGCAGCTGTTGGGTCTCAGGGGAGAGTCTCAGGATTTGTTGCTTCCATATGAAGGAAGAAGAGAAGGAATGAAAGTATTCAGAGGTAATGGAGGAATTGGCGATCCGTCCATTGTTCTGTCTCAGTGATCCGGTCCAGTAGATGGAGAGGACGACCCGTCCATTGTTCTGTCTCAGTGATGCGGTCCAGTAGATGGAGAGGACGATCCGTCCATTGTTCTGTCTCAGTGATCCGGTCCAGTAGATGGAGAGGACGATCCGTCCATTGTTCTGTCTCAGTGATCCGGTCCAGTAGATGGAGAGGACGATCCGTCCATTGTTCTGTCTCAGTGATGCGGTCCAGTAGATGGAGAGGACGATCCGTCCATTGTTCTGTCTGAGTGATCCGGTCCAGTAGATGGAGAAGACGATCCATCCATTGTTCTGTCTCAGTGATCCGGTCCAGTAGATGGAGAGGACGATCCGTCCATTGTTCTGTCTCAGTGATGCGGTCCAGTAGATGGAGAGGACGATCCGTCCATTGTTCTGTCTCAGTGATCTGGTCCAGTAGATGGAGAGGACGATCCGTCCATTGTTCTGTCTCAGTGATCCGGTCCAGTAGATGGAGAGGACGATCCGTCCATTGTTCTGTCTCAGTGATGCGGTCCAGTAGATGGAGAGCATGATCCGTCCATTGTTCTGTCTCAGTGATGCGGTCCAGTAGATGGAGAAGACGATCCGTCCATTGTTCTGTCTCAGTGATGCGGTCCAGTAGATGGAGAGCATGATCCGTCCATTGTTCTGTCTCAGTGATGCGGTCCAGTAGATGGAGAAGACGATCCGTCCATTGTTCTGTCTCAGTGATCCGGTCCAGTAGATGGAGAAGACGATCTGTCCATTGTTCTGTCTCAGTGATCAGGTCCAGTAGATGGAGAGGACGATCCATCCATTGTTCTGTCTCAGTGATCAGGTCCAGTAGATGGAGAAGACGATCTGTCCATTGTTCTGTCTCAGTGATCAGGTCCAGTAGATGGAGAGGACGATCCGTCCATTGTTCTGTCTCAGTGATCCGGTCCAGTAGATGGAGAAGACGATCTGTCCATTGTTCTGTCTCAGTGATCAGGTCCAGTAGATGGAGAGGACGATCCATCCATTGTTCTGTCTCAGTGATCCGGTCCAGTAGATGGAGAGGACGACCCGTCCATTGTTCTGTCTCAGTGATCCGGTCCAGTAGATGGAGAAGACGATCCGTCCATTGTTCTGTCTCAGTGATCAGGTCCAGTAGATGGAGAGGACGATCCGTCCATTGTTCTGTCTCAGTGATCAGGTCCAGTAGATGGAGAAGACGATCCGTCCATTGTTCTGTCTCAGTGATCAGGTCCAGTAGATGGAGAGGACGATCCGTCCATTGTTCTGTCTCAGTGATCCGGTCCAGTAGATGGAGAAGACGATCTGTCCATTGTTCTGTCTCAGTGATCAGGTCCAGTAGATGGAGAGGACGATCCGTCCATTGTTCCGTCTCAGTGATCCGGTCCAGTAGATGGAGAGGACGATCCATCCATTGTTCTGTCTCAGTGATCCGGTCCAGTAGATGGAGAGGACGACCCGTCCATTGTTCTGTCTCAGTGATCCGGTCCAGTAGATGGAGAAGACGATCCGTCCATTGTTCTGTCTCAGTGATCAGGTCCAGTAGATGGAGAGGACGATCCGTCCATTGTTCTGTCTGAGTGATCCGGTCCAGTAGATGGAGAGGACGATCCGTCCATTGTTCCGTCTCAGTGATCCGGTCCAGTAGATGGAGAAGACGATCCGTCCATTGTTCTGTCTCAGTGATCAGGTCCAGTAGATGGAGAGGACGATCCGTCCATTGTTCTGTCTCAGTGATCAGGTCCAGTAGATGGAGAGGACAATCTGTCCATTGTTCTGTCTCAGTGATCAGGTCCAGTAGATGGAGAGGACGATCCGTCCATTGTTCTGTCTGAGTGATCCGGTCCAGTAGATGGAGAGGACGATCCGTCCATTGTTCCGTCTCAGTGATCCGGTCCAGTAGATGGAGAAGACGATCCGTCCATTGTTCTGTCTCAGTGATCAGGTCCAGTAGATGGAGAGGACGATCCGTCCATTGTTCCGTCTCAGTGATCCGGTCCAGTAGATGGAGAAGACGATCCGTCCATTGTTCTGTCTCAGTGATCCGGTCCAGTAGATGGAGAGGACGATCCGTCCATTGTTCTGTCTCAGTGATCTGGTCCAGTAGATGGAGAGGACGATCCGTCCATTGTTCTGTCTCAGTGATCTGGTCCAGTAGATGGAGAGCATGATTCGTCCATTGTTCTGTCTCAGTGATTATAGTCTTCCTACCCTTCCTCCCATGCCTATCTGGACTCATCACATCAACATCTGCCTAGATCACCAGTACCCCTACACCAATACTACCAGTATCACCAGTACCCCTACACCAATACTACCAGTATCACCAGTACCCCTACACCAATACTACCAGTATCACCAGTACCCCTACACCAATACTACCAGTATCACCAGTACCCCTACACCAATACTACCAGTATCACCAGTACCCCTACACCAATACTACCAGTATCACCAGTACCCCTACACCAATACTACCAGTATCACCAGTACCCCTACACCAATACAACCAGTATCACTGAGCGTGTATGCTGGTCACTGAGCGTGTATGCTGATCTCTTAGTAGACCCACATAGGTCACTGAGTGTGTATGCTGATCTCTTAGTAGCCCCACACAGGTCACTGAGCGTGTATGCTGATCTCTTAGTAGACCCACACAGGTCACTGTGCGTGTATGCTGATCTCTTAGTAGACCTACACAGGTCACTGAGCGTGTATGCTGATCTCTTAGTAGACCCACACAGGTCACTGAGTGTGTATGCTGATCTCTTAGTAGACCCACACAGGTCACTGAGTGTGTATGCTGATCTCTTAGTAGCCCCACACAGGTCACTGAGCGTGTATGCTGATCTCTTAGTAGACCTACACAGGTCACTGAGCGTGTATGCTGATCTCTTAGTAGCCCCACACAGGTCACTGAGCGTGTATGCTGATCTCTTAGTAGACCCACACAGGTCACTGTGCGTGTATGCTGATCTCTTAGTAGACCTACACAGGTCACTGAGCGTGTATGCTGATCTCTTAGTAGCCCCACACAGGTCACTGAGCATGTATGCTGATCTCTTAGTAGCCCCACACAGGTCACTGAGCATGTATGCTGATCTCTTAGTAGCCCCACACAGGTCACTGAGCATGTATGCTGATCTCTTAGTAGACCCACACAGGTCACTGTGCGTGTATGCTGATCTCTTAGTAGACCCACACAGGTCACTGAGTGTGTATGCTGATCTCTTAGTAGACCCACACAGGTCACTGTGCGTGTATGCTGGTCACTGAGCGTGTATGCTGATCTCTTAGTAGACCCACACAGGTCACTGTGCGTGTATGCTGATCTCTTAGTAGACCCACACAGGTCACTGAGCGTGTATGCTGATCTCTTAGTAGCCCCACACAGGTCACTGAGCATGTATGCTGATCTCTTAGTAGACCCACACAGGTCACTGAGCGTGTATGCTGATCTCTTAGTAGACCCACACAGGTCACTGAGCGTGTATGCTGATCTCTTAGTAGACCCACACAGGTCACTGAGTGTGTATGCTGATCTCTTAGTAGACCCACACAGGTCACTGTGCGTGTATGCTGGTCACTGAGCGTGTATGCTGATCTCTTAGTAGACCCACACAGGTCACTGAGCGTGTATGCTGGTCACTGAGCGTGTATGCTGATCTCTTAGTAGACCCACACAGGTCACTGAGCGTGTATGCTGATCTCTTAGTAGCCCCACACAGGTCACCCCAATCTTCAGTATAATAGGACATACAATGACGAACAAAATACCCCCTATATGGGACTTTGAAAGGCCGCCAACACTAATATTGATGTCGATTTTTATTACAATTGTAGGAATGATGAGGGAGGATGAGAGGGATGATGAGGGAGTATAGGGGGGGATGAGGGAGGATGAGGGGGTATGAGGGATGATGGGGGGGGGTAGAGGGATGATGGGGGGGTAGAGGGATGATGGGGGGGGTAGAGGGATGATGAGGGGGGGTGAGAGGGATGATGAGGGGGGGTGAGAGGGATGATGAGGGGGGGTGAGAGGGATGATGAGGGGGGGTGAGAGGGATGAGGGATGATGAGGGGGATGAGGGATGATGAGGAAGAATGAGGGAGGATGAGAGGGATGATGAGGGAGGATGAGAGGGATGATGAGGGAGGATGAGAGGGATGATGAGGGAGGATGAGGGGGGATCAGGGAGGATGAGGGAGGATGAGGGAGGATGAAGGGGGGTGAAGGAGGATGAAGGGGGGTGAGGGAGGATGAAGGGGGGTGAGAGGGATGAGGGATGATGAGGGGGATGAGGGATGATGAGGGGGGGGATGATGAGGAAGAATGAGGGAGGATGAGAGGGATGATGAGGGAGGATGAGAGGGATGATGAGGGAGGATGAGGGGGGATGAGGGAGGATGAAGGGGGGTGAGGGAGGATGAAGGGGGGTGAGGGAGGATGAAGGGGGGTGAGGGAGGATGAAGGGGGGTGAGGGAGGATGAAGGGGAGTGAGGGATAGAGAATTAGAGACAGATGAGAGAAACTTCAGGTGTGTTGAAATCTTCTCCTCTAACTGCTACGTGATATGTACCTGACAGTGCCGGGGCTGTGTGCGGGTGGACACGGGGTATATGGGTGTATACTGAGGTATAGGGGGTATACGGGGTATAAGTACCCTCTTCACCAGTTCAATGCTGGAGGAGCAGCCCCCTGCTTACCAGATGCCCCTGTATGAGAGGCTCCCCCTCCTGGGTGTTGGAGGTAGTGCAGACCCCGGAGTGTATCCCGGGGGCGGGGGGAGGGGTCCCCTCTTCCACTATTATCTCTCCTTCACAGAGATTTCTGTTTTGTCTCCCAGACAGGAAGTAGAAGAATTCTTCTCAATGGGACACGGAGAGTGAAGGGAAGAACGCCGGCCAGGAGGCCATCCACCTTTTATACTAGAAGAGGAAATCCAGAGATATATAAAGATCTGACAGTTCAGTCCCCACCTCATCCAATCAGGAGAGAGAAGACAAGACATTGTTATATAGAATGATATTATTATATACAATGACGTCTATGTGTTGGGGGAGGGGGGTGATTTCTGTATATAGAACCTCTAGAATAGAATACATAGAAATGATGATGTCTCTTCTCTCCATAGAGCCGCCTGCAGAGCAAAGAGAAGTCGGCCCCATTATTTGTAACTTAAAGGCTCCGGGAATCATAAAAAATCTACAATTGTAGAGCCCCTCCCCCACCCTGCAAGGGTTAAATACAGAGGTATGTCGGGGGGGGGGGGGGGGGTACAGGCTGTAATCCTCACCTCATCCCCCGCCACAGGGGGGCGCTGCCCTCTTCTCCAGTCTGTGGGCGGTCCCTCAGTGTCCTCACATACAATGTGGGCGGTCCCTCGGTGACGTGGGACCATCCCACATACACCCTGCTCACCCCATATACACCCCTCCCCATCCCACATACAACCCACCCACCCCACATACACCCCTCCCCATCCCATATACGCCCCGCCCCATCCCATATAAACCCCATCCCATATACACCCCTCCCCATCCCACATACACCCCTCCCCATCCCATATACGCCCAGCCCCATCACATATAAACCCCATCCCATATACACCCCGCCCCACCCCATCCCACATACACCCCTCCCCATCTCATATATGCCCCACCCCATCCCATATACACCCCACCCCATATACACCACTCACCACCCCATATACACCCCTCCCCACCGCATATAAACCCCGTCCCACCCCATATACACCCCGCCCCACCCCATATACACCCATCCCATATATACCCCTCCCCATCCCACATACACCCCGCCCCACCCCACCCCATATACACCCCTCCCCACCCCATATACACCCCTCCCCATCCCATATACACCCCGCCCCATCCCATATACACCCCGTCCCATCCCATATACACCCCGTCCCATCCCATATACACCCCATCCCATCCCATATACACCCGCCCCATCCCATATACACCCCTCCCCATCCCATATACACCCCGTCCCATCCCATATACACCCCATCCCATCCCATATGCACCCGCCTCATCCCATATACACCCCTCCCCACCTCTTATACACCCCACCTATGAATCCCTCCAGTACACATATCCTTACTGATCTGCAGCAGCTCAGAGTGAGGGCAGTCCTGTGTCATGTGACTGGAACCGAGGAGGGGCCTCCTCTTGACTGTGTCATGTGACTGGAATAGGGGCGGGGCCTCCTCTAGGCTGTGTCATGTGACTGGAATAGGGAAGGAGCCTCATCTAGGCTTTGTCATGTGACTGGAATATGGGCGGGGCCTCCTCTTGGCCATGTCATGTGACATAGTAGGGTCACGCCGCTTTCCTGTTCAAATCACATGTGATTCTGCAGCAGTGCGATTTGAGCCCATTCATTCTGTATGGCTCGTCCGCAGCAAAATCATCAATGCAGGACCAGAATCCGATCACATGGGTGTTCACAGTCATGTGATCCAATTCTGGTAATTGTACTGCATTTTGTGTCCCGATTGTGGGGTATCTATAACATAACACACACACCCGCAGGGGTTTGGATGAATGGGGTGCAATTTTTATGCGATGCCGAAACCACACAGAATTGGCCGCAAACCCCGCAACCGCATCGGTGCGAACCGCGTCTTAAGTCTCGTACACACCATCGGATTGTCTGCAGACAAAGTGTTGCACTTTTGTCCGAAGGGCCTGGATTGTGTCCTACATAAAAACGGTACACAATTGTTGGCCAACAAACACGAACGTAGTGACGTACTACGAGCCGATAAAGAGGAAGTTCAATTGTCAGGCACCACCCTTTGGGCTCCTTCTGCAAATTTTGTGTTCGTAGAAGTTTGGTGAGTGTTGATTCTCACTATTTCATTTAACGCTTTTCATTTCGTGCTTTTCAGTTCGTTTCTGAACGGTCGTTCGTCAACCAGCCATGTTGCGGAATCGGACGAGATAACGTGTTATTTATTATTGGCCTTGGAATTATTGCTTTACCCAAGTCCAGTCCAGGAACAGGAGGAGGAGTTCTTGGACCAAAAATTGGTTGCTTTATTAATGGTGACCAATTCTGTCATATGCCTTTGCTGCGGGAGCTCCAGCAGAATAATCGGAATGATTTTCCAAATTATCTCCGGATGAAGGACCCCTGCTTTCACCAACTCTTGGCATTGCTGACACCCAATATTAAGAAGCAGGACACATGCATGCACATTATTTTTTGGTTGAATAATAATGATTTGATTTGTTATATTTTCTATATTTTTGGATGCATAGAATGCACTTTTTGGTTAAGTTCTATTGGCAGATATCAATGTCTAATTTAATTTGTTTTCTTTTTTTAATGCACAATAAAGAAATTCGTCCGCATTCACAGATACTCCCGCAAATGACGACGGGCTCACGGACACCGCGAGTGTGGCATGATCTCCCGGCTGAGCCTGCACTGCCACTCAGCCTGGAGCAGGGCCGGACTGGCCTACCGGGATACCGAGAAATTTCCCGGTAGGCCACCTGCCCTGGGGCTGCCTTGAGCTGCGGCTGCAGTGTTAAGTCAAAACTCCCGTGGGTGTAACAAGATGTCCGCTTGACCCCTTCTCAGTATAGCCTTACTGTGGAGGAGTGCAGGGTGTAGCAAGATGGCAGCGAGCAAACATCACTTCCGTTACACATTCCGACGGGTCATGTGACCGCAGGCAGTGATGAGGACACATAAGGAAGGACCCCAGGAAGTAAACAGAAGAGGAGGGATGGTCATGTGACCTCAGGCAGCGACATGGACACCCTCCAGGAAGGACCCCAGGAAGTAAACAGAAGAGGGGGTGGTCATGTGACAGCAGGCCATGATGAGGACACATAAGGAAGGACCCCAGGAAGAGAAGGATGGTCATGTGACCGCAGGCAATGGAAGGATGTTTTGTCACATATGGCTACCCGCTGGACTGCGCATGCGCGATGCCGCCATATGTGTTCTAACACTGTGGCGATCTGCACTTGTGCAGAATTTTGTGGCCACACCCCTGAGTCCAGGTTCAAGCCCCGCCATCGAAGTGGACATAGAGTCCAGATTATAATTATGCTGAGCGTAGCGAGGCCGTGCCCGCAGCGTGGCGAGCGAAGCGTGCCCGCAAGGGGCCCTGTGCCAAAGTGGTCTTACAAAAGTGTTGTAATGCATATGGTAGCGTCACGCATGCGCACTGCAGCGGGTAGCAAAATGTGATGGGTAGCCAAATGTGACGTGACAAGGACCCCAGGAAGATAAAGATGATCATGTGACTGCAGGCAGTGATGAGGACACCTCAGGAAGGACCCCAGGAAGATAAAGATGATCATGTGACCGCAGGTGGCGAGGGTGAGGAGGGTGGTCTTGTGACTGCAGGCAGTGATGAGGACACCTCAGGAAGAGGAGGGTGGTCATGTGACTGCAGGCAGTAATTAGGAAACCCCAGGAAGAGGAGAGTGGTCATGTGACTGCAGTGATGTGGACACCCCCCAGGAAGAGAAGGATGGTCATGTGACTGCAGATTCAGGTTGTGATGTTATCATATCAGAGGGGGAGGGGTACTAATATCCGGAAGCTGGGCTCTCATTGGTCCCAGAAATGAGTCCTCTGACCCTCTCCCATGCTAAGCTTGTGGGGCCCGGGTCAGGTACAGAAGGGCCGGCACTTCCCCCTATCAGTGGCTCTGGACATACCAAATATCTTGGGGGGGGTTATTGATCTTCGGTTGGGTAAAATAGAAAGTAGAAATCACCCGACTAAAGGACAATTCGTTTACTCCATCACCACCTATCATAGAGGATTGCTGGGGTTTTGCTGATCTCCTGCAGCCTCTTTGCAGCCACTTCCTGACTCCATACACTCAGGAATTCCCTGATGGGAACACCAGTGGGCCGTGTCTGGGTGATGTGTGCTGATTACGGGGAGTCTCCATCAGAAGATCAGGTGGTGACAACACACAAGTACAATTCAGGGACAGGGAGAGCGTTGTCACTCTATAACAGGAAGTGTCTGAACAAGGACCTCCATGGCGGGATCACCCCAGACTATGATACTAAAGGCTGCAGAGTTACTGAGATTGAAAATTACATTTCAGATTATTAACCCTAACCTCACCTTCTCCCAGCAGCACTTTAACACCTTCCCATCCGGCCTATAGCAATCTGAAGTCCAGTAGAAGCCGCCTCTCCTCTCCTCTCCCCCCTTCTCAGTGCATCTTGGGAAATGTAGTGTAAAGAGTTCACTGGCCCCATTACACGGCCGCTGTCTGAAACTACAACTCCCAGGATGCACTGTGCCCTGCATAGAAGTCTATGGGCTGCTTGGCTTTGCTCTCCCCCTGCTGGTTGGAGGGGATAATGCAGCATAATATCAGCATTACAGTAGAAAGTAGAGGAGCAGAGGGCCTTGTCTCCTCCGCCATATTGGTGTAGCCCAACACCTGACCACTCACAGACCTCTCTGTGTTTATTCTCTCCCCATCCTCCACTGTAGTGTCATATTTTTCTCCCCATCGTAGAATGCTCCGGAAGTGACGCTGCGGCCAGAAATTTTGCACTGCGCATGCGCGATGCGTTCCAAATACTTGTGCCATACGTTCCAAAGGATTTGCGGCAATGCAGACCAGTGAAACCGTCAGACAATGTCACGGGAGTGACGGTAAACTTTAGACGGAGTGGAGAGCGGCGGAGAGAGAGCGGGTAACCGTGGCTCGGGGAGGGGATTATCTGACGGTTTCAGTGGTCTGCATTGCAGCAAATCCTTTGGAACGCATGGCGCATGCGCAGTGTGAAATTTCTGGCCGCAGCGTCACTTCCGGACCATTCTACAATGGGGAGCAAAATATGACACTACACCGGATCCAAGGTGGAGTGCTCCTTTAAGTGATAACCCCAGAGCTCCATGCTGAGCATCTTGTCCTTTTATTGGGTTTTATTGGGTTCCAGAGGATGGGAGGGGCTCTGGAAAGATTGGGGTGGGGAGTTACAGAGGATGGGAGGGGCTCTGGACAGATTGGGGTGGGGAGTTACAGAGGATGGGAGGGGCTCTGGACAGATTGGGGTGGGGAGTTACAGAGGATGGGAGGGGCTCTGGACAGATTGGGGTAAGGAGTTACAGAGGATGGGAGGGGCCCTGGACAGATTGGGGTGGGGAGTTACAGAGGATGGGAGGGGCTCTGGACAGATTGGGGTGGGGAGTTACAGAGGATGGGAGGGGCTCTGGACAGATTGGGGTAAGGAGTTACAGAGGATGGGAGGGGCCCTGGACAGATTGGGGTGGGGAGTTACAGAGGATGGGAGGGGCCCTGGACAGATTAGGGTGGGGAGTTACAGAGGATGGGAGGGGCTCTGGACAGATTGGGGTAAGGAGTTACAGAGGATGGGAGGGGCTCTGGACAGATTGGGGTAAGGAGTTACAGAGGATGGGAGGGGCTCTGGAAAGATTGGAGTGGAGAGTTCCAGAGGATGAGAGGGGCTCTGGACAGATTGGGGTGGGGAGTTGCAGAGGATGGGAGGGGCTCTGGACAGATTGGGGTAAGGAGTTACAGAGGATGGGAGGGGCCCTGGACAGATTGGGGTAAGGAGTTACAGAGGATGGGAGGGACTCTGGAAAGATTGGGGTAAAGAGTTCCAGAGGATGGGAGGGGCTCTGGACAGATTGGGGTTCGGAGTTGCAGAGGATGGGAGGGGCTCTGGACAGATTGGGGTAAGGAGTTCCAGAGGATGGAAGAGGCTCTGGACAGATTGGGGTAAAGAGTTCCAGAGGATGGGAGGGGCTCAGGACAGATTAGAGTGGAGAGTTCCAGAGGATGGGAGGGGCTCTGGACAGATTGGGGTGGGGAGTTCTATATGATGGGAGGGGCTCTGGACAGATTGGGGTGGTGAGTTCCAGAGGATGGGAGGGGCTCTGGACAGATTGGGGTGGGGAGTTCCAGAGGATAGGAGGGGCTCTGGACAGATTGGGGTGGGGAGTTGCAGAGGATGGGAGGGGCTCTGGACAGATTGGGGTGGGGAGTTGCAGAGGATGGGAGGGGCTCTGGACAGATTGGGGTGGGGAGTTGCAGAGGATGGGAGGGGCTCTGGACAGAGTAGGGTGGGGAGTTGCAGAGGATAGGAGGGGCTCTGGACAGATTGGAGTGGAGAGTTCCAGAGGATGAGAGGGGCCCTGGACAGATTGGGGTAAGGAGTTACAGAGGATGGGAGGGGCCCTGGACAGATTGGGGTAAGGAGTTACAGAGGATGGGAGGGGCTCTGGAAAGATTGGAGTGGAGAGTTCCAGAGGATGGGAGGGGCTCTGGACAGATTGGGGTGGGGAGTTACAGAGGATGGGAGGGGCTCTGGACAGATTGGGGTGGGGAGTTACAGAGGATGGGAGGGGCTCTGGACAGATTGGGGTAAGGAGTTACAGAGGATGGGAGGGGCCCTGGACAGATTGGGGTGGGGAGTTACAGAGGATGGGAGGGGCTCTGGACAGATTGGGGTGGGGAGTTACAGAGGATGGGAGGGGCTCTGGACAGATTGGGGTAAGGAGTTACAGAGGATGGGAGGGGCCCTGGACAGATTGGGGAGGGGAGTTACAGAGGATGGGAGGGGCCCTGGACAGATTAGGGTGGGGAGTTACAGAGGATGGGAGGGGCTCTGGACAGATTGGGGTAAGGAGTTACAGAGGATGGGAGGGGCTCTGGACAGATTGGGGTAAGGAGTTACAGAGGATGGGAGGGGCTCTGGAAAGATTGGAGTGGAGAGTTCCAGAGGATGGGAGGGGCTCTGGACAGATTGGGGTGGGGAGTTGCAGAGGATGGGAGGGGCTCTGGACAGATTGGGGTAAGGAGTTGCAGAGGATGGGAGGGGCTCTGGACAGATTGGGGTGGGGAGTTGCAGAGGATGGGAGGGGCTCTGGACAGATTGGGGTAAGGAGTTACAGAGGATGGGAGGGGCCCTGGACAGATTGGGGTAAGGAGTTACAGAGGATGGGAGGGACTCTGGAAAGATTGGGGTAAAGAGTTCCAGAGGATGGGAGGGGCTCTGGACAGATTGGGGTTCGGAGTTGCAGAGGATGGGCTCTGGACAGATTGGGGTAAGGAGTTCCAGAGGATGGGAGAGGCTCTGGACAGATTGGGGTGGGGAGTTGCAGAGGATGGGAGGGGCTCTGGACAGATTGGGGTGGGGAGTTGCAGAGGATGGGAGGGGCTCTGGACAGATTGGGGTAAGGAGTTCCAGAGGATGGGAGAGGCTCTGGACAGATTGGGGTGGGGAGTTCCAGAGGATGGGAGGGGCTCTGGACAGATTGGGGTGGGGAGTTCCAGATGGATGGGAGAGGCTCTGGACAGATTGGGGTGGGGAGTTCCAGAGGATGAGAGGGGCTCTGGACAGATTGGGGTGGGGAGTTGCAGAGGATGGGAGGGGCTCTGGACAGATTGGGGTAAGGAGTTCCAGAGGATGGGAGAGGCTCTGGACAGATTGGGGTGGGGAGTTCCAGAGGATGGGAGGGGCTCTGGACAGATTGGGGTGGGGAGTTCCAGAGGATGGGAGGGGCTCTGGACAGATTGGGGTGGGGAGTTCCAGATGGATGGGAGAGGCTCTGGACAGATTGGGGTGGGGAGTTCCAGAGGATGGGAGGGGCTCTGGACAGATTGGGGTGGGGAGTTCCATATGATGGGAGGGGCTCTGGACAGATTGGGGTGGGGAGTTCCAGAGGATGGGAGGGGCTCTGGACAGATTGGGGTGGGGAGTTCCAGAGGATGGGAGGGGCTCTGGACAGATTGGGGTGGGGAGTTCCAGAGGATGGGAGGGGCTCTGGACAGATTGGGGTGGGGAGTTCCAGAGGATGGGAGGGGCTCTGGACAGATTGGGGTGGGGAGTTGCAGAGGATGGGAGGGGCTCTGGACAGATTGGGGTAAGGAGTTCCAGAGGATGGGAGAGGCTCTGGACAGATTGGGGTGGGGAGTTCCAGAGGATGGGAGGGGCTCTGGACAGATTGGGGTGGGGAGTTCCAGAGGATGGGAGGGGCTCTGGACAGATTGGGGTGGGGAGTTGCAGAGGATGGGAGGGGCTCTGGACAGATTGGGGTGGGGAGTTGCAGAGGATGGGAGGGGCTCTGGACAGATTGGGGTGGGGAGTTGCAGAGGATGGGAGGGGCTCTGGACAGATTGGGGTGGGGAGTTGCAGAGGATGGGGGTGTGTTAAGTGTTTTAAAGTTAAAATATAATAAAATAAATGATAATAATAAATTAGGATCGATGATGATCTCTCTGTAGTCGCTCCGGATACAATGTATGTGGAATGTTACAGAGCAGAGGATTGGAGCCCCAGGCGCCCTCTTGTGGTCATATCTGATATTACAGGAAGGGAAGTTCTATAACATTCTTTTCTCTCCTCTGGAATGTTTCTGGGAAGAATTCCACATTCTCCGGTGGTGAATCTTTGGTTAGGAGGCGGCTCAGCACACATGACAGACACCCACACGGTTCAATCATGTCGCCGTCAGAAGACCCGCCCTGAGACCAGCAGCCAACGATGGAGTAATACTGAGCAGGAAGTGGCGGCAAAGAGGATGCAGGAGATCATCAACACTGAGATACAGGACAGAATGAAGGAGAGTGAAAATGAGGATTTGTGGGGGTGGGGGAGGGGGATTTGGGGACCTAAAAGTCATTCAGTGAGAGTTTATATCTGATCCGGGACATTGTAGGTGGGCACCATAGAGGGAGGTGCCCCCGAATACCCGTCCAATCACCAACTCCGACGAAATATAATTGTACATCTGAGAATTCCCACACATTTCTATTCATGAAATATCAGCGACGCGTTTCAGATCCCGAGTTCTGCTCATTCTGGGCGGAGGAACATATTCACTCCCCACCCTCTTCCCTGACCCGCTGTACTTACCACCCCATTCCCTGACCCCACTGTACTTACCACCCCATTCCCTGACCCCACTGTATTTACCACCCCCTTCCCTGACCCCGCTGTACTTACCACCCCATTCCCTGACCCCACTGTACTTACCACCCCATTCCCTGACCCCACTGTATTTACCACCCCCTTCCCTGACCCTGCTGTACTTACCACCCTGTTCCCTGACCCCACTGTACTTACCACCCTGTTCCCTGACCCCGCTGTACTTACCACCCCATTCCCTGACCCCACTGTATTTACCACCCCCTTCCCTGACCCCACTGTACTTACCACCCCATTCCCCGACCCCACTGTATTTACCACCCCCTTCCCTGACCCCGCTGTACTTACCACCCTGTTCCCTGACCCCGCTGTACTTACCACCCTGTTCCCTGACCCCACTGTACTTACCACCCACTTCCCTGACCCCGCTGTACTTACCACCCCATTCCCTGACCCCACTGTACTTAGAACCCCCTTCCCTGACCCCGCTGTACTTACCACCCCCTTCCCTGACCCTGCTGTACTTACCACCTTGTTCCCTGACCCCGCTGTACTTACCACCCCCTTCCCTGACCCCACTGTACTTACCACCCACTTCCCTGACCCCACTGTACTTACCACCCCATTCCCTGACCCCACTGTACTTACCACCCCCTTCCTTGACCTCGCTGTACTTACCACCTTGTTTCCTGACCCCGCTGTACTTACCACCTTGTTCCCTGACCCCACTGTACTTACCACCCGCTTCCCTCACCCCGCTGTACTTACCACCCCCTTCCCTCACCCCGCTGTACTTACCACCCCTTTCCCTGACCCCACTGTACTTACCACCCCCTTCCCTGACCCCGCTGTACTTACCACCCAGTTCCCTGACCCTGCTGTACTTACCACCCCCTTCCCTGAACCCGCTGTACTTACCACCCCCTTCCCTGACCCCGCTGTACTTACCACCCTGTTCCCTGACCCCACTGTACTTACCACCCTGTTCCCTGACCCCACTGTACTTACCACCCCCTTTCCTGACACCGCTGTACTTACCACCTTGTTCCCTGACCCCACTGTACTTACCACCCACTTCCCTGACCCCACTGTACTTACCACCCCCTTCCCTGACCCCTCTGTACTTACCACCCCTTTCCCTGACCCCGCTGTACTTACCACCCCCTTCCCTGACCCCGCTGTGCTTACCACCGCCTTCCCAGACCCCGCTGTGCTTACCACCCCATTCCCAGACCCGCTGTACTTACCACCCCATTCCCAGACCCCGCTGTACTTACCACCCTCTTCCCTGACCCCGCTGTACTTACCACCCTCTTCCCTTACCCCGCTGTACTTACCACCCCCTTCCCTCACCCCGCTGTACTTACCACCCCCTCTGTACTTACCACCCTCTTCCCGGACCCAGCTGTACTTACCACCCTCTTCCCTGACACCACTGTACTTGCCATCCTCTTCCTTGACCCCGCTGTACTTACCACCCTCTTCCCTGACCCCGCTGTACTTACCACCTTCTTCCCTGACCCCGCTGTACTTACCACCCTCTTCCCTGACCCCGCTGTACTTACCCACTTCCCTGACCCCGCTGTACTTACCACCCACTTCCCTGACCCCGCTATACTTACCACCCTCTTCCCTTACCCCGCTGTACTTACCACCCCCTTCCCTCACCCCGCTGTACTTACCACCCCCTCTGTACTTACCATCCTCTTCCCGGACCCAGCTGTACTTACCACCCTCTTCCCTGACACCACTGTACTTGCCACCCTCTTCCTTGACTCCGCTGTACTTACCACCCTCTTCCCTGACCCCGCTGTACTTACCACCCACTTCCCTGACCCCGCTGTACATACCACCCACTTCCCTGACCCCGCTGTACTTACCACCCACTTCCCTGACCCCACTGTATTTACCACCCCCTTCCCTGACCCCACTGTATTTACCACCCCCTTACCTGACCCCTTTGTGCTTACCACCTCCTTACCTGACCCAGCTGTGCTTACCACCCCCTTCCCTGACCCTGCTGTACTTACCACCCCCTTCCCTGACCCCTCTGCGCTTACCACCCCCTCTGTACTTACCACCCTGTTCCCTCACCTCGCTGTACTTATCACCATGTTCCCTCACCCCACTGTATTTACCAACCCCTTCTCTGACCCCACTGTACTTGCCATCCCCTTCTCTGACCTCACTGTACTTACCATCCCCTCTGTACCTACTACCCCCTTCCCTGACCCCGCTGTACTTGCCACCCCCTTCCCTGACCCCCTCTATACTTACCCCCCCATTCCCTTACCCTCTGTACTTACCACCCCCGTGTGTCAACATCCAACACCACTAAGCTGGTGACTGCCGCATTTCGGGGGCACACCCCCTTTCTCAGAGCTGTTCCTCTTGTAGTTGGGATTCCCCCATCTGAGGAGAACGGCATTACTACACATTGGATTTCATTGTTCATTCTTCTGACAAAGGGGGAACTCCGAGCGCTGGGAGTGACACTTCCATCCCCTCCCCCATTGCTCTAATCAGCGCTGGGAGCTGATACTTCCAGGTAGGTTTTCCACCTGTCCAGGATTCACCCGGACAGTTTGGGTTTTCAATCAAGCGTTCGGGTTTCGGTCCACCTGAAGCCCGGACACATTGTTGAGACCAGGCTGTGATTTGGCCACACCCACTGTGTGCCAAGGCGCGCTCTGTGCGCTCCAATACTTCTCTCCTTGGGGCAACCAAATGTGTCCCACGTCTTCTATAATCCTATAGTGTTTACAGCAAGAAAATAAACAAACAAATTGCCTTGTGCCACTAAAGTGTTCGGGTTTGGCTTGAAGAAAAGGTGGCAGCCCTACTTCCAGGTACTGAGGAGCATGTGACTCCCCCCATGTGACAGCCAGGGGCCAATCAGCATTCTTATACAGGGACCCCAGCGGTCTGTGTGCACTGCGCCTGCAAGGACTGGAGGGAAGGAGGGAAGGGAAAGCATTGAAGTGAACCCTTCCCTTTACAATGTATGAGCACAGCAAATGGCCACACCTGCCCACACATCAATCGTGGTGCCCTATGATCCGTGATTACACCCCTGCCGGGGCCCTATGATCCGTGATTACACCCCTGCCGGGGCCCTATGATCTGTGGTTACACCCCTGCCGGGGCCCTATGATCTGTGGTTACACCTCTGCCGGGGCCCTATGATCTGTGGTTACACCCCTGCCGGGGCCCTATGATCTGTGGTTACACCTCTGCCGGGCCCTATGATCTGTGGTTACACCCCTGCCAGGGCCCTATGATCTGTGGTTACACCCCTGCCGGGGCCCTATGATCTGTGGTTACACCCCTGCCGGGGCCCTATGATCTGTGGTTACACCCCTGCCGGGGCCCTATGGTCTGTGGTTACACCTCTGCTGGGGCCCTATGATCTGTGATTACACCTCTGCCGGGGCCCTATGATCTGTGGGTTACACCTCTGCCGGGGCCCTATGATCCGTGGTTACACCTCAGCCGGGGCCCTATGATCTGTGGTTACACCCCTGCCGGGGGGCCCTGTGATTCGTGGGTTACACCCCTGCCGGGGCCCTATGATCTGTGGTTACAGCCCTGCCGGGGCCCTATGATCTGTGGTTACAGCCCTGCCGGGGCCCTATGATCTGTGAATACAGCCCTGCCGGGGCCCTATGATCTGTGGTTACACCCCTGCCGGGGCCCTATGATCTGTGGTTACACCCCTGCCGGGGCCCTATGATTCGTGGGTTACACCCCTGCCGGGGCCCTATGTTCTGTAGGTTACACCTCTGCCGGGGGGCCTATGATCTGTGGTTACACCCCTGCCGGGGCCCTATGATTCGTGGGTTACACCCCTGCCGGGGCCCTATGTTCTGTAGGTTACACCTCTGCCGGGGGGCCTATGATCTGTGGTTACACCCCTGCCGGGGCCCTATGATCCGTGGTTACACCTCAGCCAGGGCCCTATGATCTGTGGTTACACCCCTGCCGGGGCCCTATGATCCGTGGTTACACCTCAGCTGGGGCCCTATGATCCGTGGTTACACCTCAGCCGGGGCCCTATGATCTGTGGTTACACCCCTGCCGGGGCCCTATGATCCGTGGTTACACCTCAGCTGGGGCCCTATGATCTGTGGTTACACCCCTGCCGGGGCCCTATGATTCGTGGGTTACACCCCTGCCGGGGCCCTATGTTCTGTAGGTTACACCTCTGCCGGGGGGCCTATGATCTGTGGTTACACCCCTGCCGGGGCCCTATGATCCGTGGTTACACCTCAGCCAGGGCCCTATGATCTGTGGTTACACCCCTGCCGGGGCCCTATGATCCGTGGTTACACCTCAGCTGGGGCCCTATGATCCGTGGTTACACCTCAGCCGGGGCCCTATGATCTGTGGTTACACCCCTGCCGGGGCCCTATGATCCGTGGTTACACCTCAGCTGGGGCCCTATGATCTGTGGTTACACCCCTGCCGGGGCCCTATGATTCGTGGGTTACACCCCTGCCGGGCCCCTATGATCTGTGGTTACACCCCTGCCGGGGCCCTATGATTCGTGGGTTACACTCCTGCCGGGGCCCTATGGTCTGTGGGTTACACCCCTGCCGGGGCCCTATGATTCGTGGGTTACACCCCTGCCGGGCCCCTATGATCTGTGGTTACACCCCTGCCGGGGCCCTATGATTCGTGGGTTACACTCCTGCCGGGGCCCTATGATCTGTGGGTTACACCCCTGCTGGGGCCCTATGATCTGTGGGTTACACCCCTGCCGGGGCCCTATGATCTGTGGGTTACACCCCTGCCGGGGCCCTATGATCTGTGGGTTACACCCCTGCTGGGGCCCTATGATCTGTGGGTTACACCCCTGCTGGGGCCCTATGAATTGGGATCCTCGTGGATCTTCGTGGCGTTTGCTATCATTTGGATTCTGGATCTGTAGATTTTATCTTCCTGCTTTCCGGAGAGAAAAGCAATTGTGCTGGACGGACCCGACTCTCCTTATGTACTAAGGATCCCCTGAGGGGCATGGCAGCCAATCAGCTTCTAACTTCAACTTGTTCAGTTAAGCGTTGACAATAAATCCTAGAAGCTGATTGGCTCCCATGCTGAGCTGCACCAGATTTAGCGCCCTCCAGTTTTAGTAAATCTCCCCCCCCCCCCCCCCCCATTGTCTTCACACAGATGCTGGAGAGAGACACGAGTACAGGCTGCCATCTAGTGGCCAAATATAATAATGTGTTTACTGTGTAATAAGTGACTGTGTAACATTTCTGGGTTTAACCCTTTTTTTATAATTCTCCTTTAAGGGGGTGTTGCAGGGGGTGTGTCTTATGCTTACTCATTTTTGCTAATAGGTGTTCCCATCTCAGGAGTTTGGGAGGTGATAGGATGCCGAGGTAACTCCCATTCCTGGGAGGAGTGGCTCTGTGTACTATCTACTGCCTCCTATAGGGGAATCTCAATTTGTGAAAATGTCCTGTTTTATAACCATTGCCTGTTCACACCATGCTCTACTCTTTGTTCTGCACTCTTCTCTGTACTCTGCTCTGTGTTCTCTGTACTGTGTACTGTGTTCTGCACTCTGCTCTGTACTTTGTACTCTGCTCTGTGCTCTGCTTTGTACTCTGCTCTGCACTCTGCTCTGTGTTCTGTACTCTGCTCTGTACTCTGTGTTCTCTACTCTGCTCTCTGCCCTGCCCTGTGCTCTGCTCTGTGTTCTGTACTCTGCACCCTGTTCTGTACTCTGCTCTGTTTTCTGTACTCTGCTCTGTACTTTGTACTCTGTACCCTGTGCTCTGCTCTGCGTTCTGTACGCTACACCCTGCTCTGTGTTCTGTACTCTGCTCTGTTTTCTGTACTCTGTACCCTGTGCTCTGCTCTGTGTTCTGTACGCTACACCCTGCTCTGTACTCTGCACCCTGCTGTGTACTTTGTACTCTGCTCTGTGTTCTGTACTCTGCACCCTGCTGTGTACTTTGTACTCTGCTCTGTGCTCTGCTTTGTACTCTGCTCTGTGTTCTGTACTCTGCTCTGTACTCTGTGTTCTCTACTCTGCTCTTTGCCCTGCTCTGTGCTCTGCTCTGTGTTCTGTACTCTGCACCCTGTTCTGTACTCTGCTCTGTTTTCTGTACTCTGCTCTGTACTTTGTACTCTGTACCCTGTGCTCTGCTCTGCGTTCTGTACGCTACACCCTGCTCTGTGTTCTGTACTCTGCTCTGTTTTCTGTACTCTGTACCCTGTGCTCTGCTCTGTGTTCTGTACGCTACACCCTGCTCTGTACTCTGCACCCTGCTGTGTACTTTGTACTCTGCTCTGTTTTCTGTACTCTGCACCCTGCTGTGTACTTTGTACTCTGCTCTGTGCTCTGCTTTGTACTCTGCTCTGCACTCTGCTCTGTGTTCTGTACTCTGCTCTGTACTCTGTGTTCTCTACTCTGCTCTCTGCCCTGCTCTGTACTCTGCACCCTGCTGTGTACTTTGTACTCTGCTCTGTTTTCTGTACTCTGTGGTCTGCTCTGTACTCTGTTTTGTACTCTGTGCTCTATAGGTGGCCGTGACCTACCTGTCCTGCACACGGAGCGCACTTGTTAATGCCGGGGAACATGTGAAAAACCTTAAAGCAGTTCCCCCAACTTAGAGAGGAGATGAATAAAGTGTAGAGTTCCTCTGAAAAGCGACTTGTCACTACTCACTATAACTTGTATTAGGAGGGAGGTGCTGAGCCTGCACCCCCCCCCCCCACTAGTCAGCATCCCTCTGTTACCGCCCCCCCCCCCCAGTCAGACATGTGACCAGGCCATAGATCTCTGTAATGCTGGTTTGGTTCTGGTTGCTCCTGGAAACCAACCGCTGGGGAGGGAGCCGGAACATCGACCTCCTCGCTAGCGGAGGACCTTACCAGGTACCACACATAATGACTGGCTGCTTGGTGTCTTGCACTAGTGCTTGGTTACCCATAGCAACTGCAAGTCACTCCAACTCTTCTGCTGAGTTATCTCACTGGTAGCAGCTGAGATCCACCCCCCACATGTGCTTCACTGACCCGGGTTCTTCGGACGCCCCACACCCAGCATGCACCCCCTTACTGATCTCACCCCAGACTCAGAATGGTTGGTGCAGCTCAACTGAGAAGACTTCTAGTGATCAATGTGAGTCCATTTCCTGAGCCAACCTACATCTGTATGGCTGCCCCGGCATACCTCTGCAAGGTAGGAGTCCATGTTGGCGTTCTCTGCGTGCTGCCTGATCTCCAGATCCCAAGTGCTGCTGTCCTCCTTCACAGCATGTCTGGTCAGGAGTGAGTCAAAATACCCTGATCCCAGCCCCCCCCCCCCACCTTTTCTATATCACGGGGGGGGGGGGGGACAGGCTGGGACCAAAAGGCCAGAGAACTGAACACACACATTTATCTCTTTGCCTCCTCAGCCTGTAGGCGGGTGCAGTCTACTTTGTCCCCTACAGGTGGCGCTCAACTGCAGTGGCATTGCAGAGGGAGAGGAAGTCACTGGGCAAGCTATCCGGTTGGATGCTGCCACCCCATGTGATTCTGGTGGCCATTTTGGGTCAGGAAGAGTCTATTTGGTGTGGTGCACATTTGGCCTGTGGGTAGTGTATGGACAGGTTACTGTCTGTCAGGGACAGTGCATAGCGGCAGAGAGAGGGTCCAGATGAGTAGGGGAGGAGGAGGGGGCGAAGGGGATGAAGAGGAGGAGGAGGGGGACGAAGGGGAGGAGGGGAGGAGGAGGGGGACGAAGGAGAGGAGGAGGAGGCGAAGGGGTGGAGAAAGGGGAGGGGGGAGGGTCTTCTTGAAGAAACAGCTGTAAAATCAATTGGGGTTGGAAGTTCTAGATTTATAGACACGCAACTGGACCATGTTGAGGGAAGAGAGAGCTAAGTTTTCCAGCAAAGTCTAAACCCGCAACCTACCTAACCTACTCCTAACCTACCCAGCCTACCCCCAACCTACCTAACCCACCCCTAATCTACCGAACCTACAATCAACCCCTAACCTACCCTCAACCAATCCCTAACCTACCCAGCCTACTCTCAACCCAACCCCAACCTATTGAGCCTACACCTAACCAACCCCTAATCTACGCCTAACCCATCCCTAATCTACCAAACCTACTCCCAACCAATCCCTAATCTACCCAGCCTACTCCCAACCCCCCCCCCCCCCCAATTTACCGAGCCTACACCTAACCCACCCCTAATCTACCGAACCTACAATCAACCCCTAACCTACCCTCAACCA
>NW_027507758.1:656415957-656418457 GCF_037356315.1 Lithobates pipiens
ACTCTCTCTCTAGAGCTTCGAAATCCGCCAATGATGGCGTTGGAGAGGACACGGGTTGTTGTCCAGTCTCAGCCTCATAGAACAGCTGCCACTCTCTCTCTAGAGCTTCGTAATCCGCCAATGATGGTGTTGGAGAGGACACTGGTTGTTGTCCAGTCTCAGCCTCATAGAACAGCTGCCACTCTCTCAGTAGAGTTTCATGGTCTGCCATTGATGATGTTCTAGAGGTGGATTCCGGTTGTTGCCTGGTCTTGCCGTCCTCTGATGATGTTGGAAAGCACAGCGATCGTAGTTGCAGACTCTCACTGACATAGCTGAAGTCCCAGAAGTGATCCTCTTCCTCTTGGTTTATCGGTTTGTCCCGTTCTTCGGTGCACAGAAATTCAGACACTTTTATTATTCTATCCGGTACTTCAAGCAGAATCTGGAAAGAGAAAAAGTCATTCATTAATATTCCTGATCGATGGTAACAAAGCTTGGTGAACCCCAACGACCCAGTGTGTGGAAAAGTACCCCAAGCAGGCTCATTCAGCCCCCTCTATTGGTCATAAGAAGCATTACATTGCACTAACTCATCCTTCACAAGAATCTGTCTATATCAAGATCATAGAAGGATGTGAAAATTCTGTTAAAATAATTCCGGCCATGGAAATACCCCCCCTCCCCCCCAGATTTACTCAGGATCCTCACTGATTGGTATACTTACAGATGGTGAATCCAGTGTCGGCCGTGTCTTTCTTGTCTCCACGTCCTTCCAGTTGATGCCTTTAAAGAATGGGTGCCCCCTGAGGTCTTGTACTAGGTATGATCGCAGATTTTGGCTTTTACAAAGGAGCTGTAAAGAAAAATAAAATACAATTAGAACACTGAAACAATGAGAAGTCTGAGCTCTGAGCTCGCTCCTGTGATGGTGCAGGTTACAAGTAATGTCTGGGCCCTACTTAGCAACATCCTAGCAACGTCTTGGGAGTTTTCAGGTCAGGCTTCTTGTGGTACATAAAAGGCCTACACCTATAGTAAGGGCATTATCTAGCTTTAGTCACAGTGACACATTTTGTGTTTATCTACAGATGACTCCGACCTGCATAGGACGTTTTTCTGGAAATTGTGAACTAACCCTTTTATTGTTCTTAGGGATGTACTAAAAGTCATCTTTCCATTAAATCTCCAACTGCCATGATTTGTTCTCAATGGCGGGTTCAAGGAAATGCTGTCTACTTACTCGGTCAATGAGGTCTTTGAGGTCAGTGTCCATGTCCTCTGGATAATGAGGCGGCTTGATATTCATCGCCACCTGCAACCCATAAGGACTCTTCTGGTCGGTGTAGAATGGATGTTTTCCCGTGGCCATCTTGTATATTGTTACTCCCAGGGAGTAATAGTCAGCCATTGAATAGTATTCCTGGCGCCGGAAGACCTGTAGAAACATAATAGAGAGAGAAGATGAGCATAAGCTTGTCAGGTTATCCAGGCTAAGGATAGAGGTGACGCCATGCTGGCATAGGTGATGGAGGAATCTTTATCTTACCTCTGGGGCCATATAAGTTAGTGTCCCCACGCATCCTTTAATCCTCCTAGAAGATGAGACGTTCGTTGTGGCCAAGCTGAAATCCGCAATTCTGATGGAGCCATTGCGGTCCAGTAAGATGTTCTCCGGCTTGATATCTCTGTGGACAACCCCAGAAGAATGCAGGTACTGCAGGCCGCACACAAGTTCCGCGGTGAGATATCTGATGGAAAAAGAAAAATATGCATTAGAACTGAAAATCCTTACAAATCAAAGTGATATATAGTATATATGTGTATGGATGGACAGGTTCAGTGGTCAGCCACCCCTGACTGCAGCGTGTCCCAGTCATTATACTTACCTTAAAATTTGGACATCAAATGGAGCAACATCGATCAATTCCTGGAGGTTCCCGCCATTCAAGTGCTCCAGTACAATGGCCAGATAAGTCTGTGAGAAAAGAAGAGAGAAAGGTTACATTGTAGACATTGAAAATTTCCCTTTGGTGGAGGAAGAAATACGCACACAATGCAGTGTGGGATCTCCTCTCAGAAGATGAAAGAAATGGGAAGATAAAAGGACACTTACCTTTGTTTGGAATGCTCCATACAGATGTGTAATATATGGACTTCCTCCGGTTTGTTGCAGCACATCAACCTCTGTAAAGATACTATGTACAGCATCATTGAGTACTTTCCTTTTCTTAATGAACTTCACTGCCAGCTTATTAGTAGTGGCAGGATGGGAGGCCAACATTACCTTCCCGGAAGCCCCCTGTCCAAGAATTCCATGGAAAGTGAAGTTTTCCATGGATAGCTTACATGACTTCTCCATTATGTCACCACTACATGGGACTGATAGAGATGTCCAATGGTTTGTGGTGCTGCTAGGTGTTGGAGAACACCAAGACATTTGATTGTGAATGGAAGTCGTTGAGTCATTCTCCTTGTCCTCCGTGACTGACGGAGTGACTTCGACCTCTTTGTCCTCCAT
>NW_027507758.1:656423457-656443457 GCF_037356315.1 Lithobates pipiens
CCCTAATGTTTGGGGTTATGATTGCTACCATTGACCCCAATGGTGCAGTTATTATTGCTGCCAGTGACCCCAATGTTGGGGGTTATTATTGCTTCCAGTAACCCCAATGTTGGGGGTTATTATTGCTGAAAGTGACTCCAATGTTTGGGGTTCTAATTGCTACCAGTGACCCCTATGTTGGGGGTTATAATTGCTGCCAGTGACCCCAATGTTGAGAGTTATACATGCTGCCAGTGACCCCAATGTTGGGGGTTATAATTGATGCCAGTGACCCCAATGTTGGGGGTTATAATTGGTTACAGTGTCCCCAATCTTGGGGGGTTTATAATTACTTCCAGTGACCCCAGTGTTGTTGTTTTTTATTGCTACCAGGGACCCCAATGTTGGGTTTTATAATTGCTACCAGTGACCCCAATGTTGGGGATTTTAATTTCTACCAGTGACCCCAATGTTGGGGGTTATAATTGCACCCAGTGACCCCAATGTTGGGGGTTATACTTGCGACCAGTGACCCAAAAGATGGGGGTTATAATTGCTGCCAGTGACCCCAAAGTTGGAGTTTTAGAATATCTGCCAGTGACCCCAATGTTGGGGGTTATAATTGCTACCAGTGACCCCAATGTTGGGGGGTTATAATTGCTACCAGTGATCCCAATGTTGGGGGTTATAATGGCTACTAGTTACGTCAATGTTGGGGGTTATTATTGCTATCAGTGACCCCAAAGTTGGGGATTATAATTGGGTTTTCATAATATCTGCCAGTAAACCCAATGTTGTGGGTTATAATTCCTTCCAGTGACCCCAATTTTGAGGGTTATAATTGCTACCAGTGTCCCCAAAGACGGGGGTTATAATTGCTTTGAGTGACCCCAATGTTGGGGGTTATAATTGTTACCAGAGACCCCAATGATGGGGGTTGTAATTGCTTTGAGTGACCCCAATGTTTGGGGTTATAATTGCTACCAGTAACCTCAATGTTGGGGGTTTTAATGGCTACCAGTGACCCCAATGTGGGGGGTTATGATTGCTACTGGTGACCCCAATTTTGGGGGTTAAAATTGCTACCAGTGACCCCAATGTTGGGGGTTACAATTTCTACTAGTAGCCCCAATGTTGAGGATTATAATTGCTACCAGTGACCCAAAAGTTGGTGGTTATAATTGCTGCCAGTGACCCCACAATTTGGGGTTATAATTCCTTCCAGTGACCCCAATTTTGGGGGTTTTTATTGCTTCCAGTGTTCCCAAAGATGAGGGTTATAATTGCTTTGAGTGACCCCAATGTTGGGGGTTATAATTGCCACCAGTGACCCCAATGTTCGAGGTTATAATTGCTTACAGTGACCCCAATGTTGTGGGCTATAATTGGTACCAGTGAACCCAATATTGGGGGTTATAATTGGTACCAATTACCCCAAAGTTGTGGGTTATAATATCTGCCAGTGACCCAATTTTTGGGGGTTATGATTGGTTCCAGTGACCTCAAATGTTGAGGGTTTTAATTGCTATGATTGAACCCAATGTTGGGGGGTTATTATTGCTACCAGTGACCCCAATCTGTGGGGTTATCATTGCTTCCAGTGACAACAATGTTGGCAATTTTTATTACTACCAGTGACCCCAATATCTGTGGTTATAATTGCTTCCAGTGACCCCAATGTTGGAGTCATAATTGGTGCTAGTGACCCCAATTTTGGGGGTTATAATTGCTGCCAGTGACCCCAATGTTGGGGGTTATAATTGCTACCAGTGACCCCAATGTTGGGGGTTATAATTGCTACCAGTGACCCCAATGTTGGAGTCATAATTGGCGTCAGTGACCACAATTTTGGGGGTTATATTTGCTTCCAGTGACCCCATGTTCGGGGTTATAATTGCTACCAGTTACCCCAATGTTGGGGGGTTATAATAGCTACCAGTAACCCCAATGTTTGGGATTATAATTGTGGCCAGTGACCCCCAAAGATTTGAGTTATGATTGCTTCCAGTGACCCCAACATTGGGGGTTATAATAGCTACCAGTAACCCCGATGTAGGGGTGTATAATTGCTGCCTTTGACTCTTCTGTTGGGGTTTATAATTGTTGCCAATAACCCCAATGTTGGTGGTTATAATTCCTTCCAGTGACACCAATGATGGGGGTTATAATTGCTGCCTGTGATCCTAATGTAGCGCCTATAACCCGTTGCAGGGTGGACTGGACTGAATGGGCTTACCGGTTACCTTCTCTCGGCCTGCTCCTCCACATCTAGGGGTTCCCAGGGTGGACACCCAACGACTTGTACACTGACACAGATAAAGTCCTTTCAAAAGGTTTCATTTTGTAGTAGAACTTTCACAAAACACAGTCTCTTAGGGAACAGAGGGCACGGGGTGAAGAACTCAGGTACCTTGAACTGCTGGTTGTAACAAAGTCTCTACTTCCACCCAGAGAGTAGCTACTCGCAGCTGGGCACTTCAAGGCTGAACAGACCTCTAGCCAGAGATCATGGCTGTCGGCACGTTGACTCAAAACTTGAACAATCAACTGAAGATAAACAGGAACCTTTTTCCTCCGTACCTGGAACGTCTCCAGCTTCATTTGAGGTACTGGAAAAGTGCGGACTCGTCAATGTCCTTCCCAACTCAGTAACCAGGCACTTCTCAGGATTCCACTTGCCGGCCCTCCTCCGAAGAGTCCTCCCCCGATCACTTGCATTAGCTGTGGTGTCCCTCCAAGCCGAGAGCACACCCGGACACCCAGACACTCTGAATCCTCCCTCAGTTACAGCTCCTCGGACCAGCAGGTTGCGAGACTTGGGAACAGACGAATCCTCACCCCAGACCAGAAGGGTATATCAGGGGCCACTGATAGGAACATGCTGTGGGATGTCAGACACCCTGTGACCCCTCACGGGGATACCCCATCCTGGAACCAGAATAGACCACACGGGTCTCACGAACAACTCCGGACCCCGAACACGTGACCCACACCTGCTTAAGTACCCCCTCCCAAACTCCTCAGCAGGCCCGGCACTCCCGCTGATTGGCTCAGAGAGGGCCGATACCCAAACATCCAACCAGACCTGGTTCTAGCCTGTCATGTGCACCTCACCGCTCACATGACCAGGCAGAATATCAATAATGGCCTGGCCAGACTGGTTTTAGGCTTACCTACACGATTACCCCTCAGTACTGTAAGGTCCTGAGACAAAAACTAAATTTACAATGCGTGTGGCATTTGATCCCAAATGTCATCTGCTACAAAAGCAAAGCGCCGTATCTGGCCCCCGGGCCACAGTTTGGAGACCACTGCTTTACACCATTGTTACATAGAGATTCAGCTGCTCAATATTTATGGATCTAGCCAATGTTTTGGCCATCACTGAAGGCAACCTCTCTACTTATATATCTTTCTCGTCACTCGCTCAGTTTGAATTGCTCAGGTTTCTGTACGGTTAAGTGTATGTAAAACCAGTTTCTTGTTCCTGGTGCCAACATTGTAGCATATGTGTCATGGTGCTACTCACAGTGAACCCTCAGGCGAGCAGGTGACACGGGATCCCCCGGGGCGTGGAATCTAAGAGTCAGCCGGTGTTCTGTCAGGGACCCTCTCACGAAGGTTTAGATTAGCTGCGTGCTAACCCCAGGTCACGACCCCGGGTTCACCCTGCTTGCTAGGTTAGTACCCGAAGACACTGTAGAGAAGGATGGATGGATGAAGCAAGGAAAGTCAGGTAGTGAGCCAAGGTCAGGGCGGGCTGCAGACAACGTAATCAGAACAAGCCGGGTCGGTACACAGGAGATCAGATCACGAGAAGACAGGTAAACAGGTTACACAGGGGAGTTAGAAACAAACGTTGCTCAAGCAACCAGTAGCAGCGGCAGCCAGGAGGAGGCCGTGCCCAGCGGCAGCCAGGAGGAGGCCGTGCCCAGCGGCAGCCAGGAGGAGGGTCGGGAAAGCGTCAGCAAGGAGGAGGGTCTTGAAAGCATCAGGCAGGAGGAGTGTCTTGAAAGCGTCAGCCAGGAGGAGGGTCTTGAAAGCGTCAGCCAGGAGGAGGGTCTTGAAAGCGTCAGCCAGGAGGAGGGTCTGGAAAGCGTCAGCCAGGAGGAGGGTCTGGAAAGCGTCAGCCAGGAGGAGGGTCTGGAAAGCGTCAGCCAGGAGGAGGGTCTGGAAAGCGTCAGCCAGGAGGAGGGTCTGGAAAGCGTCAGCCAGGAGGAGGGTCTGGAAATCGTCAGCCAGGAGGAGGCCGTGCCCAGCGGCAACCAGGAAGAGGCCGTGCCAAAGCGCCAGCCAGGAGGAGGGTCTGGAAAGCGTCAGCCAGGAGGAGGGTCTGGAAAAAGTCAGCCAGGTGGAGGCCGTGCTCAGCGGCAGCCAGGATGAGGCCGTGCCCAGCGTCAGCCAGGATGAGGCCGTGCCCAGCGTCAGCCAGGAGGAGGCCGTGCCCAGCGTCAGCCAGGAGGAGGCCGTGCCAAAGCGTCAGCCAGGAGGAGGCCGTGCCAAAGCGTCAGCCAGGAGGAGGCCGTGCCAAAGCATCAGCCAGGTGGAGGCCGTTCCCAGCGGCAGCCAGGAGGAGGCCGTGCCCATCGCCAGCCAGGAGGAGGCCGTGCCCATCGCCAGCCAGGAGGAGGCCGTGCCCATCACCAGCCAGGAGGAGGCCGTGCCCATCAGCAGCCAGGAAGAGGATCTGGAAAGCGTCAGCCAGGAGGAGGGTCTGGAAAGCGTCAGCCAGGAGGAGGGTCTGGAAATCGTCAGCCAGGAGGAGGCCGTGCCCAGCGGCAGCCAGGAGGAGGGTCTGGAAAGTGGCAGCCAGGAGGAGGCCGTGTCAGTCAGGAGGAGGCCGTGCCCAGCGTCAGCCAGGAGGAGGCCGTGCCCAGCGGCAGCCAGGAGGAGGGTCTGGAAAGTGGCAGCCAGGAGGAGGCCGTGTCAAGTGTCAGTCAGGAGGAGGCCGTGCCCAGAGGCAGCCAGGAGGTGGCTAGGCCCAGTAGGAGCCCTCGCCCAATCCTAGGTGCCTCCCCTCTGCCTTACCACCAAAAGGCCCAGGATGAGGACAGTTACGGAGAACGCAGCACTGGGCCTCAGTAGGGATGTCAGCCATTTCCTGAGGAGCCCCTCAACTCTGAAGAGGTCTATGCCTGCTTTCTAGCCACCAGGTTGCTGGACTTACAGAAGGACCAATGCCTCCTCGGTGAGGACATTTTTTATGAGGCCCTTCAGAAGGGGTTGAGGGGTCAGCTGAGTGAGAACAGCCACATATATGGGCAAGCCCATCCTCCTCCTCCTCCTCCCTCCTCTTCTTGCCACAAGTCCACCACCAGAAGCGCAGCCTCCAAGGAAGGCCGCAGTGAAGAGAAGAAAGTGATGACCTGGGCTCAGAGGACGCAGGCTATGGTAGTGCCACAGCCTGGGGATAGATCTGTCATCTGCGGCTGGTCCTGATCTCTGGCATTCCTGGTCCATATTGTGCTCCCTATTATATGGACTCCTCAAGATCCCAATTTTCTTTTCCACAGGATTGAATTGTGCCCTGGGGGCCAAAAGGTTTCACAAATTCCAAAAGTTTCTCCGGCGTTGCCTTCCTCTTTATTTTGTTACCCGGAATAAATGGAGATTTTATTTTCAGAAAATACTTTCCTTTGTGTTTTATTGAGTTTGTTTGTGAGTAGGTAGGTACATTTCTAAAAGACAATGTCATATTGACGAGGGACACCTACCTCCTCGAGGGGAAGAAGAAATACAAGATAATAATGTTATTGTGGTAACATCAAATTCTATGGAGATCCCTAGAAAATAATTCCGAAATCCGAAAATAAATCTTCATGAAATAAAAAATGATAAAAGAGGAGAATGAAGAATAATTGTAAAGATTGTTCTGGAGATCCGACTTCTAACAACTAGAATATAATTCCTGAGAAGAGGAGAAATGATGAAGAAAGAAGAAAAGAATCTGAAGATGGGAGAATGAGCAGCGTGAGGAATGTGCTGTCCAATGGGAACGCTCGATTTTCCGCGCCGATCGCTTCCGTCTCCTTCACAGCGTCGGTTCTGGTCCTTCGGAGCGGCGCACAGACCGGCGGAATTCCCGATACGAGTCGCTTCCGTCGGAAATATTTCCAGCATGTTCTATTTCTAGATCCCTCAGAAGAAAAAGAGTCAGATGAGGCCCAAACACCTTCCGATTATCCGACAGAAAGATTCCGTCCGACCTTTTCTGTCGGAAAGTCCGGTCATGTGTACCGGGCATTACAGCAAACAACCCGCTACATAGTGCGAGGTTCAACCTCTTTTCTTCTCATTTTAATGAGTGGCCACGAGTCTTGTTATACTGCTGAGGTCACCAGTCCGATATTTATATATTGTGGGGTCACCAGTCCGGTATTTATATATTGTGGGGTCACCAGTCCGGTATTTATATATTGTGTGGTTACCAGTCCGGTATTTATATATTGTGTGGTTACCAGTCCGGTATTTATATATTGGGGGTCACCAGTCCGGTATTTATATATTGTGTGGTTACCAGTCCGGTATTTATATATTGTGGGGTCACCAGTCCAATTTCTATATATTGTGAGGTCACCAGTCATGAATTTATATATTGTGTGGTTGCCAGTCTTTTATTTATATATTGTGGGGTCACCAGTCCGGTATTTATATATTACGGGGTCACCAGTCCAGTATTTATATATTGTGGGGTCACCAGTCCGATATTTATATATTGTGGGGTCACCAGTCCTTCTCCATCCTAGATCCCCCCAGAGGTTCCTTCCCCCCAGTCTATAGATTACATTCAGATTTTTGCCCCCCAAATACATTATTTTACATCTCTCTACATTGATCCTCATTTGCCATGTGTAGTTGCCCCTCCCCCCATTGATTTGGTCAGATCTTCTTTGAAGGTTTCCACATCGTGCGGAGAAGTTATTGCCCGGCTTGGCTTCTTATCGCAAATACAGAGATTGGACTGTTTCCCCCATCCCCCTCCTCCAGGTCATTTCTGTACAAATTAACCCCTTCATTACCGGCATTTATACTCCTTCCTTTCCAGACCAATGTTCAGCTTTCAGCGCTCTCATACTTTGAATGACAATTACTCAGTCAGGTAACACTGTACACAAACAACATATTTATCATTTTTTTTTCATACACATAGAGATTTCTTTTGGGGGTTTTTTATTTTTTGCGATATAAGTGAAAAAAGAGCGAAAATTTTGAAAAAAAAACCCCACTTTTTTTATAGTTTCTATTTAGCAAATAAGTCATTTTTGTTCATAAATTTGGGCCAAAATTTCTACTTCTTCATCTCTTTGGTAAAAATAACCAAATCAGTGGATATTATTTTGTCTCTGTGAAAGTTATCGAGTCCACAAGCTGTGGTGCCAATCACTGAACATTGATCACATCTGATCACATCTGATGCACTGACGGCCGATCTCATTTCCTGAGGCTCTGAAATGTCAGGAAACTACAAATACCCCCCAAATCTCCCCTTTATGAAAAGTAGTCAGTCCAGGGTATTTAGTAGGAGGCATGGGGAGGTTTTTGAAGTTGTCATTTTTTCCCACAATTCTTGGGAAAAAGAAAAATGTGTTTTTTTTTTTATTTATTTTTTTTTTTTTTACACAATTGTCATATTATCAGGTTATTTATCACGCACAGCATATGCATACAACAAATTACACCCCAAAATACATTCTGCTCCTCCTCCTGAGTATAGCGATACCACATGTGTGAGACTTTTACACAGCCTGACCACATACAGAGGACCAACATTGAGGGAGCACCTTCAGGTGTTCAAGGAGCATAAATGACACCTCTAATTTCCTAACGACCTATTACATTTGTTAAGGCCCCACAGCACCAGGACAATGGAATTGCCCACAAAATGACCCCATTTTGGAAAGCAGACACCCCAATGTGTATTCTATGAGGCATGGGCTGCACATAGGTACTCAGATGGGCTGTGATGGGTGGTGACAGGTCCTCTTTATTGGGGGGTAATCAGTGTGTGAATTGTGTACACTGGGCGGTAATGAGATGTAACCGCAATCTCCTCCTCACATACGATCCGTGTGTGTGGAGGAGAACCCGGCAACATCTCGTTACCGCGGTTTGTTTACATTCTGTGACCGCCTGTGATTGGACACGGCCGGTCACGTGGTAAAGAACTAATTTCATGGGCTCTTTACTGAGATGGGGGTTGGGCTGTGTCAGGGTGACAAGCCGCATCCCCTAGGCGCAGTACATGTGACCGGCTGTGATTGGACACGGCCGGTCACATGTATCGGGGGGTGTGGATGGGGATGGAAACCACACAGATCGGGGATGGGCTGTGTCCGAGGGACACACCTCAATCACGATCGCCGCGCTGCGGGCCCCCGCAGGAGCAGCGAAATACCGAGGCCGTCATATGACTATGGCCGGGTACTGAAGTGGTTAAACAGCATTGGTCCCAGCACAGAACCCTGCGGGACCCCAATACCCACCCCCGACCATTCCGAGTACCCCCCATTAATCACCACCCTCTGAACTCGCCCTTGTAGCCAGTTTTCAATCCATGTACTCACCCCTGTGGTCCATGCCAACCGACCTTCCTTTGTCCAGATACACCACGTCTACGGGCCTTCCTTTATCTAGATACACCACGTCTACGGGCCTTCCTTTATCTAGATACACCACGTCTACGGGCCTTCCTTTATCCAGATACACCCCGTCTACGGACCTTCCTTTATCTAGATACACCACGTCTACGGGCCTTCCTTTATCTACATACACCACGTCTACGGACCTTCCTTTATCCAGATACACCACGTCTACGGGCCTTCCTTTATCCAGATACACCACGTCTACGGACCTTCCTTTATCCAGATACACCACGTCTACGGGCCTTCCTTTATCCAGATACACCACGTCTACGGGCCTTCCTTTATCCAGATACACCACGTCTACGGACCTTCCTTTATCCAGATACACCACGTCTACGGGCCTTCCTTTATCCAGATACACCATGTCTACGGACCTTCCTTTATCCAGATACACCACGTCTACGGGCCTTCCTTTATCCAGATACACCACGTCTACGGGCCTTCCTTTATCCAGATACACCACGTCTACGGGCCTTCCTTTATCCAGATACACGACGTCTACGGACCTTCCTTTATCCAGATACACCACGTTTACGGACCTTCCTTTATCTAGATACACCACGTCTACGGGCCTTCCTTTATCTAGATACACCACGTCTACGGGCCTTCCTTTATCAAGATACACCACATCTACGGGCCTTCCTTTATCTAGATACACCACATCTACGGGCCTTCCTTTATCTAGATACACCACGTCTACGGGCCTTCCTTTATCTAGATGGCAGCTCACCTTCGCAGTGTGATTTTCAGAATTGGTGTGAACACTCATGTGATCTGATTCTAGGTTGGTCGAAATAATAAGGGTCCTGCTACACTTTGGTGTAGATTTGGTGTGATTTAGACCATACAGATTAAATGGCTCAATTCGCAGTGCTGAAGAATCACATGTGATTTGAAGAGGAAAGCGGTGCGATTCCTGTTTAGACTGGCATGCTGGTCTCGCACTGCATAGAGTGAAGCGGCTCGGAGTAGCAGAGAAGGACATTTCTTATGTTGAGGGGGATGTCTGGACGGTGGACTTAGAGATTTTCCAGCCTCTAGCTCTCCTCCAATTGCTGTTTTCATGCTGCAGCTGCACGCACACCTATCTAGCAGCATGCTGTGTGTGCGCACATCAGGGGGTGGGGTTGGTAGCCCCGGCACAGCAGGGAAGCGGGGATTGGTCAGTTTATAGGGATCTTCAGCACACTGAGGTCCTGTGCTGTTGACTCTGAATCCTCCGGTGAGAATGGTGAGTGATTGGATCGGCACAGGCAGCTACATAGGCAGTGCAGTTCACCATGCACCCAACCTGCTGCCGTGGAGGCAGAGCTACCAATATTCAGGAGAGAGAAGTGATTGCCAGCCCCGCATGCAGAATAAAAGTGACCACCCAACTCCTGGACCAGGCAGCCCCAGCGCTGATCGTTGTCACTTGTCCATGCAGAGACCACACTGCAGTCCCTCCAGCTCACCTCTGCCGCATCCTGCAAGGTTGTGACAGAACCGGCCCTGATGGAGCCCCATGTGCACACAGGGCCCCCGAACAGTGCCCAGGGGTGCCCGCTTAATAAGATGGCCCGGGATATGCTATGAGAAGCTTAGAGTGATAAGAGAGGTGGTCATCAATAATGCTAGAGACTGGGTGGGTACCAGGGTAAGTTGTAATCTAAGATTGATTTCAGTGAAAACAGCCTGCCAGTAGGACCCAATCACAGGGCATTCCTAGAACATATGGATATAGGAACCCGGGTGGTGTCTACAACGTGGCCATATGGGGTCTCTTTCAGGGAACAATCTATGCAATTTCTGTAGGGTACAGTATTCAAATTTGACTTGAATCAACTGATTCAACTCCCATGGGAGGCTATGCCCAGAAGTGGGTGTAAATACCTGTCTTTGACAGGTATCTCCACCCCCTTCCCCCTTGAAAGGTGCCAATTGTGACACCGGAGTGGGGGAGGGTTCCGATCAGCGGAGGTTCCACTTTAGGGTGGAACCCCGCTTTAAACACAGCAACAAGAGGGGGGGATGGGGGAGAAGGGATGTAGCATTACATTACATTATCTCAATGCCACTTTGTCCCCAAGTCTTGTAGACCCATGCTTTGGGAATGTCGCCATCTTATATATGTCTTTGTCAGCTAAAAGTACATTGTTTATGGAATAAATGTATATATTTAACCCAGATGGGCCAATAGGTTTAGGTAGCCAGGAACTACTCAGTTTGGGGGCCACTACCTCCGTAAAATTGTAAAAATAAACCCACCCCATCCCAAAAATGGAGAGCATGAACCCCAAACAGTTAACAAGGTAGAACCTAGAGGGACGTGAGCCTGATGTGTTGGCTCACGTAGCAAGCACCTACAATGTACAAGAGATGCTGGCAGTCAGGTAGCACAATTTGCCTGCAGTGATGAAGACTTTTATCCTGAGCAGCAGGAGTATGGCCAGAGCAAAACAAAATGGCCAAACATGACAAGGGCAGTACTAAAACAGCATACCATACAGTACCAGGAGCTAAGCCCCCCCCCCAGGGGGTGGTAGTAAGGATCGGCAGTGTATTAAGAACAGTCTCCTGCAAAACAGGGGTACAAAACGTATTCTATGGCAGGGGGCCCCCAACAGGCAACTAGGAACATAAAACAAAAGGAGAAGGGGGTATACCCCTGTGTTACAAACCAATCTGAGACGGAAAGGCAAAATGGTATAGAGTATGAAGGAGTAATCCTCTTCCTCCAGATGGTCATCGATGGGGAGGCAGGGTGTCAATCCAGGCTGATGCTTCCCGCGGGGATGTAAAAAAGAAAAACGATTTGCCATCTTGAATCCGTAATTGGCCAGGGAACATGACGCTATACTTTATGTTGCAGGCCCGCAATGCTGCCTTCACTTGCTCAAAGGATTTCCTGAGCTTCTGCGTTTTAATAGAGTAATCCGGGAAGATAAGCAGTTTGCTGTTCTGGTAGGCCACGTGCTTCTGGATCCTGGCGACAAGAAGCACCTCATCCCTGTCCTAGAAATTGAGGATTCTTAGTATGAGGGGCCCAGGCCTAGGCAGAACCCTGTACTCTCGCTCAACAGATTAAAGTGGAGAAAAGTCAGCGTTTCGTAGCAGGGTGCGCAGCAAGTCCTCCACAAACACTGTAGGGTTATTACCCTCCACTCCCTCTGCCAGCCCCACAATGCAGAGATTTTTTCTCCTGTTGCGCTTTTCCGCATCATCCGCCTTGTACTCCAGTGCTTTGAGTCTGGTTTGTAGGAGTGCTCCGTGATGGTTTCCTCCGCAAGGCCTACTTGGTGCTCTGTCTCAGTAACACGGGACCGGAGTTTGTCCACATCCTGCCTCATAACTCCTATTTCCAGCTCCACCACTTCATTCTTTGTAGTTAGCGTAGATTGATATAGTGCAATCACTGACATCTGTGTGTCTTTGGTCGGGGCATGGACCTGAATCCAAAGTAACACCACCTCAGGGGTCCCCAGGCATACAGCTCACAAAGAGCACCATTCCCCTAAATGGCAGGGCCCATAATCGGTGGGCAAGAGGCTAGCATTCAGTCCCCTCCAAAAGCCCCTGTCCTTTGTGAGTCTGTCACGTTTCTCCCCATGAAAGGTTGACTAACAAGGTCCCAGACCTTCACCTGGTCTGGACATGCGTTAGACAGGCAAAGTGAACTCACATAGTCTGCCCGCATGATCTCCTTTCTTGGCTGCAAGGAATAGTTGACCTCAGTAGGTGTGGGGCCGAGGGTCATTTACTCTGTCCGGCTGCCAGCATTTCTCTGGCATGCTGCTAAATGTGTTCTAGCAGTTTCCTGTATCCCCTTTTCAGATGCTGTTCCTTTCTTAGCAAAATGGTCCAGGTCAGGTTTAAGCTCTGAGACCCCTGCAAGACTGAGCATAGCCTCTCTATATTCTCGCAGGTCCTCAAGGGTAGGTTCCCCCCCCATCGCCAAACACAAAACGATCTGTAAGGCTCTCCCACAGCAATCCAGGGCCACCAAAGTCATATCCCTCCGGAGAGCATTCTGTTGTCTCCCCTACATATCCCTGCTCTGCGTGCCATTGCAGAGCCCGATAATGATTGTCCAGCTCTATCTCCTGCTGGCCCAGCCTGTCCAACTCAGTCACCCATTGCTCCTGGGGTTTGCTCTCCCAAGAATGCCATCCGCAATGCCCGTTGGTCACTGGCCCGTTGCTCTTGGATTGGAAAGCACTTGCCCTGCTTTATACCAGCGAGCTGGAGGGCTCCAATCCAGAGCTCCACCCGTATCCGCTGACTGAGCTCCAGGTATTCATCTGCAGACACAGTCCTGGTGTTATGCTGAAAGGACGATCCACAGCAGCCCCGGGAACTCTGATGCCAGATCCAGATCTCCGCTGGGGTGACTGAAGTCTGCTATCCGGACCTTGGATACAAGTGGAATTTTGGATGTCCCGGACTGCAGGAAGCATCCCACTGCTTGCCACCGATGTGACAGATCCTATCCCCCACACTCCGCTTGAGTGCTTCCGTCATATACCACTTCCTCCCACTCTGAATATAGATATCAGATATTCCAACCACTCCCAAGCACAAAACAAGACGAGACTTGCTTAGCTGCTGACATGGACTCTTTATTAGAACCAGAATACAGTATTTATACACTTTTAACACAAGGGGTTAGATAACGAGGTTGGGCTACTCATGGATACTCCCCCTCCCCTCTAGTAAACACTTAGCAGACAACTATATAATTAGCATGTTAATTAAACAAACAATAGGTGAAATACTCTGTCAAGCCAGACTAGACTCATTTGCATTAAAGAAGACAACAGACAGGTGGCTGGAGTTGATGACATTATTAATATGGCAAATGCATATCCAGAGTCTGTGTGTCTTGGGGGGGCATGGACCTGAATCCAAGTAACACCACCTCAGGGGTCCCCAGGCATGCAGATCACAAAGAGCACCCTTCCCCCAAATGCCAGGGCCCATAATGGATGGGCAAGAGGCTGGCATTCAGTCCCCCCCAAAGGCCTCTGTCACAAGAGGATATTAGTAGTCCCTGCCAGCAGAGCTCTGAAGTACGCAGCCGCTCAGGTGGCCATCTTGGACATGACCACTGTTTAAGACATTTCAATAGGTGTGATAGTTACATAGTTAGTAAGGTTGGATAAAGACACCAGTCCATCAAGTTCAACCTGAGTGAGTGTCTACAATTGTCACTATCCCTGTACATTGCACACTCACATCGGTCCTTACCCTCAAGGAGCAACAATCCAAGGTCCCCATTCATATACTAGGGGCAAATTTTGGACAGAAGCCAATTAACCTACCTGCATTTCTTTGTAGTGTGGGAGGAAACCCACGCAGGCACAGGGAGAACATGCAAACTCCAGGCAGGTAGTGTCATGGTTGGGATTCAAACCAGCGACCCTTCTTACTGCTAGACGAGAGTGCTAACCACTACACTACTGTGCCGCCCTAATGTGATGGGGAAGAGGAATGAGGGGGATGGGAGGGCGAGGTGTTCTCAGGCCTGGTAGATGGGGGGGGGGAGTTTACAGGCCTGAAACCTTATTACCGGAAAAGACACATGGCGGGGGGGAATTCAGACATCCTCTTCCACCTTATACAGCACTGGGGGGTGATGTGTTTCTGCCCGGATTTGAACCGGGGACCTTTCGCCTGGTAGGCAAACGTGATGACCTCTACACTACAGAAACTATCCAGGTCACCCCCCATGTCTGGTCATGTGGTGTGGTGGAGAATGGCTGGACTAGATGATGCTGGACTAGATGATGCTGGACGTCCATGGGGTAGGGGAGAAGCAGGAGGGGGGATGGAGGGGTGAGGGGGGGTGGAGGGAGAGGGGGAGGGAGAGAGGGGGAGATGGAGAATGAAAGGGGGGGTGGGGACGGGGGGGAAGGGGGAGGGAAAGAGGGGGGATGGAGAAAGAAAGAGAGGGGGTTGGGGGAGAAGGAAAGACCCCCCTCTTTCCTTCTCCCTCCAACCCCCTCTTTCTTTCTCCATCCCCCCTCTCCCTTTCTCCCTCCACCCTCTTGGAGAAAGAGAGAGAAAAAGGGGGGTGGTAATGGGGGAGGGATAGAGGGGGGATGGAGAAAGAAAGAGAGGGGGTTGGAGGGAGAAGGAAAGACCCCCCTCTTTCCTTCTCCCTCCAACCCCCCCTCTTTCTTTCTCCATCCCCCCTCTCCCTTTCTCCCTCCACCCTCTTGGAGAAAGAGAGAGAGGGGGGTGGAGGGAGAAGGAAAAAGAGCATGTCTTTGGAGTGTGGGAGGAAACCGGAGTACCCGGAGGAAACCCACGCTGGCACAGGGAGAACATGCAAACTCCAGGCAGATGGCATCGTGGTTTGGAATTGAACCAGCGACTCTATTGCTGCTAGGTGATAGTGCTAACCACTACACCACTGTGCCGCCCACTACACCATTGTACCGCCCACTATACCACTGTGCCGCCTACTACACCAGTGTGCTGCCCTGGAGGGGGATGGAGGAAGAAAGAGAGAAAGCCTAGGCCCCCTAGGTCCCCGTTTCCTTGTCCCAACCTCATAGAGCAGCTACCGGTCTCTCTGTAGATGTTCATGGTCCACCAATGATGATATTGAAGAGGAGGACGTTGGTTGTTGCCCAGTCTCAGCCTCAAAGTATATCTGCCACTCTCTCTCTAGAGCTTCGTGGACCGCCAATGATAGTGTTGAAGAGGAGGACACGGGTTGTTGTTCAGTCTCAGCCTCATAGAGCAGCTGACACTCTCTCTCTAGAGCTTCGAAATCCGCCAATGATGTCGTTGGAGAGGACACTGGTTGTTGCCCAGTCTCAGCCTCATAGTATATCTGCCACTCTCTCTCTAGAGCTTCGTGGACCGCCAATGATAGTGTTGAAGAGGAGGACACGGGTTGTTGTTCAGTCTCAGCCTCATAGAACAGCTGACACTCTCTCTCTAGAGCTTCGAAATCCGCCAATGATGTCGTTGGAGAGGACACTGGTTGTTGCCCAGTCTCAGCCTCATAGTATATCTGCCACTCTCTCTCTCTAGAGCTTCGTGGACCGCCAATGATAGTGTTGAAGAGGAGGAAACTGGATGTTGCCCAGTCTCAGCCTCATCAAATAGGTGACACTCTCTCTCTAGAGCTTCGTATTCCTCCAATGATGGTGTTGGAGAGGAGGACACTGGTTGTTGCCCAGTCTCAGCCTCGTAATATATCTGCCACTCTCTCTCTAGAGCTTCGTGGACCGCCAATGATAGTGTTGAAGAGGAGGACACTGGTTGTTGCCCAGTCTCAGCCTCATCGAACAGCTGACACTCTCTCTCTAGAGCTTCGTATTCCTCCAATGATGGTGTTGGAGAGGAGGACACTGGTTGTTGCCCAGTCTCAGCCTCATAGTATATCTGCCACTCTCTCTCTAGAGCTTCGTGGACCGCCAATGATAGTGTTGGAGAGGAGGAAACTGGCTGTTGCCCAGTCTCAGCCTCATCGAACAGCTGCCACTCTCTCTCTAGAGCTTCGAAATCCGCCAATGATGGTGTTGGAGAGGACACTGGTTGTTGTCCAGTCTCAGCCTCATAGAACAGCTGCCACTCTCTCTCTAGAGCTTCGTATTCCTCCAATGATGGTGTTGGAGAGGAGGACACTGGTTGTTGCCCAGTCTCAGCCTCATAGTATATCTGCCACTCTCTCTCTAGAGCTTCGTGGACCGCCAATGATAGTGTTGGAGAGGAGGAAACTGGCTGTTGTCCAGTCTCAGCCTCATCGAACAGCTGACACTCTCTCTCTAGAGCTTCGAAATCCGCCAATGATGGCGTTGGAGAGGACACGGGTTGTTGTCCAGTCTCAGCCTCATAGAACAGCTGCCACTCTCTCTCTAGAGCTTTGTAATCCGCCAATGATGGTGTTGGAGAGGAGGACACTGGTTGTTGCCCAGTCTCAGCCTCATAGTATATCTGCCACTCTCTCTCTAGAGCTTCGTGGACCGCCAATGATAGTGTTGGAGAGGAGGAAACTGGCTGTTGCCCAGTCTCAGCCTCATCGAACAGCTGACACTCTCTCTCTAGAGCTTCGAAATCCGCCAATGATGGTGTTGGAGAGGACACTGGTTGTTGTCCAGTCTCAGCCTCATAGAACAGCTGCCACTCTCTCTCTAGAGCTTCGTATTCCTCCAATGATGGTGTTGGAGAGGAGGACACTGGTTGTTGCCCAGTCTCAGCCTCATAGTATATCTGCCACTCTCTCTCTAGAGCTTCGTGGACCGCCAATGATAGTGTTGGAGAGGAGGAAACTGGCTGTTGTCCAGTCTCAGCCTCATCGAACAGCTGACACTCTCTCTCTAGAGCTTCGAAATCCGCCAATGATGGCGTTGGAGAGGACACTGGTTGTTGTCCAGTCTCAGCCTCATAGAACAGCTGCCACTCTCTCTCTAGAGCTTCGTAATCCGCCAATGATGGTGTTGGAGAGGACACTGGTTGTTGTCCAGTCTCAGCCTCATAGAACAGCTGCCACTCTCTCAGTAGAGTTTCATGGTCTGCCATTGATGATGTTCTAGAGGTGGATTCCGGTTGTTGCCTGGTCTTGCCGTCCTCTGATGATGTTGGAAAGGACAGCGATCGTAGTTGCAGACTCTCACTGACATAGCTGAAGTCCCAGAAGTGATCCTCTTCCTCTTGGTTTATCGGTTTGTCCCGTTCTTCGGTGCACAGAAATTCAGACACTTTTATTATTCTATCCGGTACTTCAAGCAGAATCTGGAAAGAGAAAAAGTCTTTCATTAATATTCCTGATCGATGGTAACAAAGCTTGGTGAACCCCAACGACCCAGTGTGTGGAAAAGTACCCCAAGCAGGCTCATTCAGCCCCCTCTATTGGTCATAAGAAGCATTACATTGCACTAACTCATCCTTCACAAGAATCTGTCTATATCAAGATCATAGAAGGATGTGAAAATTCTGTTAAAATAATTCCGGCCATGGAAATACCCCCCCTCCCCCCCAGATTTACTCAGGATCCTCACTGATTGGTATACTTACAGATGGTGAATCCAGTGTCGGCCGTGTCTTTCTTGTCTCCACGTCCTTCCAGTTGATGCCTTTAAAGAATGGGTGCCCCCTGAGGTCTTGTACTAGGTATGATCGCAGATTTTGGCTTTTACAAAGGAGCTGTAAAGAAAAATAAAATACAATTAGAACACTGAAACAATGAGAAGTCTGAGCTCTGAGCTCGCTCCTGTGATGGTGCAGGTTACAAGTAATGTCTGGGCCCTACTTAGCAACATCCTAGCAACGTCTTGGGAGTTTTCAGGTCAGGCTTCTTGTGGTACATAAAAGGCCTACACCTATAGTAAGGGCATTATCTAGCTTTAGTCACAGTGACACATTTTGTGTTTATCTACAGATGACTCCGACCTGCATAGGACGTTTTTCTGGAAATTGTGAACTAACCCTTTTATTGTTCTTAGGGATGTACTAAAAGTCATCTTTCCATTAAATCTCCAACTGCCATGATTTGTTCTCAATGGCGGGTTCAAGGAAATGCTGTCTACTTACTCGGTCAATGAGGTCTTTGAGGTCAGTGTCCATGTCCTCTGGATAATGAGGCGGCTTGATATTCATCGCCACCTGCAACCCATAAGGACTCTTCTGGTCGGTGTAGAATGGATGTTTTCCCGTGGCCATCTTGTATATTGTTACTCCCAGGGAGTAATAGTCAGCCATTGAATAGTATTCCTGGCGCCGGAAGACCTGTAGAAACATAATAGAGAGAGAAGATGAGCATAAGCTTGTCAGGTTATCCAGGCTAAGGATAGAGGTGACGCCATGCTGGCATAGGTGATGGAGGAATCTTTATCTTACCTCTGGGGCCATATAAGTTAGTGTCCCCACGCATCCTTTAATCCTCCTAGAAGATGAGACGTTCGTTGCGGCCAAGCTGAAATCCGCAATTCTGATGGAGCCATTGCGGTCCAGTAAGATGTTCTCCGGCTTGATATCTCTGTGGACAACCCCAGAAGAATGCAGGTACTGCAGGCCGCACACAAGTTCCGCGGTGAGATATCTGATGGAAAAAGAAAAATATGCATTAGAACTGAAAATCCTTACAAATCAAAGTGATATATAGTATATATGTGTATGGATGGACAGGTTCAGTGGTCAGCCACCCCTGACTGCAGCGTGTCCCAGTCATTATACTTACCTTAAAATTTGGACATCAAATGGAGCAACATCGATCAATTCCTGGAGGTTCCCGCCATTCAAGTGCTCCAGTACAATGGCCAGATAAGTCTGTGAGAAAAGAAGAGAGAAAGGTTACATTGTAGACATTGAAAATTTCCCTTTGGTGGAGGAAGAAATACGCACACAATGCAGTGTGGGATCTCCTCTCAGAAGATGAAAGAAATGGGAAGATAAAAGGACACTTACCTTTGTTTGGAATGCTCCATACAGATGTGTAATATATGGACTTCCTCCGGTTTGTTGCAGCACATCAACCTCTGTAAAGATACTATGTACAGCATCATTGAGTACTTTCCTTTTCTTAATGAACTTCACTGCCAGCTTATTAGTAGTGGCAGGATGGGAGGCCAACATTACCTTCCCGGAAGCCCCCTGTCCAAGAATTCCATGGAAAGTGAAGTTTTCCATGGATAGCTTACATGACTTCTCCATTATGTCACCACTACATGGGACTGATAGAGATGTCCAATGGTTTGTGGTGCTGCTAGGTGTTGGAGAACACCAAGACATTTGATTGTGAATGGAAGTCGTTGAGTCATTCTCCTTGTCCTCCGTGACTGACGGAGTGACTTCGACCTCTTTGTCCTCCATGCTTGATGGAGGGTCTTCAATCTCCTTGCCCTCCATGCTTGATGGAGGGGCTTCAATCTCCTTGCCCTCCATGCTTGATGGAGGGGCTTCAATCTCCTTGCCCTCCATGCTTGATGGAGGGGCTTCAATCTCCTTGCCCTCCATGCTTGATGGAGGGGCTTCAATTTCCTTGCCCTCCATGCTTGATGGAGGGCTTCAATCTTCTTGCCCTCCATGACTGATGGAGGGGCTTCAATCTCCTTGCCCTCCATGCTTGATGGAGGGGCTTCAATCTCCTTGCCCTCCATGCTTGATGGAGGGGCTTCAATTTCCTTGCCCTCCATGCTTGATGGAGGGGCTTCAATCTTCTTGCCCTCCATGACTGATGGAGGGGCTTCAATCTCCTTGTCCTCCATGGTTGTTGCGATTTTCTCGCTCTTGCTGGTATATGGAACTCGTATGGTCGGTTCCCTGAGGTTAAGGGATTCATCATTTCCACCTAAAGAGAGAAAAAATGGTCAGATCGTTTATTAATGTTAGACAGAATCTGTGGACATTTAAATGTTCTTCTTTTACATATAAAAATGAATGTCATCT